>NC_143258.1:56583231-56890001 GCF_984573655.1 Nuphar pumila
GCTGCCTAGTGGCAAGCTGCGGCTGTGGTTCGTAGCTACTTGCTGCACTGCATGGAGGTCGGTCTGAATCGAGGGTTCAGACCCCTCTTTTTGCAGAAGCATGGTCTGGTCCAGAGGACCAGACCTAGGTCAGGTTCATCCCTCCTTCCACTGTCTTGGTGCCATAGATTTTTTTTCGTTACCGAAAGATTGCGATTTTTGGGTAGCCGATTCGGGCTCACCCAGTTTCGATGAAGGGTCTGGCCTGAACCGTGGGTTCAGACCAGGACCCTTATCAGACCATGCGGTCTGGTCTGGAGGACCAGACCAGCATGCTTGTAAAATTTGTTCAGCATTTTCTGCAGGGATTACCGGGTGCCACTTACACCCGGGTCCCTTGCTACCTTGGCGCACTGTGATGCAGCTGTCACCATCGGTGACTTTGTAGCCGAATGTGGCCATTGAGAGAAGCCATGCCACAGTCTTGGTCTGGCCCACATGACCAGACCCACACCCCTACCTGTTGTTGTATAGCTGCCATAGGCTACTGGGTGCCATTGCACCCGGATCCCTTGCAGTTTTGGTACCTGTTGGCTTGCTGTCACCATCGGTGACCAGCTGACCTTAGTCAAGACCCTTGAGTGTAGCCAAAAGACAGTCTCAGTCTAGCTCGAATGTCCATACTCGATCCCCTCTTATCTCGCATCATTGCAATCGTTGAAGGCCCCAAGTATGGGTTTTGGTTGCAAGCAATCAGCTAGCAGTGTGCACTGGTGCATGTGTACATATACATGTGTAACATATATATGTGTATATGTACGTTTAGATATATGTATATATACATACATAGTAGAGTCGGATGATACGGTGCGACTACCTACGGGAAACCAAATGGACCCATGGCACCCTCGTGCTTTGTCCAAATATGTCCCTGGTTACTTTCATACTCCAATGTGAGTACGAGTCACGGATAGTGTCCGATGTTTTGTTTTGGGTCCGCAGGCACGACACCTGTTATCATCGCAAAATTTTTACTTTTTGCGAGTCAAACTAACCTTTGAAAAAGATTTTGAAAATAACTCGCCTCCGTTTTAAAATGCGGGATAATTTCGAAGAATGGGACTCGTCTGTCGGTACGAGGTTCAACCGTTCCTGGCGCCTTTACCAGGGGTAATTAAACCAAGGATCAATTGTATGCTTAACTTTATTCAACTTGTCTAAATCATGTTCTATTTCCTAAATGCACGAAGAATCAGGCATGTGCTATGATTTTATGAAAATGCATATTTGAAAAACATGATGCTTGCTTTGAGATTTGGAAAATATTTGGAAAATGAACTCTTTGAAAATCGTGAATCATGTTGAGATACTGTATTTGAGAAAGTGAAAATCGATTTCTAAAGAAATATAAGGATTTTGTGAAAATCGATTTTGAGAAATGTGAAATAACTTTGAAAAACTTGATTTCTTTGAATTCGAACTTTGAAATTTAAAATATAACTTAGAAAATCGAATTTAGAACTTGGGAAATACTTGAAATATCATTGCCAAATCAATATTTTGAGAAAATCGATTTTTGAGTAAGACTTAGGAAAATTTTTGGGAAAATTGATTTTTCTGAATTGAAATTGAAATTAGTAAATGCATGAATTGAATGAATATGGATTTGAAATACTTGGTTTTGAGGAATTGAGGAAATCCTTTTTGTATTTTTGAGAAATGCAGTGCATTTTTGAAGTTAGCCTAAGAGTGTAGGCTGAATGTGGCTAATACGAACATTACAAATCTAGGTATCATTTGTATTCTGACTATGGCCATAAATACAAATTCCACCAAGTTTGTCAACTCCATAAGAGCTAGTGCACGTGCCATTCGTGTAGACCATAGTGAATTTATAAAGAATGTGCATGTAACGCCCCGGATTTCCAAAACAAAGCTAAGTTAAAATTTTCATGAATTTCTTTTTTTTTTTTTTTCATTGCAGTGGAACTTAGAAAAGCTTTTACCAGCGGAATAAGACGATAATGAGTCGTCGGTTTTAGAAAACTCCGAGCACGTTGCAGGTATGTGGCCAAGCCATTCATTGACTGTAAGACCCGCAATTTTTCAGAAAATATCTGAATAAAATTCATGAGGCATTTACCGGTAAAAATGGCATTTTTCTCAGAATGCGAAACGAATCAATTCCTGCGAGCCAGTTACACTTAGGATATTCGTCGAATCGCGAATATATGCTCAAACACTCTGGAAGCCATAACTTCCTATCTGAACAAAATCAAAGGATTCCTGCGAGCCAACTTTCTTAGTGGCATCAATACGAAGATAATGGCGTACTCAGAATTTTTCGGAAAAAAATCGCCGAAAACCCGAAATTCTTGCGGGACCCACAGAAATATGGGTGGGACCCACAGAAATATTTCTCAGAAAATATTCTAGAAGATTCTAGAATATTCCAGCACCTTCCAGCACCTTCCAGAGCCTTCCAGCTCCTTCCAGCACCTTCCATGGAAGGGATTCTTAGAAAAGCCCAAGGGTAAAGAGGGGATTCTGAAACTTGGGGCCCAAGTTTCAGAACCTATAAATAGAGGACCCCCCCTCCTTTAGAAAATCGCCAACCCCTCTCTCTCTCCTCCTTTTCCAAACCTCCCCTACCTAGCCAAGCCCACCTGAGCCCACCTGACCTGGTCTGAGCCTGCCTGACTTAGCCTGAGCCTGCTTAACCTGGTCTGAGCCTGCCTGACTTAGCCTGAGCCTGCTTGACCTGGTCTGAGCCGGCCTGACCTAGTCCTAACCCACCTGACCTAGGTCTGAACCTACTTGACCTAAGTCTGAACCCAGTTGACTTGACTTGAACCTGGTTTGGTTCAAAGTCAAAGTCCAAGTCCTTTTTCGTCCGAAGTTCGAAGTTGATCCTTTTTCGAAGTCGAGCCTCGTTCGAAGCGTTTGAAGCAATCGGAGTCGTTTCTTCCTCAAATTGAAGTAAGTTCGCTTCATTAAACCATCTCTCTCAAGTATTTGATTGTTTGTATATAGCATATACTTTCTGAAGTAGTATCTTCCTTTAGTTCTTGGTTGAGCCCTCTAGGACACTTCGGTGTTCACGCGCTCGCCTCGTAACTATCGTCGGATATATATGTTCGAATACGCAGTATATGCGTTCTTCAAAATAGTATCTCACCCTAGTTCTTGGTTGAGTCCTCTAGGACACTTCGGTGTTCACTCGCTCGCCTCGTAACTATCGTTGGATACAGATCTAGGTGTATATCTGCCGATACTGCCGACGCGTCTTATATCGCACAGGCCATGTAATTTACCTTTGCCGTCGCGTCGTATGATGCCAAGGCTCCCTGCTTTCTGTACTTCCGATTACTGCACTTCTGATTATGCATTTACTTACGCCGTCGCGTCGAACGATGCCAAGGCTCCTGCTTTCTGCAATGTATTTACTTACGCCGTCGCGTCGAACGATGCCAAGGCTCCTGTTTTGTTATATATATAGAATATTTCGTTCAGTTACACACCCTGAACAATAGTATATGCATTTCCTTTACGCCGCCGCTGTATAAAGCACAGGCTTCTGCTTATATTACATATATGGCGCGTAAGTGAGCGTTCAAACGGAGATCAACTCCAAAATCGCCCATGCGATTCCCTTACCGCTCCTCGTACAAGATTCTGCTTGACAAATGAAGCCTCTATTGGAAAGGCTTCGCCTTTTGGCAAAATGCTCTTTACGTAAAGACTAAATCAATTACGTATGGCCTGGCTATGGCCCAAGGTTCCTGCAACCTTGATGGATGCAAAGTACGCACAACGGTGCGCATCCATTTCCCGAGTTAAGCGTAGCGATTTCCCACCAAAGAGGGGAGATGCCGCTGAAACGGATAAAAGAAACGCACGCTTTCTCCGTAAAAGAGAGGAAGTGCTGCTAAAATTCCTGAAGGAGCTAAGAATGGCTCAGAAAGAACGTAGCAGAAGTGCTACCCAGTTATGGAACGCCTTCTACAATGTAGAAAGGTTCGTCGCACCACTGCCGGTAGAGCAGAGAAGGTGTTGACAGAATGGTTGGCAGAAGAGCTGCCAAAACCAGTTAAGTGGCACAATGATGTCCTTTGTTGGAACGATGTCAGAATGACTCGTCTCTCTGACACCTGCAAGGGCATCATACTTGTAAGAGCCGTTGCGCCAAAGTAGTGGTAGCGCCTTGACGAGGTCCTGAGCTCGTTGCGTAAAAATACGCCGAGTAGCCGATCCGTAGAGATCGAGTCATGTGCATGCTCATTGAGAATTATCAGACAACCAGACTCGTAAGGGCCGCTGAGCCGGAGTGTGTTGTTTCCACCGAAAGAGGTGAAGTGCTCGTCAAGGCCGAAGTGCCGACAGCAGAGTTAAGCATGCATATGAATAAAACCTTTGTTCCACGGTGAAAACCGTGTGGTTGATTGGGGTCGGGTACATACTTCTCAAAGGCTGCCCTATAGGCATGCAATGTTCGTCAAGTAATTGTAAGACCGGCAGGCCCCTTTCAGAATTTCTCACCGAGGAAGACGGTGATGGCGCAGCCTTGAGTGACATATATTTCACCCGAACCTGATAGAGTTCATTGATGGCCTTCGTCACTCAGAGGTATGGAGGTCGTGGTTATCCTTAAATATCTAAGGATTGAACCCAACTACTGCAGTAGCAGAATGCATTCGGATACCTAGTAAGGATCTCTT
Source organism: Nuphar pumila (assembly GCF_984573655.1). Taxonomy (NCBI): domain Eukaryota; kingdom Viridiplantae; phylum Streptophyta; class Magnoliopsida; order Nymphaeales; family Nymphaeaceae; genus Nuphar; species Nuphar pumila. Next base: position 56,587,929 of record NC_143258.1, read on the forward strand.
CCGGTATGTTGTACCGTCCTACTAGGGGGATGGGGTCAACAGGCCTCTGGGGTATCTAAAATACATAGAATAATCAACCCCCAGATCGTCGCGTTATCGCCCAGATATGAGTCCCCTAAGCCCAGGGGGAGGTGCAATTATCGAAACAAAGCATTAGCTTAGGTACAGCGCTACTTTGAATGTATGAGTGGATGACGTTGTTGAGTCAGTCCTGTATAACCTTTGTGAAGGTGTCATGGTCGGTATACTACTGGACCGATTGGGAAAGAACCCCATTGATATCCGTACGACTAAGTGAAGCTCGGAGAGCTGTCCTTAGATTCGTAGGATACGGATGTGCCAAGCATAAAGGCTTGAGCTAGACATCCATTCGTGACTCTGAGGAAGTCAAGGCTAAGTCGTAGAGACTTGAGAGGTTATTCTAACTCACAGCCCTGAAGAGGCTTATGCGAAGTCATGACGACTTGCGTGGATGTTCAACTCATAGCCCTGATGAGGCTTGTGCGATATACGCTAAGTCATGGAGGCTTGAGCGTCGTATTACGAACTGCGACCCTGAGTGGTCTATGCATTTACTTGAGTTGAATAGATAGGTGTTTGCCTACTTACCAGACCATCAGTGGTTCTGACCCCGTTAAATGGGGATTTCAGGTGTTGAACCTGCGTGGCGATATGCGGAGCAAGGCGGCATCAAGTTCCAGGGTTTCTCTAGACAGAGTTGTACTGCTTCCTTTTTATTGAACCTTCACTGCTTTTCTAAGCAGTAATGTTGTAATAAACATGTGCTTTCGATAAAATGGAACACTTTGGTGGTCAATGAGTTGCTTGGCCACATACCTGCAACGTGCTCGGAGTTTTCTAAAACCGACGACTCATTATCGTCTTATTCCGCTGCTAAAAGCTTTTCTAAGTTCCGCTGCAAAGAAAAAAAAAAGAAATCCATGAAAATTTTAACTTAGCTTTGTTTTGAAAATCTGGGGCGTTACAGAATTGGTATCAGAGCAAGAGTCTGAGAAACCTGGTTCGAGATCCGACTTGTCCACTATATCGCACTGTAAGTATATTTTATACTTCTTGTTCTGATCTGGGTGCATCTTTGTATAGATGGCAACTCACGACTCCCGAGGATACTGCTATCGTTGCGGGATCATGCACGATGAGTGGGTATGCCCATATGAAGTCCAAGACTGTCAATATTGTGGCGAAGAAGGGCATTCCGTCAACGAATGCCAAATGAAGCATACCGCCGATATGGGTCGGCGGGGATCGCTTGGTCTTAGGGATGAGACCTCGCGTGTTAGTGGGCCACATTACTCCAGTAGAGAGAGTAGCCGTACTCCAGCAACTTCTGATGAACTACCATCTCTGGTAGGATTTGACTTGAACTTCCTTGAGGGATTTGGTCAATCGCAAGGCTATCAACAGGCATCATGTACGCCTAGCTTGCACAGTTGGGAGGAGGGATGCAACAACTCCTTCTATAATCCCATTATGATTTCAGATTCCTCGAATCAAAGTACTATTATATGGGGGAACAGAGCGGGTACACCAACGCCGAGTCTGAATGGCCAGGAAGAGGGATACAACCTATATCATCCCGTTATGGTCTCGGATTCTCCGAGCCATGATGCCACTGAATGCGCAAGTGGACCAGCATCACTGATCTATCCACAAGAGTCGCTTGAGAGTGCGGAAGTGCCGCCCAAGCCAAAGCTAGTTGTGCCTGCACCAAGGCAATGTGGAAGTAAACGATACTTTGAGTTCTTTGGGTCAAGAAAGAAATCCAGTTCCTAGAAGAGACTGGTAGTGTTTTGGAGTCAATAGACTCATGTACCTAGTTTCTCAACGCCTAAAAGTCTGCCAGTGCGGCATGACGTTTTGTTTAAGGCGATGCTTGTGTAAATGTGATGTATATTAAGTAAATAAAACTTTGCTTCGATATATACATTGTGAAACTAAAACACGTTGTTTGTATGTGGTAGATAAATGGCTCCTACGACGAGGAGAACCATACCAAGCGAGGAGTCCCATACTCAAGGATTTCTGCTGGAAACACTCAACAATTTGGTTACTGCCATTCGAGAAACAAGGCCAGAACCAGTCGCACCTCGAAGCGAAAACCTTGGTGGAATAACCTATGAAAAATTTCTCAAGCTCGATCCACTAGTCTTCGCTGGTAGAGCCGATCCTGAACTGGCAGAAAGTTGGGTCGAAGAGACCGAACGTGCCTTCCTGGTGCTGGGAGTACCAGAAGAAAAGAAGACCAACTTTGGCACGTACAGGCTGAAAGACAACGCACGGAAGTGGTGGGATACCACTAAGATTATCCAGTTCTCGGAAGTTGAAGTCATTCCTTGGACTGACTTCCGGAGAGCTTTCATGGATAATTACTTTCCATTACACTCCAGAAACAAGAAGAAGATGGAGTTTCTGGAATTGGAGCAGGGTGGCATGAATCTGATTGACTATACCACCAAATTTCAAAATCTTGAACGGTACTGCTCCCGGTTATTTGAGACCGACCAAGAAAGGGCCGACAAGTACATCAATGGACTGCTTGAAGGGCTAAGGTCACGGGTTATCACCAGCATGCCCCAAACGTTTCAAATGGCTGTGGCAGCAGCTTCAAAAATACAAGTGGATTGGGAGCGATCAAAATTGATCATAGCAAAAAGGCCCATAGTTGATGGTGGGAACAAGAAGAGAATGTTTCCAAGTGGCCAGGGTTCACGACAACCCTTTCAGAAGAAAAGGTTCCAAGGTGGGAACAACACTCAACAAGTTGTAAGGCCAAGGCAGAACATGGCTCCAAACAACCTGCAGTCCAACCCAAACTGCCCAAAATGCCATGTTAATCACGCAAGAGGACCATGTCCACGTGACACAGGTGGATGCTTCTACTGTGGCAAAGTGGGCCACATTGCAAGACAATGCAGGAAGAAGCTTATTGATGAGCAGAGGAGGAATGCCGGATCTGCCGGACCCTCTCAACAAGTACCACAACGAACACAAGTCCAACGACCCCCACCTAGAGTAGAACAAAGGCCTGCTGCAGGTCGTGTATACGCTGTAACGACTGAACAAGTCGAAACCGGTGACCTCATTGAAGGCACCGTACCTGTTAATGGACATGCAGCTTACGTCTTGTTTGATTGTGGTGCTACTCATACGTTTATCTCCGACGATTTCACCGAACAACTCCACGCCTCGGTGCAACCGATTGATAAAATGATCGAAGTATATAACCCGTTGGGTTCACGCACCAAATGTATCCGGTGTGTGAAAAATTTGGATATTGAGATAGCAGGGCAACACTTGCCTACTGACGCCATTCTGATCGATATGATACAGTACGATGTCATTCTGGGAATGAATTGGTTGGCTCAGAATAATGCCAAGATTCTGTGCCGCGAGGGCAGAGTGATTTTATCTCGACCCGGATTACCTAAGATGGAATACCGGTTATCCAAACCAGTTCCACAAAAAAGGCTCATATCAGCACTTAAGGTACAAAAATACCTTAGGAAGGGTTGTGTGGCCTTCCTGTTGAGTCTCTCGGTGGAAAAATCCAACGACCAACCCCTTGAGAGTTTGGAAGTAGTGCGGGAGTTTCCCGATCTGTTTCCTGAGGAATTGCCAGGACTTCCGCCACTTCGTGAGGTTGAATTTGGAATTCAATCCTTACCTGGAACAACGCCGATATCCAAAGCCCCTTATCGTATGGCACCAGCTGAACTCAGTGAGTTGAAGTGTCAGTTGGAAGAACTGATGGAACAAGGGTTCATCCGACCAAGTATGTCACCATGGGGAGCCCCGGTACTATTTGTAAAGAAGAAGGATGGATCCCTTCGGTTATGCATCGATTATCGGATGCTTAACCAGGCAACCATTAAAAATAAGTACCCGTTGCCTCGGATTGAGGACTTATTCGATCAGCTCAGAACAGCGAGAGTGTTCTCCAAGATCGACCTCAGGTCTGGATACCATCAGCTCAGAGTTAAGGAGGAGGATATACCTAAGACTGCCTTCAAAACGAGATATGGCCATTATGAGTTCGTAGTAATGCCCTTCGGACTTACAAATGCGCCTGCTGTCTTTATGGACCTGATGAACCGAGTGTTCAAACCATACTTAGACACTTTTGTCATCGTCTTCATTGATGACATTCTCGTGTATTCAGAGAATGAGGAACAACACAAGGAGCACTTGAGAATCGTCTTGAAAACCCTTCAAGATAATCAGTTATATGCCAAGTTTTCAAAATGTGAATTCTGGCTAGACAAAGTAATGTTCCTTGGCCATGTGATCTCAAAAGATGGAATCGCAGTAGATCCTGCGAAGGTCGAAGCTGTGATAGACTGGAAGCAGCCAGAAAATATCACTGAGGTCCGCAGCTTCCTTGGACTTGCCGGATATTATCGGAAGTTCATACAGGACTTCTCCCGAATCGCCGTACCAATGACGAAATTACTGAAAAAGGGAGTCAAGTTTGAATGGACTGACCAGTGTAAGGAATGCTTTGAGGTTCTCAAACAGAGGCTTACCACTGCCCCTGTCCTTACCTTACCTTCTGGTCAGGGAGGCTTCATTGCTTATACCGATGCCTCGGGAACGGGTTTGGGTTGTGTATTGATGCAGCATGGCAAAGTAATCGCCTATGCATCTTGTCAGTTAAGAATTCATGAGAAAAACTATCCAACCCACGATCTGGAGCTTCCCGCGGTAGTGTTCGCGCTTAAAATCTGGCGACACTACCTGTATGGAGAGAAATTTGAGGTCATGTCGGACCATAAAAGCCTAAAATACCTCTTTTCTCAAAAAGAACTCAATATGCGGCAACGGCGATGGCTGGAATTCCTCAAAGACTATGAATTCACGCTTTCCTATCACCCTGGAAAGGCGAATGTTGTAGCAGATGCCCTTAGTCGCAAGACTGTTGGCACTCTGGCCAGCCTCACCGGACAATGGAAGCTGATGGAGGATTTTGTCAATTGGAAGCCATTCCTGGCTGACCCAGGAAAGATTCGATTGTCATGCCTGACAATCCATATTGAGATCCTCGATCGCATTATAGCCGAACAGTTCAAGGACCCCCAGTACTTGGAATTAAAAGCTCGTGCCGAAAGAGATGACACTTTCTTCCATTTAAAAGAAGATGGAGGAATATGGATGGAAGAAAGGATTTGGGTCCCAAATAACCCTGAGCTAAGACAGGAAGTACTCCAGGAGGCTCATAACAGCAAATACACCATTCACCCTGGAGGTACGAAAATGTTTCGGGACTTACAGAGAAAGTACTGGTGGAGGGGTATGAAACGGGATGTGGCTACATTTGTCTCAAGGTGTTTAATCTGCCAGCAAGTAAAAATTGAGCATCAACGACCTGGTGGAAAAATGCAACGGATCGAGATTCCAGAATGGAAATGGGAGGGCATTACGATGGATTTCATCGTTGGATTGCCTCGGTCCAAGAGACAACATGACTCAATATGGGTGATCGTAGACAGACTCACCAAGTCTGCTCACTTCCTGCCAATCAACACTCGATACTCAACTGAACGATTGGCGGAGATCTACATTCGGGAAATCGTTAGACTCCATGGAGTGCCGATTTCGATCATATCCGATCGTGACCCGAAATTTACCTCTCATTTTTGGGAGCAGCTTCAAAGAGCCCTGGGGACGAAACTCAAGTTCAGTACAGCATTCCATCCCCAAACAGATGGGCAATCAGAACGAACCATACAGACTCTCGAAGATATGCTAAGAGCCTGTATGCTAGAATGGAAAGGTGATTGGGATTCCCACCTAGCGTTGGCTGAATTTGCTTATAATAATAGCCACCACGCTAGCATTGGGATGGCACCGTATGAAGCCTTGTACGGGCGACCCTGTAGATCACCAATCCATTGGGGTGAAGTGGGTGAGCGAACCTTGGACTCGCCCATAGTGTTGCATCATTATACTGAGCAGGTCCACATGATCAGGAAGAAGCTACTGACTGCTCAGAGTCGACAGAAGAGCTACGCTGATCAGCGGCGTAGGGAACTCACTTTTGCGGTTGGAGATAAGGTTTTTATCAAGGTCTCCCCAACCAAGAGTGTGTTTTGTTTCGGAAAGAAGGGGAAGCTCAGCCCCAGATTCGTTGGTCCCTTCGAGGTTTTGAGCCGGATAGGAGAGACCGCCTACAGAGTAGCATTGCCACCGCAGTATACACAGATACACAATGTATTTCATGTGTCAATGCTTAGAAAATACGTTCACGACCCTTCCCACGTCATCCAACATGAAGATATTGACATCCAGGAGGATATGACGGTGGAAGAAAGGCCAGTAGAGATCATGGACCGACGGGAGCAAGTGCTAAGGACAAAGGTCATTCCACTTGTCAAAGTAAGATGGCAACATCACGGAGTCGATGATTGCACTTGGGAGCCCGAATCGGATATGCGGGATAAATATCCTGAACTCTTCACCTTGTACTCTTAGCTGAATTTCGCGGACGAAATTCCTTTAAGGGGGTAATGATGTAAGACCCGCAATTTTTCAGAAAATATCTGAATAAAATTCATGAGGCATTTACCGGTAAAAATGACATTTTTCTCAGAATGCGAAACGAATCAATTCCTGCGAGCCAGTTACACTTAGGATATTCGTCGAATCGCGAATATATGCTCAAACACTCTGGAAGCCATAACTTCCTATCTGAACAAAATCAAAGGATTCCTGCGAGGCAACTTTCTTAGTGGCATCAATACGAAGATAATGGCGTACTCAGAATTTTTCGGAAAAAAATCGCCGAAAACCCGAAATTCTTGCGGCACCCACAGAAATATGGGTGGGACCCACAGAAATATTTCTCAGAAAATATTCTAGAAGATTCTAGAATATTCCAGCACCTTCCAGCACCTTCCAGAGCCTTCCAGCTCCTTCCAGCACCTTCCATGGAAGGGATTCTCAGAAAAGCCCAAGGGTAAAGAGGGGATTCTGAAACTTGGGGCCCAAATTTCAGAACCTATAAATAGAGGACCCCCCCTCCTTTAGAAAATCGCCAACCCCTCTCTCTCTCCTCCTTTTCCAAACCTCCCCTACCTAGCCTAGCCCACCTGACCTGGTCTGAGCCTGCCTGACTTAGCCTGAGCCTGCTTAACCTGGTCTGAGCCTGCCTGACTTAGCCTGAGCCTGCTTGACCTGGTCTGAGCCTGCCTGACCAGGTCCTAACCCACCTGACCTAGGTCTAAACCTACTTGACCTAAGTCTGAACCCAGTTGACTTGACTTGAACCTGGTTTGGTTCAAAGTCAAAGTCCAAGTCCTTTTTCGTCCGAAGTTCGAAGTTGATCCTTTTTCGAAGTCGAGCCTCGTTCGAAGCGTTTGAAGCAATCGGAGTCGTTTCTTCCTCAAATTGAAGTAAGTTCGCTTCATTAAACCATCTCTCTCAAGTATTTGATTGTTTGTATATAGCATATACTTTCTGAAGTAGTATCTTCCTTTAGTTCTTGGTTGAGCCCTCTAGGACACTTCGGTGTTCACGCGCTCGCCTCGTAACTATCGTCGGATATATATGTTCGAATACGCAGTATATGCGTTCTTCAAAATAGTATCTCACCCTAGTTCTTGGTTGAGCCCTCTAGGACACTTCGGTGTTCACTCGCTCGCCTCGTAACTATCGTTGGATACAGATCTAGGTGTATATCTGCTGATACTGCCGACGCGTCTTATATCGCACAGGCCATGTAATTTACTTTTGCCGTCGCGTCGTATGATGCCAAGGCTCCCTGCTTTCTGTACTTCCGATTATTGCACTTCCGATTATGCATTTACTTACGCCGTCGCGTCGAACGATGCCAAGGCTCCTGCTTTCTGCAATGTATTTACTTACGCCGTCGCGTCGAACGATGCCAAGGCTCTTGTTTTGTTATATATGTAGAATATTTCGTTCAGTTACACACCCTGAACAATAGTATATGCATTTCCTTTACGCCGCCGCTGTATAAAGCACAGGCTTCTGCTTATATTACATATATGGCGCGTAAGTGAGCGTTCAAACGGAGATCAACTCCAAAATCGCCCATGCGATTCCCTTACCGCTCCTCGTACAAGATTCTGCTTGACGAATGAAGCCTCTATTGGAAAGGCTTCGCCTTTTGGCAAAATGCTCTTTACGTAAAGACTAAATCAATTACGTATGGCCTGGCTATGGCCCAAGGTTCCTGCAACCTTGATGGATGCAAAGTACGCACAACGGTGCACATCCATTTCCCGAGTTAAGCGTAGCGATTTCCCACCAAAGAGGGGAGATGCCGCTGAAACGGATAAAAGAAACGCACGCTTTCTCCGTAAAAGAGAGGAAGTGCTGCTAAAATTCCTGAAGGAGCTAAGAATGGCTCAGAAAGAACGTAGCAGAAGTGCTACCCAGTTATGGAACGCCTTCTACAATGTAGAAAGGTTCGTCGCACCACTGCCGGTAGAGCAGAGAAGGTGTTGACAGAATGGTTGGCAGAAGAGCTGCCAAAACCAGTTAAGTGGCACAATGATGTCCTTTGTTGGAACGATGTCAGAATGACTCGTCTCCCTGACACCTGCAAGGGCATCATACTTATAAGAGCTGTTGCGCCAAAGTAGTGGTAGCGCCTTGACGAGGTCCTGAGCTCGTTGCGTAAAAATACGCCGAGTAGCCGATCCGTAGAGATCGAGTCATGTGCATGCTCATTGAGAATTATCAGACAACCAGACTCGTAAGGGCCGCTGAGCCGGAGTGTGTTGTTTCCACCGAAAGAGGTGAAGTGCTCGTCAAGGCCGAAGTGCCGAGAGCAGAGTTAAGCATGCATATGAATAAAACCTTTGTTCCACGGTGAAAACCGTGTGGTTGATTGGGGTCGGGTACATACTTCTCAAAGGCTGCCCTATAGGCATGCAATGTTCGTCAAGTAATTGTAAGACCGGCAGGCCCCTTTCAGAATTTCTCACCGAGGAAGACGGTGATGGCGCAGCCTTGAGTGACATATATTTCACCCGAACCTGATAGAGTTCATTGATGGCCTTCGTCACTCAGAGGTATGGAGGTCGTGGTTATCCTTAAATATCTAAGGATTGAACCCAACTACTGTAGTAGCAGAATGCATTCGGATACCTAGTAAGGATCTCTTCCGGTATGTTGTACCGTCCTACTAGGGGGATGGGGTCAATAGGCCTCTGGGGTATCTAAAATACATAGAATAATCAACCCCCAGATCGTCGCGTTGTCGCCCAGATATGAGTCCCCTAAGCCCAGGGGGAGGTGCAATTATCGAAACAAAGCATTAGCTTAGGTACAGCGCTACTTTGAATGTATGAGTGGATGACGTTGTTGAGTCAGTCCTGCATAACCTTTGTGAAGGTGTCATGGTCGGTATACTACTGGACCGATTGGGAAAGAACCCCATTGATATCCGTACGACTAAGTGAAGCTCGGAGAGCTGTCCTTAGATTCGTAGGATACGGATGTGCCAAGCATAAAGGCTTGAGATAGACATTCATTCGTGACTCTGAGGAAGTCAAGGCTAAGTCGTAGAGACTTGAGAGGTTATTCTAACTCACAGCCCTGAAGAGGCTTATGCGAAGTCATGACGACTTGCGTGGATGTTCAACTCATAGCCCTGATGAGGCTTGTGCGATATACGCTAAGTCATGGAGGATTGAGCGTCGTATTACGAACTGCGACCCTGAGTGGTCTATGCATTTACTTGAGTTGAATAGATAGGTGTTTGCCTACTTACCAGACCATCAGTGGTTCTGACCCCGTTTAATGGGGATTTCAGGTGTTGAACCTGCGTGGCGATATGCGGAGCAAGGCGGCATCAAGTTCCAGGGTTTCTCTAGACAGAGTTGTACTGCTTCCTTTTTATTGAACCTTCACTGCTTTTCTAAGCAGTAATGTTGTAATAAACATGTGCTTTCGATAAAATGGAACACTTTGGTGGTCAATGAGTTGCTTGGCCACATACCTGCAACGTGCTCGGAGTTTTCTAAAACCGACGACTCATTATCGTCTTATTCCGCTGCTAAAAGCTTTTCTAAGTTCCGCTGCAAAGAAAAAAAAAAGAAATCCATGAAAATTTTAACTTAACTTTGTTTTGAAAATCCGGGGCGTTACATTGACCACCAAGGTGTTCCATTTTATCGAAAACTCATGTTTATTACAACACTACTGCTTAGAAAAGCAGTGTAGGTTCAATAAAAGGAAGCAGTACAACTCTGTCTAGAGAAACCCTGGAACTCGATGCCGCCTTGCTCCGCATATCGCCACGCAGGTCCAACACCTGAAATCCCCATTAAACGGGGTCAGAACCACTGATGGTCTGGTAAGCATGCAGTCATACATCCATTCAACTTAAATACGATAATGACCACTCAGGGTCGCAATGCGCAATAACGACGCTCAAGCCTCCAAGACTTAGCGTATATCGCAAGAGCCTCCGTAGGGCTATGAGTTGAACATCCGCTCGAGTCCTCATGACTTAGAGCAAGCCTTTTCAGGGCTGTGATTTGAATAGCCGCTCAAGTCTCCACGACTTAGCCATGACCTCTTCCGGGTCTCAAAGTGATGTCAAGCTCAAGTCTTCATACTTGGCACATCCGTATCCCACGCATCTAAGGACAACTCCTCGAGCTTCGCTTAGTCGTGCGGATACAACACGGGTCTTTGCCCAGTCGGTCCAGTAGTATACCGAACATGACACCTTCACAAAGGTTATGCAGGACTGACTCAACACGTCATCCACTCATACATTCAAAGCATCGCTGTACCTAGAGCTAATGCATTGTTTGATAATTAACCGCTCCCGCCTTTGGTACGCAGGTAGAGCTATTGTCCGGCCATCAACGCGACGTTCTGGGGGTTGATTATTCTATGTATTTTAGATACCCAGAGGCCTGTTGACCCTATCCATAGTAGGGCAGTGTGTTTCAACTGGGAGAATCCTACTAGGCCCATATTCGGATGCATCCTCTACTTGCAGTAGTTGGGTTCAATCCTTAGATCTTAAGGATAACCACGACCCCAAAACCCATGAGTGACTGAGGCCATCGTGGACTCTATCAGGTCCAAAGTAAAATACATGTCACTCAAGGCTGTACCATCACTGTCATTCCACAGTGAGCATAATGTCTGAAGGGGTCTGCCAGTCTTACAATTACTTGGACAGAATCTGCATGCCGTTTAGGCAGCCCGTGCTTTCAGCACTACGGGAGTATGTACCCGACCCCATTCAGTCTTCCCCAACACAGTCATTACTGAGGGGGTACCCCTAACACGATCTTCAACCGCGGGGTATGTGCGACCTTAAGTCTTATTCATATGCATGCAGAACACCGCTCTTTGGCACTTCGGCCACCACGAGCATCACACCTCTTTGGGTGGAAACAACACACTCTGGCTCTTCGGCCCTTACGAGTCTGGTTGTGTAATCGTTCTCAATGAGCATGCGTATAACTCGATCTAAATAGATCGGCTATTCGGCGTATTTTTACGCAACGAGTCCAAACCTAGCCAAGGCGCAACCTCTACTCCGGCTCAGCGGCCCTTACGAGCAAGGTGCCCTTGCAGGCACAAGGATACGAGCCGATCTGGCATCGTTCCATCAACGAACATCATTATGCCGTTCCATTGGTTCCGGCAGCTCTTCTGCCGACCATTTTGTCAGCACCTCCCCTGCTCTACCGGCAGTGGTGCGACGAACCCTTCTACGTTGTAGAGGGCAAACCATGAACTGGGTAGCACTCTGCTATATGTTAGAGTATCCTGCTACGTTCTTTCTGAGCTATTCTTAGCTTCTTCAGAAATTTCAGCAGCACTTCCTCTCTTTTACGGAGAAAGCGTGCGTTTCTTTTATCCATTTCAGCGGCATCTCCCCTCTTTGGTAGGAAATCACCACGCTTAATTCGGGGAAATGGATGCGCACCGTTGTGCGTACTTTGCATCCATCAAGGTTGCAGGAACCCTTGGCCATAGTCAGGCCATACGTAATTAACTTAGTCTTTACGTAAAATGCATTTTGCCAAAAAGCGAAGCCTTTCCAATAGGGGCTTCATTCGTCAAGCAGAATCTTGAACGAGGAGCGGTCAAGGAATCGCATGGGCGATTTGGAGTTGATCTCCATTTGAACGCTCATTTATGCGCTATATATGTAGTATAAGCAGAAGCCTGTGCTTTATACAGCGGCGGCGTAAAGAAATGCATATACTATTGTTCAGGGTGTGTAACTGAACGAAATATTCTACATATATAACAAAGCAGAAGCCTTGGCATCGTTCGACGCGACGGCGTAAGTAAATACATTGCAGAAAGCAGAAGCCTTGGCATCGTTCGACGCGACGGCGTAAGTAAATGCATAATCGGAAGTGCAGTAATCGGAAGTGCAGAAAACAGGGAGCCTTGGCATCATACGACGCGACGGCAAAGGTAAATTACATAGCCTGTGCGATATAAGACGCGTCGGCAGAATCAACAGATATACACCTAGATCTGTATCCAACGATAGTTACGAGGCGAGCGAGTGAACACCGAAGTGTCCTAGAGGGCTCAACCAAGAACTAGGGTGAGATACTATTTTTGAAGAACGCATATACTGCGCATTCGAACATATATATCTGACGATAGTTACGAGGCGAGCGCGTGAACACCGAAGCGTCCTAGAGGGCTCAACCAAGAACTAAAGCAAGATACTACTTCAGAAAGTATATTCTATATACAAACAGTCAAATACTTGAGAGAGATGGATCAACGAAGCGAACTTACTTCAAATCGTGGAAGAAACGGCTCCGGGTTGCTTCTTTGGCTTCGAGCCTTCCTTCGAGAGGTCAGACTAAGTCAGATGAAGCTGACTTAGTTGAGAAAGAGGTAGAGCAGGTCAAGCTACTCAACCTAAGTGGTTTGAACCAAACAGGGTTCGATCCAAGTCAACTGGGTTCAGCAGGTTCGAACTCAGCTCAAGTAGGCTAAGTCTGGGTTCAGAAACCCAAACCGGAATCTGGACCAAAAAGGACTTTGACTTTAAACCCAACTAGGTTCAAGTCAAGTCAACTGGGTTTGGACCAGGTCAAGTGGGTTCAGACCCAGGTCAGGTGGGTTAGGACCAGGTCAGGCAGGCTCAAGCTAAGTCAGGCAGGCTCAGACCAGGTCAGGTGGGCTAGGCTAGGTAGGGGAGGTTTAGGAGAGAGAGAGAGAAGGCAAGAGAGAGAGGGGGGGTCGAAATTTTGAGAAGAGAGAGAGTGGGGAGGGCTATTTATAGCCCAAGCCTACCTCCTCTTGGGTTTTTCCATGCCCCTTTTACCCCTTGGCTTCTTTTAAATTCCTGGAGGTTCCTTTTTAGGTGGGGCCCACAAGATATTTCCATAGGATATTTTGTGGGTCCCACAAGATATTTTCTGAGGAATATTTCTGCGGGTCCCACCAATATTTCTGTGGGTCCCGCAAGAATTTCGGGTTTCCGGCGATTTTTTCCGAAAAATTTTGAGTACGCCATTTTCTTCGTATTGACGTAACTAAGAAAGTTGGCTCGTACGAATCTATTGATTTCGTTTAGTTAGGAAGTTATGGCTTCCAGAGTGTTTGAGCATATATTCGCAATTCGACGAATATCCTAAGTATAACTGGCTCGCAGGAATTGATTCGTTTCGCATTCTGAGAAGAAATGCTATTTTTACCGGTAAATGCCTCATAAATTTTATTCAGATATTTTCTGAAAAATTGCGGGTCTTACATCATTACACCCTTAAAGGAATTTCGTCCGCGAAATTCAGCTAAGAGTACAAGGTGAAGAGTTCAGGATATTTATCCCGCATATCCGATTCGGGCTCCCAAGTGCAATCATCGATTCCATGATGTTGCCACCTCACTTTAACAAGTGGAATGACCTTCGTTCTTAGCACTTGCTCCCGTCGGTCCATGATCTCCACTGGCCTTTCTTCTACCGTCATATCTTCTCGGATGTCAATGTCTTCATGTTGAATGACGTGAGAAGGATCATGAACGTACTTTCTAAGCATTGATACGTGAAATACATCATGTATTTGCGCGTATTGTGGTGGCAATGCTACTCGGTAGGCAGTCTCTCCGATTCGGCTCAAAACTTCGAAGGGACTAGCGAATCTGGGGCTGAGCTTCCCCTTCTTTCCAAAACGAAACACACTCTTGGTTGGAGAGACCTTGATAAAAACCTTATCTCCAACCGCAAAAGTGAGTTCCCTACGCCGCTGATCAGCGTAGCTCTTCTGTCGACTCTGAGCAGTCAGTAGCTTCTTTCTGATCATGTGGACCTGCTCAGTGTAATGTTGCAACACAATGGGCGAGTCCTAGGTTCGCTCACCCACTTCTCCCCAATGGATTGGTGATCTACAGGGTCGTCCATACAAGGCTTCATAGGGCGCCATCCCAATGCTAGCGTGGTGGCTATTATTATAAGCAAATTCAGCCAACGCTAGGTGGGAATCCCAATCACCTTTCCATTCCAGCATACAGGCTCTTAGCATATCTTCAAGAGTCTGTATGGTTCGTTTTGATTGCCCATCTGTTTGGGGATGGAATGTTGTACTGAACTTGAGTTTCGTCCCCAGGGCTTTCTGAAGCTGCTCCCAAAAGTGAGAGGTGAACTTCGGGTCACGATTGGATATGATCGAAATCGGCACTCCATGGAGTCTAACGATTTCCCGAATGTAGATCTCCGCCAATCGTTCAGTTGAGTATCGAGTGTTAATTGGCAGGAAGTGAGCAGACTTGGTGAGTCTGTCCACGATCACCCATATCGAATCGTGTTGTCTCTTGGATCGAGGCAATCCAACGATGAAATCCATCGTAATGCCTTCCCATTTCCATTCTGGAATCTCGATCCGTTGCATCTTTCCACCAGGGCACTGATGTTCGATCTTAACTTGCTGGCAGATCAAACACTTCGAGACAAACGTAGCCACATCACGTTTCATACCCCTCCACCAGTACTTTCTCTGTAAATCTCGGAACATCTTCGTACCTCCAGGGTGAATGGTGTACTTGCTATTATGAGCCTCCTGTAGTACTTCCTGTCTTAGCTCAGGATTATTTGGAACCCAAATTCTTTCTTCCATCCATATTCCTCCATCTTCTTTCAAATGGAAGAAAGTGTTATCTTTTTCAACACGAGCTTTCAATTCCAAGTACTGGGGATCCTTGAACTGTTCGGCTACGATGCGATCGAGGAACTCAATGTGGATCGTCAAACATGACATTTGGATTCGGCCAGAATCAGCCAAAAATGGCCTCCAGTTGACGAAATCCTCCATCAACTTTCATTGTCCGGTTAGGCTGGCCATAGTGCCAACAGTCTTGCGACTAAGGGCATCTGCTACAACATTCGCCTTTCCAGGGTGATAGGAAAGCGTGAATTCATAGTCTTTGAGGAATTTCAGCCATCGCCGTTGCCGCATATTGAGTTCTTTTTGAGAAAAGAGGTATTTTAGGCTTTTATGGTCCGACATGACCTCAAATTTCTCTCCATAAAGGTAGTGTCGCCAAATTTTAAGTGCGAACACTACCGCGGCAAGCTCAAGATCGTGGGTTGGATAATTTTTCTCATGGACTTTCAACTGTCGTGACGCATAGGCGATTACTTTGCCATGCTGCATCAACACACAACCCAGACCTGTTCCCGAGGCATCGGTATAAGCCACGAAGCCTCCCTGACCAGAAGGTAAGGTAAGGACAGGGGCAGTGGTAAGCCTCTGTTTGAGAACCTCAAAGCACTCCTTACACTGGTCAGTCCATTCAAACTTGACTCCCTTTTTTAGTAATTTCGTCATCGGTACTGCGATTCGGGAGAAGTCCTGTATGAACTTCCGATAATATCCGGCAAGTCCAAGGAAGCTGCGGACCTCAGTGATATTTTCTGGCTGCTTCCAGTCCATCACAGCTTCCACCTTCGCAGGATCCACTGCGATTCCATCTTTTGAGATCACATGACCAAGGAACATCACTTTATCTAGCCAGAATTCACATTTTGAAAACTTAGCATAGAGTTGGTTATCTTGAAGGGTTTTCAAGACGATTTTCAAGTGCTCCATGTGTTGTTCCTTGTTCTCAGAATATACGAGAATGTCATCAATAAAGACGATGACAAAGCTATCCAAATATGGTCTGAATATCCGGTTCATTAGATCCATAAAGGCAGCAGGCGCATTAGTGAGTCCGAAGGGCATTACTACGAACTCATAATGGCCATATCTCGTTCTTAAGGCAGTCTTAGGTATATCCTCTTCCTTTACTCTGAGTTGATGGTATCCTGACCTGAGGTCGATCTTGGAGAACACCCTCGCTGTTCTGAGCTGATCGAATAAGTCCTCAATCCGAGGCAACGGGTACTTATTTTTAACAGTTGCCTGGTTAAGCATCCGATAATCGATGCATAACCGAAGGGATCCATCCTTCTTCTTTACAAACAGCACTGGGGCTCCCCACGGTGACACACTCGGTCGGATGAACCCTTGTTCCATCAGTTCTTCCAACTGACACTTCAACTCACTGAGTTCAGCTGGCGCCATTCGATACGGGGCTTTGGATATCGGCGCTGTTCCAGGTAAGGATTGAATTCCAAATTCAACCTCACGAAGTGGCGGAAGTCCTGGCAATTCCTCAGGAAATACATTGGGAAACTCCCGTACCACTTCCAAACTCTCAAGGGGTTGGTCGTTGGATTTTTCCACCAAGAGACTCAACAGGAAGGCCACACAACCCTTCCTAAGGTATTTTTGTACCTTAAGTGCTGATATGAGCCTTTTCTGTGGAACAGGTTTGGATAACCGGTATTCCATCTTAGGCAATCCGGGTCGAGATAGAAATACTCTGCCCTCGCGGCACAGAATCTTGGCATTATTCTGAGCCAACCAATTCATTCCCAGAATGACATCGTACTGTATCATATCGATCAGGATGGCATCAGTAGGCAAGTGTTGCCCTGCTATCTCAATATCCAAATTTTTCACACACCGGATACATTTGGTGCGTGAACCCAACGGGTTATACACTTCGATCATTTTATCAATTGGTTGCACCGAAGCATGGAGTTGTTCGGTGAAATCGTCAGAGATAAACGTATGAGTAGCACCACAATCAAACAAGACGTAAGCTGCATGTCCATTAACAGGTACGGTGCCTTCAATCAGGTCACCATTTTCGACTTGTTTAGTCGTTACAGCATATACACGACCTGCAGCAGGCCTTTGTTCTACTCTAGGTGGAGGTCGTTGAAACTGAGAACGCTGTGGTGCTGGTCGAGAGGGTCCGGCAGATCCGGCACTACTCCTCTGTTCATCTGCAGCCTTCTTGGCGCAATCCCTTATAAAGTGGCCCATCTTGCCACAATATAAGCACCCACCAATGTCACGAGGACATGGCTTTCCAGGGTGGTTCATACGACACCTTGGGCAGCTGAAGTTGGACTGCTGACCATTCGGAGTTATGTTCTGTCTTGGCCTCACGACTTGTTGAGTGTTGTTCCCTCCTTGGAACTTCTTCTTTTGAAAGGGTTGTCGTGAACCCTGGCCACTTGGGAACGTCCTTTTACGATTCCCACCATTCACTATGGGCTTCTTTGCTATGATCACTTTAGATCGCGCCCAATCCTCTTGGATTTTTGAAGCTGCTGCTACCGCAGCCTGAAAAGTCGAAGGCATGCTTGTTATCACTCGAGATCGCAGCCCTTCGCGCAGACCATTCACATATTTGTCGGCCCTTTCTTGGTCTGTTTCGAACAATCGAGAGCAGTAGCGCTCTAGATTCTGAAATTTGGTGGTATAGTCCATTAGACTCATACCGCCCTGTTCCAACTCCAGAAACTCCATCTTTTTCTTGTTTCTGGAATGCAACGGGAAGTAGTTATCCATAAAAGTCCTCCGAAAGTCAGTCCAAGGAATGACTTCGACTTATGAGAACTGGATAAGTTTAGTGGTACCCCACCACTTCCGTGCATTGTCTTTCAACCGATACGTGTCAAAATTGGTCTTCTTTTCCTCTGGTACTCCCAGTACTAAGAAGGCACGTTCCGTCTCTTCGATCCAACTCTCCGCGAGCTCAGGATCGGCTCTGCCAATGAAAACTGGTGGGTCAAGCTTGAGGAACTTCTCATAAGTTACTCCTCACAGGTGCTCGTTTCGTGGTGCGACTGGTTCTGGCCTCGTTTCACGGATAGCTGTAACCAGGTTGTTGAGTGTCTCCAACAGGAATCCTTGCGTATGGGACTCCTCGCTTGGTATGGTTCTCCTCGTCGTAGGAGCCATTTATCTATGCACACACAAGCACTTGTTTTTAGTTTCTCAATGTATATATGGAAGTAAAAGCTTTATTTACTTAATATACATCACATTTACACAAGCATCGCCTTAAACAAAATGTCATGCCGCACTGGCAGACTTTAGGCGTTGAGAAACTATATACATGAGTCTACTGACTCCAAAGCATCACCAGTCTCTTTAAGACTTGGATTTCTTTGATGATGACGAACTCCAAAAGGTCCATCTATTGCCACATGACCTTGGAGCAGGCACTACTAGCTTTGGCTTGGGCGGCACTTCCGCACTAGCAAGCGAATATTGGGGATATATGAGGGACTCCAGTCCACTTTCCCAGTCAGCAAGATCAAGACTCTGGGAGTCTGGAATAATGATCGGCGAACAGAAAGAATCCCCTCTTTTGTTCCTACCATTTAAGCTTGGCATATGTGATGCCGGATGGTAGCTTGGCGAGTGATAGACCTCCGCAGGGAAGTTCAAATCAAAATCCCTCAGCCTTGGTAATTCATCAAAAGATGTTGGGGTATGGTTGCTCCCAACACTAGAGTGATGCGGTCCACTGACACGCGAAGTCTCATCCCTGAGACCCTTTGAAGCCCGCCGACCCATATCGGCGGTACATTTCCTTTGGCATTCGTTGGCGGAATGCCCATCTTTGCCACAGTATTGGCAGTCTTGGACTTCATACGAGCATATCCACTCATCGTGCATGACCTTGCAGCGATAGCAGTATCCACGCGAGTCATGAGTTGCCATCTATACAAAGATGCACCCAGATCAGAACAAAAGTATAAAAACATATACTTACAGTGCGATATCGGGACTATGACGGATCTTGAACCAGGTTTCTCAGACACATGCTCTGATACCAATTCTGTAACGCCCCGGATTTCCAAAACAAAGCTAAGTTAAAATTTTCATGAATTTCTTTTTTTTTTTTTTTTTTCATTGCAGCGGAACTTAGAAAAGCTTTTAGCAGCGGAATAAAACGATAATGAGTCGTCGGTTTTAGAAAACTCCGAGCACGTTGCAGGTATGTGGCCAAGCAATTCATTGACCACCAAGGTGTTCCATTTTATCGAAAACTCATGTTTATTACAACACTACTGCTTAGAAAAGCAGTGTAGGTTCAATAAAAGGAAGCAGTACAACTCTGTCTAGAGAAACCCTGGAACTCGATGCCGCCTTGCTCCGCATATCGCCACGCAGGTCCAACACCTGAAATCCCCATTAAACGGGGTCAGAACCACTGATGGTCTGGTAAGCATGCAGTCATACATCCATTCAACTCAAATACGATAATGACCACTCAGGGTCGCAATGCGCAATAACGACGCTCAAGCCTCCAAGACTTAGCGTATATCGCAAGAGCCTCCGTAGGGCTATGAGTTGAACATCCGCTCGAGTCCTCATGACTTAGAGCAAGCCTTTTCAGGGCTGTGATTTGAATAGCCGCTCAAGTCTCCACGACTTAGCCATGACCTCTTCCGGGTCTCAAAGTGATGTCTAGCTCAAGTCTTCATACTTGGCACATCCGTATCCCACGCATCTAAGGACAACTCCTCGAGCTTCGCTTAGTCGTGCGGATACAACACGGGTCTTTGCCCAGTCGGTCCAGTAGTATACCGAACATGACACCTTCACAAAGGTTATGCAGGACTGACTCAACACGTCATCCACTCATACATTCAAAGCATCGCTGTACCTAGAGCTAATGCATTGTTTGATAATTAACCGCTCCCGCCTTTGATACGCAGGTAGAGCTATTGTCCGGGCATCAACGCGACGTTCTGGGGGTTGATTATTCTATGTATTTTAGATACCCCAGAGGCCTGTTGACCCTATCCATAGTAGGGCAGTGTGTTTCAACTGGGAGAATCCTACTAGGCCCATATTCGGATGCATCCTCTACTTGCAGTAGTTGGGTTCAATCCTTAGATCTTAAGGATAACCACGACCCCAAAACCCATGAGTGACTGAGGCCATCGTGGACTCTATCAGGTCCAAAGTAAAATACATGTCACTCAAGGCTGTACCATCACTGTCATTCCACAGTGAGCATAATTCCTGAAGGGGTCTGCCAGTCTTACAATTACTTGGACAGAATCTGCATGCCATTTAGGCAGCCCGTGCTTTCAGCACTACGGGAGTATGTACCCGACCCCATTCAGTCTTCCCCAACACAGTCATTACTGAGGGGGTACCCCTAACACGATCTTCAACCGCGGGGTATGTGCGACCTTAAGTCTTATTCATATGCATGCAGAACACCGCTCTTTGGCACTTCGGCCACCACGAGCATCACACCTCTTTGGGTGGAAACAACACACTCTGGCTCTTCGGCCCTTACGAGTCTGGTTGTGTAACCGTTCTCAATGAGCATGCGTATAACTCGATCTAAATAGATCGGCTATTCGGCGTATTTTTACGCAACGAGTCCAAACCTAGCCAAGGCGCAACCTCTACTCCGGCTCAGCGGCCCTTACGAGCAAGGTGCCCTTGCAGGCACAAGGATACGAGCCGATCTGGCATCGTTCCATCAACGAACATCATTATGCCGTTCCATTGGTTCCGGCAGCTCTTCTGCCGACCATTTTGTCAGCACCTCCCCTGCTCTACCGGCAGTGGTGCGACGAACCCTTCTACGTTGTAGAGGGCAAACCATGAACTGGGTAGCACTCTGCTATATGTTAGAGTATCCTGCTACGTTCTTTCTGAGCTATTCTTAGCTTCTTCAGAAATTTCAGCAGCACTTCCTCTCTTTTACGGAGAAAGCGTGCGTTTCTTTTATCCATTTCAGCGGCATCTCCCCTCTTTGGTAGGAAATCACCACGCTTAATTCGGGGAAATGGATGCGCACCGTTGTGCGTACTTTGCATCCATCAAGGTTGCAGGAACCCTTGGCCATAGTCAGGCCATACGTAATTAACTTAGTCTTTACGTAAAATGCATTTTGCCAAAAAGCGAAGCCTTTCCAATAGGGGCTTCATTCGTCAAGCAGAATCTTGAACGAGGAGCGGTCAAGGAATCGCATGGGCGATTTGGAGTTGATCTCCATTTGAACGCTCATTTATGCGCTATATATGTAGTATAAGCAGAAGCCTGTGCTTTATACAGCGGCGGCGTAAAGAAATGCATATACTATTGTTCAGGGTGTGTAACTGAACGAAATATTCTACATATATAACAAAGCAGAAGCCTTGGCATCGTTCGACGCGACGGCGTAAGTAAATACATTGCAGAAAGCAGAAGCCTTGGCATCGTTCGACGCGACGGCGTAAGTAAATGCATAATCGGAAGTGCAGTAATCGGAAGTGCAGAAAACAGGGAGCCTTGGCATCATACGACGCGACGGCAAAGGTAAATTACATAGCCTGTGCGATATAAGACGCGTCGGCAGAATCAACAGATATACACCTAGATCTGTATCCAACGATAGTTACGAGGCGAGCGAGTGAACACCGAAGTGTCCTAGAGGGCTCAACCAAGAACTAGGGTGAGATACTATTTTTGAAGAACGCATATACTGCGCATTCGAACATATATATCTGACGATAGTTACGAGGCGAGCGCGTGAACACCGAAGCGTCCTAGAGGGCTCAACCAAGAACTAAAGCAAGATACTACTTCAGAAAGTATATTCTATATACAAACAGTCAAATACTTGAGAGAGATGGATCAACGAAGCGAACTTACTTCAAATCGTGGAAGAAACGGCTTCGGGTTGCTTCTTTGGCTTCGAGCCTTCCTTCGAGAGGTCAGACTAAGTCAGATGAAGCTGACTTAGTTGAGAAAGAGGTAGAGCAGGTCAAGCTACTCAACCTAAGTGGTTTGAACCAAACAGGGTTCGATCCAAGTCAACTGGGTTCAGCAGGTTCGAACTCAGCTCAAGTAGGCTAAGTCTGGGTTCAGAAACCCAAACCGGAATCTGGACCAAAAAGGACTTTGACTTTAAACCCAACTAGGTTCAAGTCAAGTCAACTGGGTTTGGACCAGGTCAAGTGGGTTCAGACCCAGGTCAGGTGGGTTAGGACCAGGTCAGGCAGGCTCAAGCTAAGTCAGGCAGGCTCAGACCAGGTCAGGTGGGCTAGGCTAGGTAGGGGAGGTTTAGGAGAGAGAGAGAGAAGGCAAGAGAGAGAGGGGGGGTCGAAATTATGAGAAGAGAGAGAGTGGGGAGGGCTATTTATAGCCCAAGCCCACCTCCTCTTGGGTTTTTCCATGCCCCTTTTACCCCTTGGCTTCTTTTAAATTCCTGGAGGTTCCTTTTTAGGTGGGGCCCACAAGATATTTCCATAGGATATTTTGTGGGTCCCACAAGATATTTTCTGAGGAATATTTCTGTGGGTCCCACCAATATTTCTGTGGGTCCCGCAAGAATTTCGGGTTTCCGGCGATTTTTTCCGAAAAATTCTGAGTACGCCATTTTCTTCGTATTGACGTAACTAAGAAAGTTGGCTCGTACGAATCTATTGATTTCGTTTAGTTAGGAAGTTATGGCTTCCAGAGTGTTTGAGCATATATTCGCAATTCGACGAATATCCTAAGTATAACTGGCTCGCAGGAATTGATTCGTTTCGCATTCTAAGAAGAAATGCTATTTTTACCGGTAAATGCCTCATAAATTTTATTCAGATATTTTCTGAAAAATTACGGGTCTTACAGTGCATGAATGATACATTCATCAGACATTTAATATTTGCAGAATTAAACTATATGCAATGCAATCCTAGTCTAAGCTGAAATTTAAATTCTTATTCCAAATTTAATTTAATTTACATCACTATTGAATTTAAATACAAGAAATAAAGGAAAATAAAGTCTTCAATGTTCCTGCATAACTACAAAACTTTGTTAATGAAGATATGTTGGCTTTTCTAGGTTTATCCAGTAATATCTAGAAATTACTGGATTTTGCTAGATATAAGCCTTTTTGCCATGATTCCCTTAAATAAATATGATAAAATATGAAGTAAAATTGAATAAATAAGGAAGATAAGATATGAAATTTCGAATTTGGGGTCAAAATGACAAAAATACCCCTAATAACAAGACTATGGCCTTGAAATTAGGGTTTTCAGAAAGATATTTGGTAAAATGCAAGTTTTGAAATTCAAATGAGAATAAATCAAATTAAATATGATGTGACATGATTAAAAATATGAAAACTAGGGTTAGGAATTTCGAAATTGAGGTCAAATGACCAAATTGCCCCTGATAGCAAGACTATGGCCTTGAAATCAGGGTTTTCTGAAATAGATTTTGATAAAACTTGAGATTTATGATGGAAATAAACACAAAATCAAACATGAAACATCCTAACATGATTCTAAACATGAACAAACCCTAAAACCACACACTTATGCACGAAAATCAAGAAATATCACAAAAATTGTGATTTTGACAGTGTTTTTGGATCTTTCAGGTATCCTGTTTTGCAATTTGATCAATTCAGACATCAAATGAAATCTAAATTTCATAAAAATTAGCAAAGACACTTATTATAACCCTAAAATCAGATTGGAATTGCAAAATAAATTTTTTGATATTATTTTAATCTGAAAATTGCATTAACAACCTAAAATAAGCTATTTTTAACCTAGGTCACATACCAGTTTCAAAGTTAGACCCGAATCAGGGGTCAATCTTTCATGAAAACTTCTGACCTTTTACAGAGATAAACTAGGAATAAAAACAGAGATTTCCCAATTTTCAGATTGGAAAAATCATCTTTGGTTAGGGAGAAACCCGCCCGGCAATCTGAACTAAAATCTAACAAACCTAACAGGGGTTAAAACAGACACTTCAGATTTAAAATACATGAATAAATAACAATGTTCATCAAAAATATCTAAGATTTTATCCATGAATAGTCAACATAAAAATAACAATACTCACGTTTTACAGATCACGAATCGGATCTGTGGTTTGGGATATATAAACAACACAAGTCTGATTAGGGTTTTGGTAAACCCTAACGAGTTTTAAATTAAAAATCAGATTCTCTGACAGAGGAAAAATACTGAACAGATATCAAAAAATCTTAAAATTTCACAGTAGATATATCTAATCAATATGAATCCATGGCACTTTAGAGATCTCAAATCGGATATAAGATGAGAAAAATATCATCACAGCAAGTTACCTTCCTGATTTTAACAATGATTTTAAAGCTTTAAAAACCCAATTTGATATCTGATTTTTTTGACAGGGTTTTCGAATCCCAAAAACTCTGATTTTTTTACAGTAGTTCAATCACATATGCATGTATCACATATAAAAAAAATAAAAAATTAAAAGTGAATATTGAAAGCCAAAATAACAATCTCTTTTCTGATCTAAGCTTAAAACACACAGAAATTTGATAAAACCTAATAAAGCATGCATTAATCAATAAAAACAATAAAGAAAATACCAAAACAGTAAAATAAAATTGATTTCTATGCTGGAGAATGTGTAATAAACATGAATAAGCAAATAAATAAATAAAATACAGGGAATCCATGGCTGGAATTTGCTTTCACCTTTGAAATCATGGATTTAACCCATTTAATGAGTAAATCTCACGTTTCGTCGGTTAAGAACATGAAAAATGTACCTCTCATCGATTCTAATGGATTAAAATCCTTGAAATCACCCTCAAACTGAGTTAGATCATCTTCTTGGGTCGATTTTGGGGTTCTTGGATGAAATCCATGGTTAAATCCATGAACACAAGAGTTTCCATGGTGAAATCTATTAAAAAATCATAAAAAACTAATAAAATATTAATAAAATAATATTCAATAAACTCACCTTGGGGCTGCAGCTGCAATGGAGGAAGGTGGAAGTGCTGGAGAGGAGAGAGAATCCACGAAAATTTGAGAGAAAAAGAGCTCTCTTTGACCCCCTTTAGGTCCCCTATTTATAGATTTTTTTTTTTGATTTGTTTAGGAAGGGTTTTGATTTTTTTGCACTCTTTTTAATTGTTTTTTATTTTTTTGGACTCTTTTTAATTTGTTTAGGAAGGGAGGATGATTTTTTAAGAGAATTCTAACCTAAATAGGCTCTAATTAATCCCTAATTAACACTTATTTAAACCCTAGAAAGTCCAAATGTGGCACCACCTAGTATGGACCCACATTTGGTTTTTAAAACCTGAATTTAAAACCTTTAAAAACCAATGGTTTAAAACTTAAATAAAATGGATTTTCAAAATTATTTTTGACTCCTCTAAATCCCTAACTTAACTAGGACATTGACTAACCCTAGTCTAACCTTGACTTCTTCAAATGTGGTGCCACCCCGAGTGGGCCCCACTTGAATTTTCAAAAACGATTTTAAAACTTGAAAATGAGAGGTTTTTCAAAAGAGATTCAAAAGTAGACTTTGAGATTGAAAGTTTTGAAATTGTACAGAGTCTCAAGCGAACTGGAACTCCGGGTTAGAGTCCTGGATTTTTAGGACTCTGTGATTTTGATTTTTTAAAAGCCAAATAAAGGAGTTTTTAAAAAGATTTCATCGAAAATGGTAAAACAAGTCAGAAAATACAGTCAGGGTTAGACTCCTAACTCAATCAAAACTCTGAAATAGAGTCCTGAATTAACTGGACTCTACAAAATGACCTAATTTTTGAAAAACAAATGAAAATAAATAAAAATAGAAGTAAAAACAGACTTCAAAATAGACTCCTGACTGGACTAGGACTCCGGGACAGAGTCCTGATCGGACCAAAACTCTAGATTTTTTTTTGGTATTTTTTAAAAAACAGACGAAAGAACTTGTGAAAGCAGTGAAAACAATAACAAGTATTGAAATAGAACAGAGTTCTGATTCAACTGAGACTCTTAAGACAGAGTCCTGATTGAACTAGGACTCTGAAATTTTTGGATTTTCTGATAAAACAAATGAGAGGATTTTGAAAAACAGTTAGAAACACGATGAAATTGAAGTTTTGGTTCAGAGTCCTGATCTGATTAGGACTCTAAGAAAGAGTCCTGATTCGATCAAAACTCTAAGAATTTTGGTTTTCTGATAAGCAAATGATGAAATTTGGGCAAAGCTTTTGAAAACCAGTGAAAATGAAGTATAAAAAACAATTTTGGATAGAGTCCTACTTCGATCAGGACTCTGGGGTAGAGTCCTGATTTGATCAGGACTCTGAGATAAAATCTCAGAATTTTGAAATTCTTTGATAAAAGTGTAATAGTTTTTGTAGATTGAAAGATTTCTGAAAGATTCTCTCAAAATTGAAATCAAGATCAGAGTCCTGATCCAACTAGGATTCTCTGAACAGAGTGCTGCTTTGACTGAAACTCTGAGTTTCTGACTCATTTTGAAAGATTTGATTGAAAATAGATAAAATAGCTGTAAAAGATTAGGGTCCTAATCTGATTAAAACTCTGAAGAAGAGTCCTGATCCGATTGGACTCTTGAAGAAGAGTTCTGATCCAACTAGGACTCTAAAATTTTGGCCAAAACAGAAGATTTTAAAAGATTTTCTTCGAAAACAGGTAAAAGGTAGTGAAAAGTAGAGTTCTGATCCGACTAGACTCTGGAAAAAGAGTCCTGATCCAACTAGGACTTTAAATTTTTTGAGATTTTTGATAAGTAAAGGAATTCAGAAGCGACACCACCTAAATGGGTCTCATATGAGAATTGAAATCAATTGAAATTGAGTTTGAAATGAATCCAGATTGTTTTCTGAGAAAATATTTCAAAATATAAAGTCCTGGGGTTGGAAAATGACTGAATGTTGAGTAAAAACCCAGGTTTTGAAATTGATTTTTGAAAGAAAAAGTTTTAAAACTCAAATCTGGATTAAATATTTTGAAAACACGAGTGCTGGATCTCGAAAATGGGATGCAATGACATGTAATGCTATGCAATGCAATGAAATGATATGCTGAATTCATGCAATGATAAACAATGACACATGAAATGGACAAACACTGGATGAGGGTGAAAATTTGGGGTGTTTACAGCACCCCAAACCGTGGAATAGCCAATGTAATCCCCATTAGATGGGTTATCTCCAGAATTCGCTCTTGACACGTGAGTGTGTCGCACTCCTTGAGAAAATACTTACACCTTGGTGTCCGTTTCAGTTCACTAGTTGTGTAAACGGGTGAGCACTATTGCAAACTCTACGTACATAGAGCCTACATTGGTTACAAGTCACATACATTGTCCAGTATTTTTGTATCGGGTCGGCAGGCGCGGCACCCAAACTGTGGAAATGCTAATGTTATTCCCATAAGTTGGGAATATCGTAGATTTCAATCTCAACACATAAGTACACCAAATTGCGAGTCTTCCCTATAAGGGTGATCTCATGTTACGTAAAGTGCAAATCTTAATGGTCTAGATCTAACTACTTGAGTGATGAAATTTATGAAATTGCATGTGCATGCCTCTTAGAATTGAAAAATTGTTCACTCACTTGCACATTATCTTATTTTTTCAGATATGCAGTTATATCATGCCTCTGTTCTTTATGTTTTTGCAATTGACAAAAAGCATGTGGTATCTAGTACACTTTGCATGTGGCACATCCTGACACTCGTATTGAGTAGTGCGTACTTTGACTGGTACATTGTTTAGGGCATTGGTGAGTGCACGAAGTGCACTTACTTCATGAAATGAAAAGGCCGATATACAAGTTAAACACCATAGGGTATGAATAAACATGATTGTATTGGACTTGGTTGGAGTCACTGGGCAAAGACCTTTCTGTCGTGAGTGAACTCACTTGTGACTATACCCTAAATTAGAAAAGAAATAATATGGTGTTAAGATCGCTTTCATGAGTGATGTGCTCTTGTTAGCCGTGTGAGGCTGAGCACGTGGATGGGCAGGCTAAGTCCTCGTTTGCGTACCCCGCGGGGACTACGAGGCATAAAATCCTCGTCAAGAGGTATGACCGAATAATGAGCCTAAGAAAGATAAACCCGCTTCGCCCCATTCACAAAACGGTTCACCTTGGAGAGGGTGGATGGTACAACCCTGAGTGACTTGTCGTTACTACGACACGTGTTTTGACAGGAGCTGTAGCATCCTTTGACCTCCAGTCACTCAGAGTCAGGGAGGTCGAGGTTGCCTTTTCAGGACCTCACTACTACAGTAGTATGGATTGCAATCCTTACCTATGCGAGAGTTTCTCTCAGTTGCGTGCTGCTCGCATGAGGTTTACTCGGTCTGTAGCATCCCCGATTACCACATTGGAAATATAATAATAGACGCCGGGTGCATGTCTCACAGAATGCGAGGTTCCTTCGCGTACCCGAAGGAGTAATCAGAAGAACTTAAAGACTAACCAGTTGTGAACACCTCAAAATTTTCAAAAGTTTGTAAATACTCCCTTTTTGCCCCTGACCCCATTTTCTGAGTAATTAAAGCATTTTTAAATCTAAATTCCATTTTATTTCTCAGGTTTTATTGAAATTAAATCCATTTTATATATCTGACTCGATCTTGGATCCAGATCCAATGTTAAAATCCAAATCTGAGCTTCACTATCCAATTTTCATATTAAATTTTACAAAAATACCAAAAATAAATTCTAAAATGCTCAGATAGTCGATCCAGTGTCCATTTGGATTTGAGACTCTATATTCCTCGATTCGAGGTTTAAACCTCGAATATTTCTTCAAAATCCAGATGTAAACCCATTTTCTGAAGAAAATTTGAAAAGATAACATCGAACTTTCAAAAAAGCCTTCTTTTGTAAATATTTGTAAACTTTTTAGAAATCCCATAGCTTTAGAATTTTTGTTTTCAAAAATACAAAAAAAAATATAGAAAATTTCAAGAAAAGAACAAAAAAAAAAAGAAAATCGAAAAAAAAGAAAACACAAATGGCCTTTTAAAAGCTCCCTTTTGAAAAAGCGAGTTCGTAACAAACACTTTTTAGAAAAAACTTTTGTTAAAGCCTTCCTTTTAGAAAATTTTATAAAATGGGGGACCCAATCTGAGAGGGACCTAACCGCCACCTCTTATAAAATCGACCCTCAGGGGGTCGATAAAGGCATCCATTTTACAATCCATTCTCCCCTTCGTCCATCGCTCCTCTCGATTCTTCTTCTCCTTCTCATTTCCCTTTACATTGCCTTCCTCCCTTTGGGGCTCTCCTTAGAATCCCTTCCGAAGCCAGTAAAGGAACCTCCGCCTACTTTTTCAGAATACAATCAGGCCAGAGTTTCTGCAAAACTCCGTAAAAGGAGAGCTCTCTCCTTGGAATCCCTGCAGCAGAAGGTAAGTGACGCATTCCCTTCATTTCCTATTTGATTATCGTATTCATCTAAGTCTTCTTGAGTTTCCTCCCTCTTTTCCTTCATTTTGATTTTCCATAGAAATTTCTTATTGTCAGATTCTTTTTGCTTAAAATTCGTTTTCCTTTCATAGCATTATGGAAGGTATCGACCTGCATATAGCAGGATCGACCCTCCATTGCTACAGCAAGTGGAGATCCACCTTCCAACATATTTCCTTCATCTTTCCTTTATTTTATCTTTCTTTATTTTTTTTATTTTTTTTTATTTTTTTAATTTTATTTCCTTTTGTTGTTTTTGTTCTTCCTGATTTATAGTCGATTTGTTCCTGATTTTCGTCTATTATTTCTTTGTTCACATCAAAATCTTAATCCTGTCTTGATGAATCGACATGGGTTTTGATTTTGCTTCTATGCTCTGCTTTTTTTTTAGTCTCAATTAGTTATGTTCATCTGGATTCTTATGTTGATAACACTGAATTTGTTATCCTAATGTCTACTGCATTATGGCTCAAAGTGCCATCACTACTGCAATTTGATTTCCTATTGTTTTTGTTATTTTCTGTTGATCGTAATTATTTGAGATGTTTTGATTTTCTGATTGATGTATATTGGTTGTACTTTTGGAGTGGTAATTTTTAAAAGATATGTTTCAATAAAAACAAGGAAAAATCGTCAACCAAAGATAATAAAAACCGACTTTCCATAGAAGTGGCGAGTACGGGTAGAATCCACAGGGAACATGATATATTCTGAATTAAATCTAAAATAACAATTTATTAATATCACAGAGTTTTACAATTATGTCAATATTACAATTCTAATTTAAATAACAATCTAAAAACAGGAGAATAAACTAAACAGGTATCTAAGTCTTCTCCAGATCGTTAGGGGTAAATCTGTCTTTTCACCACATGTGTAGTTGCACTTCATATCTGAAATACATCTGTAAATCTTGGTTTCTAACTTATCAACCTACACAATAAAAACAAAAAGTCAGTAAACAAGTAAAAATTACATCTAAACTACAAGCTCCAATTAATTCTATGCTAATTAATTCAATAACTACAATTAAACAAATACAGAAGACTAAAAATTCAATTTCTAATTAAGCTAACTATACAAATCAATCCTAAGCAGTCTAACCATAGTTAATTCACTAACTAAAATATCAGAAAATACTAAAAACTACGTTAGATCAAACAATTAACGAAATGACTGTTCTATCCCTAAGCAGTGCAAAAGTGGATTCTAACAGCTTTTCACAAACAGATGATTTGAATGGTCAAACGAATACCAAATTTTATGAAATCACTTTTGTTCTGTTCTTGACAGATTCAAAAAGATGACACTTTTTATAGATTTGGAGATTTCATTCTGGAACTTCAGATATAAGCGTTTCAAAATCAGGATAATTTTGGAAATCGCAAGACCCGAAATTGAAAATTCAGAAAAAGCTGTTTTCACAAAACGCTTAAAAACCAAACCAAATCAACTCGAAATGAGCTGAATTTTGGTATGCAGATAGTGAACACACGGATGTGGATAATAAAAAAAGAATTTCTGGAAAAATCTAAAAATATCCACATAAAATAACGAGTGCACGACAGGGTAGGGTTTAGATTTAGTGCACTATTCATTTATGTAAATCCACTTAGGACAGTGTAACATTAAATCATATGGAAAAACAGTCCTAAATTAATCTAGACTACTGCTAAACTACAGAAAAAGAACAATAATTAAACTAATTCTAAAACTTGTAACAGAATTAAATAAACTAACACTAAACCTGATCTAAACAAGTCACTACTATTAATCTAATCTAAACTAAGTTATAATTCTAATTAGACTAACTACATAAGTGAAATTAATTCTTTCTAATATACACTATATAATGTAAACTAATTAAACTAAATATTTAACAACTCTAAAATCTAATTAAAACAAACATTAACCTAATAATTAACTCAACTAGGGTTAGTAGGAGGTCGGTTAACTACCTAGGGTTGACTAGGATTATTTACTAACTAGGGCTGGTTAGGGTTCGGTTAGGGTTAACTAGAGTGGCGGTTTAAGATAGGGTTTTGAATTACACGCCACCCTAAGGATTAACTATAGACATTAATTACATACTACTTACTAAACTAAGAATGCAAGGAATCAAATTAACACTAAACTATCTAATTAAATTCCTAAATGACATGCAAATTAACATTAATACAATTCTAACACACTTACTAAGTTAAGCTACACGGTTTTTACAATCTAAGTTAATACATACTAACTACTACTAATATAACTAATTTAAACAAATAAATGACACACAACTAACATTGAGGAAGACCAACTACACTTAACTATTTTAGAAAACACGATTTTTCAAAATCTAATCTAAGTCAATAAATGCTAAAATTAACACTATCCTATCTATGTTATGTTAGAAAAGAAAGTTAATCAAAGGACTATAAATGCTAGAAACCGAATTTGGTAATGAACATCCTCCTCCATTTTTACCTTAATATTCAATAGGAAAGCTTATAACTTCAAAACCGTCCAG
Source organism: Nuphar pumila (assembly GCF_984573655.1). Taxonomy (NCBI): domain Eukaryota; kingdom Viridiplantae; phylum Streptophyta; class Magnoliopsida; order Nymphaeales; family Nymphaeaceae; genus Nuphar; species Nuphar pumila. The sequence continues at coordinate 56,620,027 of NC_143258.1, forward strand.
CCTACTGGGACCCACACATTTTCAATCTTTCTTTAAAAGCAAGGGATTCTTTTGAAAATCCTTTCCTAAAGCTTCATACACATTTTTGGTTGGCTTTAAAAGAGAATATAGCATTTCAACTCTTGCCAAAACTCGTGTAACCAAGTTTTGGAAAGTTATTTGAATTTCAGAGGGGGTTTCTACATTTGCAAAGATAATCATCTATAACTTGGCTGGAAAAGATAGTAAAGCTTTCCTTAAATGTAATCCATGGATTTGGAGGGCTTTCAAAGACCAAAATCATCTTTCACATAATGACTCTATTGCCCCTTATCCAAAATATAAAACTATTTAGTAAATTAATCTACTCTAATATGAACTTAGCTAAATTAAAATATACACACTAATACCAAGTCTAGGAACAGAAAATGAAACACTAATTTATAAGCACTGACTAATTGAGATTCTACATCAAAAATCGACCCTCTAAGTTAAATCTAAATTAACTAAAATGAAAATCCAAGAAGGTAACCACTCTAATTAACTTATGACTACAACTAGTATCCAACACATCAGAAATTAATCTATAAACTGCTAACTACAGAAATTTGAACCAAACACGAGTTGCACAAGACATTACATTAATTTATCAAACACAAATCAATTAGAAATACATTTGAACTACACTAGGACGATACTATGAATCTAAGCTAAACTATACTAACACACGTTCATAATTGGAATTTTAAACTATAACACACATACATTAATCTAACCAACATGCTGTAATTAAATAAATAAAACAGAAAAACGCTAATCAGAAATCTACTCCAATCGGCTAATCTAAAAACAATATAGAAATTCTATTTAACTAAATCTACTCTACAATTAAGACTCCTTCAATCTACACAGGAAATTCACTAATTCAAACTAACTGAAATTAATTTTGTCAGACTAATATGCACAGAAAAATATTACATCTTAATTAAGCAATAGTACAGAGTTAGACCTTCAATAACGTTCAATGAAAAAACAAAGAAACTAAAAATTGAAAACACAATTGACGCATCTAATTACTCACCAAATTGATGTTCACATAGAATTGGTAAACTATAACTGGACGACAACCTAAAAACAAAAGGAAAAAAAACTCGATCTTTTAATTTTTCACAAACCTGAAAACACACAAAACAAAGAAATAATACCTAGATCCTACGGTGCTGGTCTCAAGCACCACACGTCTACACTAAGGCTGGAAATACAAACACAGCAATCACGTCAAATAAAAAATGAAACACTACACACCCACACACATGATTTGGGTTCTAACTAGAAGAAAGAGATGAGAAGATCTTACCTCAAGGGAAATCCGATGACTGAGGGGAAGGAAAGAGTGGACTTTGCTAGGATTCACGGCACAAAGGACCTCGGTGATGCTGTCTAACATCTCTTTATTGTACTTTCATAGGGATCTACAAGAGATGGTGCTCCAGGGTTCAGGGTCGGTCGGCCATGGAAGAGCGGATCCTCTGCCATGGCGGATACACTCCACCTGCAGCTGCAAACACACAACCTCGATGATTAGTTTCAGCAGGGTGAGAAGAGAAGACATATCTGAAAAGAAGAGAATGAAAGAATAAGAGTTGGCATCTCCATTGGAGTTGGCATGGCTTCCATGGCCAACCATGGATGTTGAAGAAGAATGGATGAAGGACGGCTGGTAGGAGGGTGGCTGGAGTAAGAGTCGTGCCCCTAGGGCACGAAAACCAAAGCAAAGACGAGTTTCAGCTGGGCGTTTTCTTCCTTTTAAACGCTGGCCCTTATTTTCTGAGTTTTTCAGAAAAAAGATTAAAAACTAAAATTTCACTGGACACCTCTTTCTACAGGGGGTTTTTAGAAAATGATTTTATAAAACGTGAATGGCTGGAGCTGGGATGGATCTCTATGCTTTTGGTCCAGATCCAAGGCTCAGATGGGCAGTTTGGATCATGAATCTTCAGATTTGCTCCGAGGTTTGACCCGCTACACTGTAAATGCCATAATTTCTTCATTTTAAGTCCGGTTTTGATGAAATTTGAACCCAAGCTCTATAACATCATTATGCATCTAAGTGTGGACCTTAAACCTATAGATAATGCATTTATGCAGTAAAAATATATTAAGAAAATGTATAATTTATGCATCATCATATATCCCTCTTTGTTCCATCAATTTCACGAATGACAACACTCAGTACCGTGCTCTGGTTCTGTAAGTCTGTTTTCTTGTCTTGTGTTTGTTACCTGCCATGCCATATGATCGAATGTTAGATCAATGGAAGTTTTGTTGCTGTTTTCTGTTCATGTTTTCTTCTGTTGTCTTTGTTTTGTCATTGCGATTTCTATCTTCCATCTTTTGTTAATTTGACTTTATTGTACAAGTATCATGTTTTGTTAGCATACCATACCATATTGGATTGCATCGGCATCGTCATTCACAATGAGGTTTACTGCAAGAGGCTTACTGTTATAGAAAAATTTCTGGATCTCTGTACGCCAAAGCTTTCTCACGTTACCTTACTCCTTTTTTTTGAGTCGAATACTCATCATATTCACCATCTAGGATGCTTTCGTTTGCATATATTCTGACCATATTGGGTATTTTAGCATTCTGCATTTTCTGCATTTCCTTGATTCCCCACTTTCTGCTCTGGATACATCATCGTGCAAGGGTATTTAACCCCTGTCCAGTTTTCTTTTAGATTTGGAACAACTGACTTTTAAGTTGTACTCCGCCATCGAAGTGGCTTTCTTCATCTGCTGCAAAGTGTTATCTAAATTCGACTTGCCTACTATGTGCTTGTTGGTCGATTATTACCAGTAGGTAAGCTGATAGTAGGAATCGTGTCCTTTTTTTTCATGTCTCCTCTGGATCTTTTGCTAAAAGTGCATTTGTCCCTGCGGCAAATCATTGCTGGCAAGGGACATCTGTGATGCTCAATCATTCTCTTGGATTGCCCTCTATGTTTAGCCTTGAATCATGTGTTCTTTTCATTATGCTTGGTCATTAAGCATTTCCTTTGCCATACACCTAAAATTTCTCGGCGATTGCAAACCAACAAATGGCTATCAAATTCATCTTTGAGGGGTCTTGTTGGTGTTCAAAGCAATGCAATTTCTTCTTTAGTTGATCTTCCATGAAGGATGCTTGAGCATTCTGCGCCTGAGCATCAACGTGTTACACTTAAGCCCTTGCAAAGGCTTGTTGGACCAACGAAATTTGGCAGGGGTGAAGGTGTCGTCATATGCAAGAACTAAGTTGTCTGATACAACATGGAGCTAGCTACAATCTTTTCTTGGGGCTATCGATGTTGTTTTTCATATTCTCGGCAGGAGGCGTATTTACCACGAGACATATGGATGTCAGGTGAATCTCAATGACATGGAAATTGTTCTCTCTATAATGAAGCATGCTGGATATGCAGACGTGGTGAAAACTCCAGAGAGTGCAGAAATTATTTTCATAAACACTTGTGCCATCCGTGACAATGCTATGCAACGTGTATGGCAGAGGCTTAACTACTTCTGGTTTCTAAAAAGGCACTGGAAGAGCAACGTTGCTATCGGACAATCACAATCTTTGCATCCCCCCAAAGTGGTTGTCTTGGGTTTCATGGCTGAAAGGTTGAAAGAAAAGATACTCGATGCTGATAAGATGGTCAATGTAGTTTGTGGACCTGATTAATACAGAGATTTGCCTCGTTTGTTGGATGCAGTTGACTATGACAAAAGGGAATTAACACACTCCTATCACTTGAAGAGACTTATACAGACATTAATCCTATGAGAATCTCCACTAATTCAGTAACTGCATTTGTTTCTATAATGAGGGGATGCAACAATATTTGTTCATTTTGTATTGTACCATTCACCAGAGGCAGAGAGAGATCTCGTCCTGTGGAATCAATTGTTAGAGAGGTAGGTGAACTTTGGAAGGAGGGTGTGAAAGAAGTAATGCTTCTCGGTCAAAATGTGAACAACTACAATGATTCATCTGGGACTGATGAAAATATTAAATCTGGCGCTGATTGGAAATTTAGTGAAGGATTTTCTAGCATGTGCAAAATTAAGAAGATGGGAAAGCGATTGTTTGACCTCTTGGACATTTTGTCTTCTGAATTCTCAGAGATGCGATTTAGATTCACATCACCACATCCTAAGGATTTTTCTGATGATTTATTATATCTAATACAAGATAGGCATAATATCTATAAGAATATTCATTTGCCAACACCGACAAGAAGGCATCGGGTTCTGGTTCAGGTTTAGGATGTCATGTTGTGGAAGTGGTGGACGTGAGATGCAGTATCTCAGATAAGATTTGGTCAAGCGCAGTTATGAGTCTTAAAAGGCTTGGATTCTCTAAGCTCTCTGATATTTCCTAGGTGAGGGAAGAAAAAAAGAAGAAGAAAAAGGTGGAGAGACAGGTAAACAGAAGGAATATGGATTTAGAGTTCCCTGGTCTCCAACTTCAGCTTTCTGTAATCAAACATGGGTGTGCTTTCTGGCTGAGTATTGTTGCAAACAACTTCAACCAAAGAGCAAGTGTTTTTTTAGAGCTTTTGGCACAGATCCAGAAGTGGATCCAAGAGTTTTTGGCTGATGCAGGTTTTAAAGACCGTGGATGACTTGTTGGTAGATTCTAACTACAGTTAAGTTGCAGGCTTCTGAAAAACTCAATTTCCTGCTAGGTCAGGGAGGCACTGTTCCATTGGTCCCTTTTTCTAATGAATTTGCTGCTGCCATTCTTAAGAATTACTCTGTTACTTCACTTTTCACTTCTCATTCACACACCAGCACCCATTTCCTACCTGCAGTAGAGTGCCCTCTTCATACCTATTCTTCACTTCACCAAATCACACTCCATCTGCAATTCCCACCTGCGTGCTTACCACATTACTGCAGCAATATAGTCCTTATTTCCATTGTACTTATTATACCTATGCACATTACACTTCACATATCTAATTCCCTGCACTAACACCATAGGTTTTTTTTTTCACAAACCCCTCATTCACAACCACCATTGTTGTAGTTATTCAATTCCTGCATTCACCCTACGCACATATATTGTAACACTGTATTCATGATTACATTGTTGCATCTCAGTATATGTTTATATCATCTTTTTCTATATTTTCTTGCATATTGCTTGTACAAACGTATATGAATCATGCAATTTGCTCAATCATTATGTATTTAGGCATATTAAACCATTCATATGCCACCTTTTTTTTCAATTTATCGATATAATTTCAGTAATATTTCTTATAGTTGATAAATGTGTTAAATTCATTGTGCCTCTATACATGTCATCTTCATTTCATTCTCCATTTCATCTTTGTTAATGTTTTTAGTGTCTTAGTTACATGTTATATGTGTCATAGCTGTTGATCATCGCGAAATTTTTCCCCCGTCTTCCCTTCCTTGCGGAAGAGAGAAAGAGGAAACGCTTTCGCGCTTCAAACTTTGACCGGATTTTGGAAATTGTTTTGAAATACTCGCCTCCGTTTTTTTGAAAATTGCGGGAAAATCCATGGGATGGGGCTCGACCTGTCGGTACGAGGTTCGACCGTTCCTGCCGCCTTTAACAGGGGTAATCGAACCAAGGACCAAAACTATGCTTGACTTAGCGAAATTATCAAAGTTATGTTCTATCCTAAATGCACAGAGAATTCAGGCATGTGCTATGAGATTTTGGAAAATGCAGCTTGGGAAAACATGATGCATGCTTGGAAAATATTTGGAGTTGGAAAAACATTTCTCAGGAAAAGGATGAAAGTTAATTTCTCAGGAAAATCAGATGAAAGGTGTTTTGAAATCATGAGAAAGTTCATAAAGATGTGGACAAATCAGAAATAGTTGAAAATCTTGGGAAAATGGAAGTGATTCTTGAGAAAAGATGGACTTTTTGAAAAGGGAAGCACTTCTTAGGAAAACTTGGACTTTGAGAGTTTTCTTAGGAAAATGATGGAAGATTTATAGGAAAGCTCATTGGAGAAGGAAATTCAAAACTTAGGAAATTGAAATCCTGGGAATTTTACCCTTGAAATACTTGGAAATCGATTTTGATCTTGGAAAAAGATTGAAAAACTCTTTTGAAAATCTTAAGATAACATTTTCCAAGGCAAACTGTGGAAAACTTGTCTTTGGAAAACCGATTTTGAAAAATCCTTAGAATTTCTTGGGAAATCGATTTCTTGAGAATGAAGTTTTCTTGAGAACATCTTGAGAAAATCAATGATTCTATGATGCAAATGATATAAGTGAATGAATGCACTTTGAAAAGATTTTCTAAGAGATTTGTTGGAAAAACGTGCATTAAGTCAAGATAAATCCTTCACATATCCTGACTGTGGTCATGAATATGTTCAGAATTTAGTTGATTTGATGCACATGATTTTGAAAACTTTGGAAATATGATGTGCATTTTAAGATAGCCTAAGAGTGTAGGCTCAATGTGACTAGTAGAAAGATGACGGATCTGGGTCTCGTCCATATTCCGACTAGGGCCGTAAATATGGATCCCACCGAGTCCATCAACTCCCTAAGAGTTGGTGCACGTGCCATTCGTGAACATCCATAGTGCTTTTGAAATAAAATGCATGAATCATATAATCAGGATATTGCATAAAATCAAACTATATGATATGCATCCTAGTCTAAGCAGGAAATTAAATCTCTTATTCCAAAATTTACATTATTACATCATTAAATAAAGGAAGTAAAAGAAATTTGCAGACTTCAGCTCCTTCTTTTGAATGTCCCTGCCAAACTTGAAATAAGGTTAGCTCAAATATGTGGGTTTTTCCAAGATTTTCCAATAATATTATGAAATTATTGGATTTAATTGGATATAAACCTTATTCTCATGCTTCCTTGATATTTTGAAATGATGAAAATGCTAGAAATTCAGTGAAAAACAATTTGAAATTCGGAATTGAGGTTAAAATGACCAAAATACCCCTAAAATTAAAGCTACATCTTTAAAATCAGGGTTTTTTGAAGGAAAACTTGGTAAAATTGAGATTTTGAAATTCAAATTGAATCAAATGATGATGAAATTCAGTAAGAGACATGATGACATGCTGCTAAACACATTATGACTGTAAAATCAGAATTTGGTGTATTGCAATTTATCCAAAATAACGAATTTCGCTTGTTTTCCGCTTGGATCTGGGTCCTGCGGAACCCTGTTTTGGTATTATGGATGATCCGAACCTCAAATGGATTCCAAATTACACCAAATTCGGTATGAAGCATCTAAACACTTTGATAAACAACCTAGAATGCTAAAACTCATGAAATGATATGATTTAAATGCCAAAATTCAAAGAAAGTCCTAAAATGATGGATTTTGCCTATGGATCCGAACCAAATGCAATGCCTAATATGATAATGCAAGATTTACACCATGGAAACTTCTGATATTTTGCAGACTGCTAAAAGACCCGAAATGGAACATTTTTGGTTTTTACAGCCTCGGGATTTGAGCCATGGTGAGTTCAATAACAGGGATTTAGTTCTGACAGAGGTAAAAATCACCCTAATCTGATGTAAAATGCCAAACAAATATAAAACAGCCATGGAAATTTATGAAATTAATCAGAGTTATGCACGACACCTACATGAACAACTTTCATGTTTATGACTTCAGCATTTGATCAACATAAACACATAGAAAAATATAACTATTTCTGCCTAAACTAACAGACCAGACAAATGTAGCAAAACAGGGGACTGACAAGAAAAATCCGAAGCAGGGATCAACACTGTTCTAAAAATTACAGGCTTTTAGATGCAAACAAAGGACATCTCGGACACCACTTTCACTTTTTACAGTTTCGGATTTAGAGCAACACACAAAGAGAAACCATAGCCCTAAGTCGATCCAAGATCTCAGAGGCTCAAATTAGGCTCTGACACGTGTCCCGAACTCTCGGATTTTTGTCAGAAATAAAAAAAATCAGAAAAATCGGAAAAAATCATATTAAAAACTAGACATTCTCCCGAGTTCAGGGCATTTTTCGGATCGAAAATCGGATCTCCCAGGAGGGAGAACTCGATTTTACAAGTCGGCAAATGGTTTTCAAAACGCATCCCGGGTTACAAAACCCGACTTACCATTTTGGATGTTTACCGCAGTAAACAAATTCAAATGGCTCCGAATTTTTGGCAAAATTTCAGAGACACCTAAGGGCGCATTCCGTGAGTTTTTTGGGATTTTTAATAAAAAATAAATGCATGAAATGACGTGTGGACTGACTGACAAAAACAGAGACTTACTGAAAATAAGCAGAATTGAAAAAAAAACTAAATTAATCCTAATTAATTCATGAAATATGCTAAATGAATGAAATAAAATGCAAATTAAATCTAGATAAATGCATGAATGATAAAAATCATCAAGAAAGCATAATTGAATATTTTTATGTATGTCGTTTTATGAGAATAGCTCAATCCATCCCTCGGATGAGCTCTTTCTTCAAACGACTCCCGATTCGGATTATAGCATCACATCACGGGGAAAAAAAGTGCACCTTGTTTCGTTACGCAGCGTAGGTGCTCTTGAAAGGGGCAGCTACCACGAGCTTCCTTCGTTCTTCACTCCGGGCTTCGGATGGTCCACCAAAATCGAGCTCCGTTGGAATTGGACTGGCCACAGCACGAGCTCTACTCCACCTTCTTCAATGCGCCAAAGGGGGCACGATTTCCAAGGTTCAAAATCAGATGTTAGGAAGGCTAGGTCGAATTTTCCAAGTTCAAAAAGATGGTCCCCTAGGCTGGGAATGGAGCCTTGTTTTTATAGATTTTTCTAAAAAATTTGAATTTCAAACAGGCTCAATCTGAGCCCTCCATGTGGCGCCATCTCAGGGGGTGCTATCTGGGGGTTTTGAAATTCGAATTTGGCTTTTGCAGGGAGCCCTCAGGTGGCGCCACCTCATGGGGCTATTTTTATAAAAAAATAAAATAAAAAATAAAAATGAAGCCAAGTGGGACTCTGGATTGGTGCCACCTCAAAAGGTGTTCTGAGGTGTAAAGTTGAAAGCAGTAGGAGCATGCCATGTGGCGCCATCTCTGGAGGTGTTTGACATGTGTCAGAGGGATAGGAGTGGAGGAAGCAGATTGTGCCACCTCAGAAGAATTCAAATTCTACTTTTCTGCAGGAAAGGAGAGGCTGACATGTGGCATTTCCTCAGAGTGGCTCCTACGATGCCATGTGGCAAGAGGGAGGGAAAGGAGGGAAAGGGACACGTGGCACCATCTCAGACAAAATAGAAAAGGTGAAGTTCAGGATTTGCGCCACCTCAGTCTGGAGTTTGAATATTTGAATTCTAGCTTTCTCTAAAGGAGGCAGAAAGTGACATGTGTCACTTGCTTTTTCTGAAGAAAGCAGAGAATGACACGTGTCCCTTGCTTTTTCTGAGAAGAGCAAAGGGTGACATGTGTCACTTGCTTTTTCTGAGAAAAGCAGGGAGTGACATGTGTCTTCTACTTTTTCTAAAGGAAGCTGGAGATGACATGTGTCATCTACTTTTCTGAAAGAAGTAGGGAGAAGACATGTGTCCTCTACTTTTTCTGAAGGAGGTAGAAGGGGACATGTGTCACCTGCTTTTTCTGAAAGAAGCAGAGAATGACACGTGGCAGAGGGGAGAGAAGGAGGGCCAAGCCATGTGGCACCATCTCAGACAACATGGAAAAGGTAGAAGTTCAGGATCTGCGCCACCTATGAGGAGATTTGAACTTTTGAATTCTAGTTTTTCTGAAGAAAACAGGAAATGACACATGGCACTTGCTTTTTCTGAGGAAATGAGAGCTTGACACGTGTCCTCTGCAGGAAACACTCCAGATGGCGCCACCTCAGAGGAGACAAGCCTACCTTTTTTGTAGGAATTCAGAAGTGACACATGTCTCCTACTTTTCTGAGAAAAGTAGGAAGAGACATGTGTCAGGCTACTTTTCCAGAAGGAAGGAGGGGTTGACACCTGTCCCCTGCAGGAGACACTCTAGATGGAGCCACCTCAGAGGAGACAAACTCCACTTTTTCTAGACAGGACAACCTATGACACTTGGCATCTCCTGGTAGTCTTTGAAATGACACATGGCGCGGGATGGATAGGGTGACACATGGCAGATAAAATGGGATGACATGTGGCGGCTTCTGAAGGTAGCCCCACACTGACACTTGGCATGGAAATGGGAGGAGAGAGAAATGACAAGTGGCGCCAATCCAGGGGACAAGGCTCCTATATTTTTGGGTTTTTCAAAATTCAAATTTTCAAAAGGAAAGCTTGTGCGACACCACCTCAGTGTGGGTCCCACATTGCTTCTTTATTGAAATAAGGATAAAACCACAACTTCTTTTTGGAATTTTCATAAAAATTTGGACTAATGGGCAAAACAGGAATTTTGGAAAGAGTTGGCCCTTGTAGGGCGATTTTGTAAAAGAAATATATTTGAAATTGTCAAAAAGGGCAAAATCTGAGGTGAAGTGACTGAAATCCATATTGAAAACTATCCAGATCGTTTTCCTGAGGAAATATTTTGAAATTCAGAGTCCTGGGGGTAAAATGGGAAAAATTGATAATTTTGAAGACCCAGGGTTTTGAAATCAATTTTGAAAAGAGTTGAAATTCTAATCTGGATTGAAGATTTTGAAATCAAGAGTTCTGGACCTCGAAATGACATGCTGTGCAGTGCAGTGATTTGAAATGCTCATGCAATGATATGCAATGACATGTCTTATGAAATGCAATCTTGAATCAAGACTTGGAGATGTCTGTCTCCTGTCAGGAATAAAATTTTGAACATCTGAGTTAAAATTAGAGAAATTTTGAGAGTTGCAGATGAAATTTGGACTTTTGCAAGGTCCGGCTCAGAAAATGACCATTTTGCCCTCCAGCGATTTCAGAGGCTGGATGTTGACGCTTGGTGGAAATGTTGGGGGAGTGAGTGAAAATTTGGGGTGTTTACAGATGCCCCTCTTTGCTACTAAGCCGGCTCATGGCCGAGCTTAGTGGCAAAGAAAAACACACCAAATTTGGGCCATATGAAAAAAATGCTCCAGTTAGAAGGATCTGACTGGGTATGGAGAAATTAGCCCGAGGAAGATGGTAGATATGAAGCGGAGGATGAAGAGAAAAGACTCACTCTATGAGAGTGAAATTCAGGTTTATGCCCTTAACCTGGATGGGACAGAAATACCTCGTATGGAACGAAGCTCAGGTTTTGAACCCTTGACCTGATTGGGGAATGGAATATCTCATCGAAATGAGACTCAGGTTTGTACCCTTAACCTGATCGGGCGGAAAATGAAATACCTCTTTGATCGAGGCTCAGGTTTATACCCTTATCCTGATCGGGCGGAAAATGGAATACCTCTTTGAATGAGGCTCAGGTTTGTACCCTTATCCTGATCGGGCGGAAAATGGAATACCTCTTTGAATGAGGCTCAGGTTTGTACCCTTATCCTGATCGGGCGGAAAATGAAATACCTCTTTGAATGAGGCTCAGGTTTGTACCCTTATCCTGATCGGGTGGAAAATGAACTGGAATCTTCGAAGGAAGAGACCATGATGGAACCTTCGGATTTTGCACAGTAAATCCGACAGGGGTTTTGCAAAAGGAAGGAAAATGGGGTCCCTAAAGCTTGAAAAGGGATTGATTTTGGGCGTCTCATTGCTGAGACTAAAATCAGCTTTTGAAATTTCCTTTTGCGGGAAATGATTGGTGGTTCGACCTCGAACCGAAATGGGACTGTCTATGGTGGGACAGTGGGGACACAGGGAAGTGTGCAAATTTGAGAGTTCATGCTCTCAAAGAAGGAAAGGAATCAAGTCCTTAGGAGGGATTTAAAATTGGTGTCAGGATGCATCGAAGACGGATATCGAGCTCTCACTTCATGTCAGGATAGCTAGAAAATATTGTCAAAATGTTAGAAATTTTGCTGTTGATTCAAAATATTTGAAAATGTTGCACATTGTTACAGAGATATTCTTTCTTTTCTACCCAAAGCATTACCTCCAAACAAGGTTCACTTCGTAGAATCGAAATTGGAAACCCAAATTGTTTGCAATTGACCTTCTTCAAGGAAGCTATCAATTTCCTTGATATGAGCAGGAAAGAAAATTTGATATTATGAAAGCAATTGATGAAAGAATATTGATAATAGAATGTCACAAGATTAAAGAAGATTCTTAATAGACTTGGTAGTTTGATATCCTGAGAGCTTCTCTCTTGATAATCTTTCTGCACTCTTTTGGCTCTCTGGTGTTTTGGCTGCATTCTCCTTCATTTTGGAGATATTCTGACTTTTTCTCTCTTTCTTTTTCCTCTCTTTCTCTCTTTTGGGAAGGGTACGTCACAAACTCCTTCAACTTGGAGATGTTTCGATCCTTCTTGGACGATGGGTTTGGAGATCTTTGGCTGATGGCTGAAATTAAATATCTTTTAGGGATTGTCGAGAGGTTCATCGCATCTGCCTTCATCTTGACAGTGCTTTGGACCTTCCCTGGAAGGACCCATCACAAACTCCGTCATCTTGGAGATGTTTCGAATCTTCTTTGGCCCCGGGGGTCTACTCGCCTAATTCGCCTTCATCTTGACGACAGGTGAGAGATCTCTTTTGCGGATACTTAATTGCAGCTTAGGTGATTCTGAGGAGACAAGGCTTGGGTAAATGCTCTCTTTTCTAGCACTCAGGATATTTCAACTGCCTCGTCTTTACAAGAATAGCCTTTAAAAATGTGCCATTGACTGCGATCACTATCAATCATCTATGGCTTTGCAAAACATTGAATTTTCTTTTCTGGCCATATCGAGGATTTATCCTTCATCCTTTTGGTTGGTCAAATAGAACGAATTTGAAGATTGAATCTCTTTTCGCAAAAGCTTCACTCTTTTGAAAGTAATGCTGAAGGTAAATTGAGGTAAAGATTTATGCAATAAAATTTTGAAATCAACAATTGATTGACAAATTGACAAAATTTTCTTGAAATCCTTGATGAAAGAGAGCACATGAGGTCCAGCTTAACGCATCCGTGACGAAAATTCTCCTCTCTTTTCCTCAAAGGAGGTGACTATCAGTTCACTGGGAACAATATCAGTTCAATTAAGAACAACCATCAGTGGGAATAATATCAGTTCAATTAAGAACGACTATCAGTTCACTTGGAACACTATCAATTCGATGAGGAACGACTATCAGTTCACTTGGAACACTATCAGTTCGATAAAGAATGACTATCAGTTCACTTGGAACACTATCAGTTCAATGAAGAACGACTATCAGTTCACTTGGAACACTATCAGTTCGATGAAGAACGACTATCAGTTCACTTGGAACACTATCAGTTCGATGAAGAACGACTATCAGTTTACTGGGAACAATATCAGTTCAATGAAGAACGACTATCAGTTCACTTGGAACACTATCAGTTCGATGAAGAACGACTATCAGTTCACTTGGAACACTATCAGTTCGATGAAGAACGACTATCAGTTCACTTGGAACACTATCAGTTCGATGAAGAACGACTATCAGTTCGCTTGGAATACTATCAGTTCAATGAAGAACGACTATCAGTTCGTTTGGAACGACTATCAGTTCGCTTGGAACACTATCAGTTCAGTGAAGAACGACTATCAGTTCGTTAGGAACACTATCAGTTCAATGAAGAACGACTATCAGTTCGTTTGGAACACTATCAGTTCAATGAAGAACAAGGACCATTATAGAGAGTTGAATCGCTTCTATGAATGGTTTCAGGATTATCCCCTTATCCTGAACGGGGAATGAAAATTGGATGACCTGGCGATCAAAATTGAGAATTTTGGTGATTTTAAAATTGGGAATTGGGTGACCCGGAGATCGAAATTGAAGAATTGGATGACCCGAGGGTCGAAATTGAAGAATTATGGAAAATAATTCAGGTTTATCCCTTAACCTGAAGGAGAATGGAATTGGGTGCATAGTCAATGCAAATGCAATGCACATGCACATGAAATGCAAATGAAGTGCAAATGAATGCAAATGAGTGCATATATATGCAAAATGAGAGAATGGTTTATCCTGCCTGCATACAGGATGTTTTGAGGTAAAGATAATTTTTTCAAAAAAATGCCCCAGTGTAACTAGGGAGAAAGTTTTGAATAGAAGAAGGACAATTGATGAATAAGGCGACAAGTTTCTTGACTGATAGATGTCCTCAAGATCATTCCTCACAAGAGAGACATTATGAAAAGGAAGAGGAAGTAAATAAGACGACACCAAGCTATTGAAAAAAATTTGATGACTTTATTGATGCTTTAAAATCAAGGAAAGAGAATGGGATTACATTATTCTTTTGAAAAAGCAAGATGGGAAATGGGAAATTGTTGGCATTGTCATCTTCTTGAATGATTATAGAAAAAATCTTTGTCAGGATGACTAGTCTTCCTTTTCATCTTCAACGAGGAGCTTCTTGTCAATGCAGTCTTGAACAATGTTCTTAAGGACGAAGCAGTTTTCTGTATCATGCCCTACTGCTCGATGAAACTTGCAAAATTGTTCTTTGAATCTGCCCATAATTGCTGGAGGATCAGCAGCTTTAGGCAACCGGACAAGGTCTTTCTCAAGCATATACTCGAGGATACTCTCGAGTGTCTGATCCAGAGGGGTGAATTCTCGATCAGTTCTCCAGTCCTTGCGCTTTGATTTTTCCTGATCTTTCTTTTGATGTTGAGGGCTGGATTGGAGAGGTTTATCACTGTTGATGTCCTTCCCCTTTTGCTTTTTGATTCTCTCCAAACTATGATCATTCTTGTTGCCTTTGCTATTATTGAAAGATTTGGCCGCAAAAGTGAAGTGAGCCTTCTTCTTTTGTTCACCTTGAGAGTTATTCTTGGAAAATGTGAAGCCTTCATAGACTCCATTCTCCACACTCAACTCGAGCCATTCTGCTCGTTCAATGAGTTCAACGAAAGATTTGGATGGTGAGGTAGAAATTAATCCTCTCAGAGGTTGCAAAAAATTATTGAGGATCAATGATAAAGCATGTCTTTCTGATATAGGATCCCTCATTTTGTTGCAGGTCTCTCTCCATCTGCGAATGAAGTCCCTTGCCTTTTCATTTTCATTCTGCCTTAGGTTGCAGAGATGGCTCAATGTTGGGAGCGCTTCAGTATTGAACAAGAATCGTTCAACGAACAAATTCACGACTTTGTCGAACTCTTTCAGTTCTATAGGGTTGACATGTTCCGCGTACCATTTGGCTGCGACTCCTTCCAGGCTGCGGGGAAAGCATAAGAACAATGCTCTGTTGTCTCTCTTGAACCTAGAGCATTCAGCGAAGAACATGGCGAGATGGGCTTTTGGGTCGCCAGAACCATCGAATTTGATGAATTTTCGGGGGAGATTCTCCAGATCATCATCCCCTTCTAAACCGTCGTAGAAGTCCTCGCTGGTGAAGACTTTTTTGCCCTTGTCGCGGGCTTGCAGATCCTTGACCACTCTAGCCATTTTCCTGAATTGTGCTCGCAGGGGCTCTTCTGCGACCTGACTTTTTGATTTGTGACTCCTCCTTTGGCCACATTTCTGAAATGCCGGAGGCACCTCATATTCTTCATCGGTATCATCTTCATCTGAAGTATCTTGAACATTCTCCTCAGAGGACTTGGTTGACCTCTTGGCCACACGATCTCTAATTCTCTGACTGAATGGATTTTTGTCTGAGCTGGTGCCAGCCTGCTCACTCATCATCCTCTTCATCATCTTCTGAAACATTGCGTACATCTGAGGGTCGATACCATCATCTTCTGGCTGCTCTTGGTCTTTGTCTGACCTTGGCGAATTCATCTCTCCTTCTGATGTTGATGAGTAACTGATACGCTGAATTGGTGCGGTCTTCTTCCCTGACCTTGTCTGAACCATCAAATGTTGCGAAGGCTCTCTGCAGGATAAGGTCTTGATTAGACTCTGAGGAAATTTTTGGATTGGGAAGAAAATTATATGGTGGACAATTGGAAGAATATCCCATTACTAGGGATGGAGTCGTCGTTGGAGTCACGACAATTATGTTGTCATTCTTTGTAAGAGAAATGAACAACGGAAAATGTGCCTTGTTACCTAGGCGAGGTCGTCAACCACGAGGAAAATACCATTTTGAAGGAAAGAGATACCTCTTGGAAAAACTATCCGGAAACAGATTTAAAGTAAGAAGAAGGCAAGTGGGTAAACAATTTCCACCACAATAATCAAGGTATGCACGAGGAAAATGCGGTGAAGAATTTTGCAAGTAAACAACAGGATCGAAAATCCAATGAGAGAAAACATATGATTTTGAAAAATTGCAGGCAGGATAAAAATGCAGCTGGAAATTCGAGATCCAGTAGAAAGGGAGAATGAAAAATCACCTGGAGTTTTGGAAGAAAAGGGATATTTGAAAAAAATCATCCAGGGTTTGAGAAAAGATCTCGTGGAAAATAAGGATATTTGGAAAAAGACCTAATGAGTTGAAAAACATTGGGAAATATAAAGAATTGAGAAAATCATACATACAATCACATCCTGCACAAACATTTATGCACATTCAGCACTCCCTAAAAGGCTGACTCTAAATGCATCAATTTGAAAACAGATGTAGGACCTTAATCCTAACTCTAGGTTCAGATCATCTTTGTCCAATCCAGTTATGCCGATATACCCGAATTGAAATCCGAGGTACGTGGCATAGAATTTCAACTCCGGTTCTAAGGTAAGGTTTTCCAACATCCTTGAGCGCCTACCGATATACTTCGGACTGTGGCCCGCGGTACGTGGTAGGGGGGTGTTAACCCAAATAGTTGGCCCAGTTGTGAGGCTCTGTCCCGAACTATGGTTCTGGAAGAGAGCCCAGCAACGTGAAGACCGGGACAATATAGGTAAGGGAGGTTTTGAAAAAATGATCACATGCAAGAAATAGAGGGCTCTAAGTCCTAGAGAGATAGATTTTGAAAACTTTGAAGAAGCATACATTATTTGCATTCAGATCCTAAATTGAGGAGAGTTGTATTTAGACCTAAGTCTATGTGACCATGAAAATTTCTCCTCAATCTGGTCCTACCAAACCATGCCTAGTCTATATGCAGTCAATGTCAGCTAGGTCAGAATCTAGGCTCCTAGGCTCACATGATATTGAAAGTAAAAGAGCTGACATTTTGTGAACATAATTTCGATAATTGAACTAAGTCAAGCATAATTTAAGTCAGACAAGGACAGGTCCCATCACGGTCGCCAAACCTGTTGATCATCGCGAAATTTTTCCCCCGTCTTCCCTTCCTTGCGGAAGAGAGAAAGAGGAAACGCTTTCGCGCTTCAAACTTTGACCGGATTTTGGAAATTGTTTTGAAATACTCGCCTCCGTTTTTTTGAAAATTGCGGGAAAATCCATGGATGGGGCTCGACCTGTCGGTACGAGGTTCGACCGTTCCTGCCGCCTTTAACAGGGGTAATCGAACCAAGGACCAAAACTATGCTTGACTTAGCGAAATTATCAAAGTTATGTTCTATCCTAAATGCACAGAGAATTCAGGCATGTGCTATGAGATTTTGGAAAATGCAGCTTGGGAAAACATGATGCATGCTTGGAAAATATTTGGAGTTGGAAAAACATTTCTCAGGAAAAGGATGAAAGTTAATTTCTCAGGAAAATCAGATGAAAGGTGTTTTGAAATCATGAGAAAGTTCATAAAGATGTGGACAAATCAGAAATAGTTGAAAATCTTGGGAAAATGGAAGTGATTCTTGAGAAAAGATGGACTTTTTGAAAAGGGAAGCACTTCTTAGGAAAACTTGGACTTTGAGAGTTTTCTTAGGAAAATGATGGAAGATTTATAGGAAAGCTCATTGGAGAAGGAAATTCAAAACTTAGGAAATTGAAATCCTGGGAATTTTACCCTTGAAATACTTGGAAATCGATTTTGATCTTGGAAAAAGATTGAAAAACTCTTTTGAAAATCTTAAGATAACATTTTCCAAGGCAAACTGTGGAAAACTTGTCTTTGGAAAACCGATTTTGAAAAATCCTTAGAATTTCTTGGGAAATCGATTTCTTGAGAATGAAGTTTTCTTGAGAACATCTTGAGAAAATCAATGATTCTATGATGCAAATGATATAAGTGAATGAATGCACTTTGAAAAGATTTTCTAAGAGATTTGTTGGAAAAACGTGCATTAAGTCAAGATAAATCCTTCACATATCCTGACTGTGGTCATGAATATGTTCAGAATTTAGTTGATTTGATGCACATGATTTTGAAAACTTTGGAAATATGATGTGCATTTTAAGATAGCCTAAGAGTGTAGGCTCAATGTGACTAGTAGAAAGATGACGGATCTGGGTCTCGTCCATATTCCGACTAGGGCCGTAAATATGGATCCCACCGAGTCCATCAACTCCCTAAGAGTTGGTGCACGTGCCATTCGTGAACATCCATAGTGCTTTTGAAATAAAATGCATGAATCATATAATCAGGATATTGCATAAAATCAAACTATATGATATGCATCCTAGTCTAAGCAGGAAATTAAATCTCTTATTCCAAAATTTACATTATTACATCATTAAATAAAGGAAGTAAAAGAAATTTGCAGACTTCAGCTCCTTCTTTTGAATGTCCCTGCCAAACTTGAAATAAGGTTAGCTCAAATATGTGGGTTTTTCCAAGATTTTCCAATAATATTATGAAATTATTGGATTTAATTGGATATAAACCTTATTCTCATGCTTCCTTGATATTTTGAAATGATGAAAATGCTAGAAATTCAGTGAAAAACAATTTGAAATTCGGAATTGAGGTTAAAATGACCAAAATACCCCTAAAATTAAAGCTACATCTTTAAAATCAGGGTTTTTTGAAGGAAAACTTGGTAAAATTGAGATTTTGAAATTCAAATTGAATCAAATGATGATGAAATTCAGTAAGAGACATGATGACATGCTGCTAAACACATTATGACTGTAAAATCAGAATTTGGTGTATTGCAATTTATCCAAAATAACGAATTTCGCTTGTTTTTCGCTTAGATCTGGGTCCTGCGGAACCCTGTTTTGGTATTATGGATGATCCGAACCTCAAATGGATTCCAAATTACACCAAATTCGGTATGAAGCATCTAAACACTTTGATAAACAACCTAGAATGCTAAAACTCATGAAATGATATGATTTAAATGCCAAAATTCAAAGAAAGTCCTAAAATGATGGATTTTGCCTATGGATCCGAACCAAATGCAATGCCTAATATGATAATGCAAGATTTACACCATGGAAACTTCTGATATTTTGCAGTCTGCTAAAAGACCCGAAATGGAACATTTTTGGTTTTTACAGCCTCGGGATTTGAGCCATGGTGAGTTCAATAACAGGGATTTAGTTCTGACAGAGGTAAAAATCACCCTAATCTGATGTAAAATGCCAAACAAATATAAAACAGCCATGGAAATTTATGAAATTAATCAGAGTTATGCACGACACCTACATAAACAACTTTCATGTTTATGACTTCAGCATTTGATCAAC
The DNA here is from genome assembly GCF_984573655.1 of Nuphar pumila. NCBI lineage: Eukaryota > Viridiplantae > Streptophyta > Magnoliopsida > Nymphaeales > Nymphaeaceae > Nuphar > Nuphar pumila. Next base: position 56,639,582 of record NC_143258.1, read on the forward strand.
AGAAACACATAGAAAAATATAACTATTTCTGACTAAACTAACAGACCAGACAAATGTAGCAAAACAGGGGACTGACAAGAAAAATCCGAAGCAGGGATCAACACTGTTCTAAAAATTACAGGCTTTTAGATGCAAACAGAGGACATCTCGGACACCACTTTCACTTTTTACAGTTTTGGATTTAGAGCAACACACAAAGAGAAACCATAGCCCTAAGTCGATCCAAGATCTCAGAGGCTCAAATTAGGCTCTGACACGTGTCCCGAACTCTCGGATTTTTTTCAGAAATAAAAAAAATCAGAAAAATCAGAAAAATCGGAAAAAATCATATTAAAAACTAGACATTCGCCCGAGTTCAGGGCATTTTTCGGATCGAAAATCGGATCTCCCAGGAGGGAGAACTCGATTTTACAAGTCGGCAAATGGTTTTCAAAACGCATCCCGGGTTACAAAACCCGACTTACCATTTTGGATGTTTACCGCAGTAAACAAATTCAAATGGCTCCGAATTTTTGGCAAAATTTCAGGGACACCTAAGGGCGCATTCCGTGATTTTTTTGGGATTTTTAATAAAAAATAAATGCATGAAATGACGTGTGGACTGACTGACAAAAACAGAGACTTACTGAAAATAAGCAGAATTGAAAAAAAAACTAAATTAATCCTAATTAATTCATGAAATATGCTAAATGAATGAAATAAAATGCAAATTAAATCTAGATAAATGCATGAATGATAAAAATCATCAAGGAAGCATAATTGAATATTTTTATGTATGTCGTTTTATGAGAATAGCTCAATCCATCCCTCGGATGAGCTCTTTCTTCAAACGACTCCCGATTCGGATTATAGCATCACATCACGGGGAAAAAAAGTGCACCTTGTTTCGTTACGCAGCGTAGGTGCTCTTGAAAGGGGCAGCTACCACGAGCTTCCTTCGTTCTTCACTCCGGGCTTCGGATGGTCCACCAAAATCGAGCTCTGTTGGAATTGGACTGGCCACAGCACGAGCTCTACTCCACCTTCTTCAATGCGCCAAAGGGGGCACGATTTCCAAGGTTCAAAATCAGATGTTAGGAAGGCTAGGTCGAATTTTCCAAGTTCAAAAAGATGGTCCCCTAGGCTGGGAATGGAGCCTTGTTTTTATAGATTTTTCTAAAAAATTTGAATTTCAAACAGGCTCAATCTGAGCCCTCCATGTGGCGCCATCTCAGGGGGTGCTATCTGGGGGTTTTGAAATTCGAATTTGGCTTTTGCAGGGAGCCCTCAGGTGGCGCCACCTCATGGGGCTATTTTTATAAAAAAATAAAATAAAAAATAAAAATGAAGCCAAGTGGGACTCTGGATTGGTGCCACCTCAAAAGGTGTTCTGAGGTGTAAAGTTGAAAGCAGTAGGAGCATGCCATGTGGCGCCATCTCTGGAGGTGTTTGACATGTGTCAGAGGGATAGGAGTGGAGGAAGCAGATTGTGCCACCTCAGAAGAATTCAAATTCTACTTTTCTGCAGGAAAGGAGAGGCTGACATGTGGCATTTCCTCAGAGTGGCTCCTACGATGCCATGTGGCAAGAGGGAGGGAAAGGAGGGAAAGGGACACGTGGCACCATCTCAGACAAAATAGAAAAGGTGAAGTTCAGGATTTGCGCCACCTCAGTCTGGAGTTTGAATATTTGAATTCTAGCTTTCTCTAAAGGAGGCAGAAAGTGACATGTGTCACTTGCTTTTTCTGAAGAAAGCAGAGAATGACACGTGTCCCTTGCTTTTTCTGAGAAGAGCAAAGGGTGACATGTGTCACTTGTTTTTCTGAGAAAAGCAGGGAGTGACATGTGTCTTCTACTTTTTCTAAAGGAAGCTGGAGATGACATGTGTCATCTACTTTTCTGAAAGAAGTAGGGAGAAGACATGTGTCCTCTACTTTTTCTGAAGGAGGTAGAAGGGGACATGTGTCACCTGCTTTTTCTGAAAGAAGCAGAGAATGACACATGGCAGAGGGGAGAGAAGGAGGGCCAAGCCATGTGGCGCCATCTCAGACAACATAGAAAAGGTAGAAGTTCAGGATCTGCGCCACCTATGAGGAGATTTGAACTTTTGAATTCTAGTTTTTCTGAAGAAAGCAGGAAATGACACATGGCACTTGCTTTTTCTGAGGAAATGAGAGCTTGACACGTGTCCTCTGCAGGAAACACTCCAGATGGCGCCACCTCAGAGGAGACAAGCCTACCTTTTTTGTAGGAATTCAGAAGTGACACATGTCTCCTACTTTTCTGAGAAAAGTAGGAAGAGACATGTGTCAGGCTACTTTTCCAGAAGGAAGGAGGGGTTGACACCTGTCCCCTGCAGGAGACACTCTAGATGGAGCCACCTCAGAGGAGACAAACTCCACTTTTTCTAGACAAGAGAACCTATGACACTTGGCATCTCCTGGTAGTCTTTGAAATGACACATGGCGCGGGATGGATAGGGTGACACATGGCAGATAAAATGGGATGACATGTGGCGGCTTCTGAAGGTAGCCCCACACTGACACTTGGCATGGAAATGGGAGGAGAGAGAAATGACAAGTGGCGCCAATCCAGGGGACAAGGCTCCTATATTTTTGGGTTTTTCAAAATTCAAATTTTCAAAAGGAAAGCTTGTGCGACACCACCTCAGTGTGGGTCCCACATTGCTTCTTTATTGAAATAAGGATAAAACCACAACTTCTTTTTGGAATTTTCATAAAAATTTGGACTAATGGGCAAAACAGGAATTTTGGAAAGAGTTGGCCCTTGTAGGGCGATTTTGTAAAAGAAATATATTTGAAATTGTCAAAAAGGGCAAAATCTGAGGTGAAGTGACTGAAATCCATATTGAAAACTATCCAGATCGTTTTCCTGAGGAAATATTTTGAAATTCAGAGTCCTGGGGGTAAAATGGGAAAAATTGATAATTTTGAAGACCCAGGGTTTTGAAATCAATTTTGAAAAGAGTTGAAATTCTAATCTGGATTGAAGATTTTGAAATCAAGAGTTCTGGACCTCGAAATGACATGCTGTGCAGTGCAGTGATTTGAAATGCTCATGCAATGATATGCAATGACATGTCTTATGAAATGCAATCTTGAATCAAGACTTGGAGATGTCTGTCTCCTGTCAGGAATAAAATTTTGAACATCTGAGTTAAAATTAGAGAAATTTTGAGAGTTGCAGATGAAATTTGGACTTTTGCAAGGTCCGGCTCAGAAAATGACCATTTTGCCCTCCAGCGATTTCAGAGGCTGGATGTTGACGCTTGGTGGAAATGTTGGGGGAGTGAGTGAAAATTTGGGGTGTTTACAATAGCCTCATTTATTTAGTATAAGCATCATATTTAGATAGGATATTTGCATTTTATTATTAGCCTGGATATGACCATATGCTTGTTGGTCTTTCAAAATGATACCTCTTTTCCATATTGCTTGTGTTAAACTGGAATTTTGTGAAAAATATGCAGAAATTGTTGAATTCCTTTTAGATTTAGAATTTCATCATTTTAATTTCAATTCCAAGTATGTAGTAATTAGATATAATGAAAATCTACATTCCTTGCACTAGATTAGAATGTATGAGCATATATATACTAGAAATGCTTGTTTTCATATCATTTTTCCTCTTTTATTGCAAAAAAAATCACAAATGGGAACACGAATGGCACGAGCACCGTTCTAATAAGAGGTGATTAAATCCTAAGTTGATGATTTGCATCAATGGACATAGTCAGGATACAAACAAAACTTAAGATTTTCATCTTTTATGGGATAGCATTGGATCTACACTAGATCCCTCTTCAAAAAATCATCATATTTTTAAATATCTTCTTCTTTTATGAGAGTTTAACTTAAAATCAGCTCAACACATATATCAATGGCTATAGTCAGGATATATTGAGAGTTAATTTCATTTTAAACTCTATAAAAGCACCAAAATATATCTTATTCTTCATCTGAATTTAAATATGATTATTATATGATACATTCGATGACCATAGTCAGGAGTGTATTATATCCTCAATCTTATTTATATTCATTTGAAGAATGAAATATGTTTTTTCAAATCCAATTTCAAAATTCTTTTAATTCATTCATCATTTAGGATAAAACTGCATCATATTTTCAAAATTCTTTTTCAAAATTCTTTTTCAAAATCCAAGTGATCTTGAATATCTTTCTTTCAAATTCTATTTCAAATTCATCAAAATTCTATCTCATTTCCAAAGATTCAAATTCAAATTCAAATTTAATCCAATATCTCAAATTCAATTTCAAAGTTCAATTTAACTTTGAAACTTCTGATTCATCTTCTGATTTCAAATTCGAACTTTAAAATCAAGTTTATTCTTTATCTTCAAAAGTTCTATCTAAAGATTGAGTCTAGATTCTCAAAAAATCAAAGTTAGAGATTGATTCTGAATCTCAAAGATTTTAAATTCAATCCGGGATTTCAAAACCTAGACCCATCTTCAAAAGTCCCATTTTGGACTTTCAAAATCCAAATCCAAAGTTAGAACCCAATCCCAACTTGGATCTAGATTTCCAAGTGCAATCTTCACTTTTGGATCTCAGACTTCAGATCCAAATTTTATCTTGGATTCCAGATCTTGGGTCTAATTCCATTTAAGATTCCAAAATTCAATCTCATCTTGGATCCCAGACTTCAGATCCAATTCCCATTTAGGATTCTAGATCCAGAATTCAACTTCTTCTTGGATCTCAGACTTCGGATCCAATTCCATTTAGAATTCCAGAATTCAACTTCACTTTGGATCTCAGACTTCAGATCCAGATCCCATTTAGGATTCCAGATTTTGGATCCAACTCCATCTTAGATCTCAGACTCCATATCCAAATTCCATTTAGGATTTCAGATTTTGCATCTAAACTTTATCTTGGATCCTAGACTTCGGATCCAATTCACTTTAGGATTCAGACTTTGTATTCAAATTCCATCTTGGATCTCAGATTTCAAATCAAATTTTCCCAATTTCATATTTCAAATCTATCTTAAATTCCAGATTTCAAATCCTATTTCCATCTTGATATCAAACTTCGAATCTAGAATTCAAATTCCATTTCAAATCTCATCCAGGTTCAAAATTCAAATTCAAAGTCCATTTCTGACTCTAAAAACTTTGTTTCTCTTTCTCTTTTTCAGCTTCAAAATCATTCTTTTTCAAATCAAGATTTATTTTCCCAACCCTGATTATTTCAAAGACTTGGAACTTTAAACATCTTTCATGATCTATCTCCAGTTCGAAGTTAGAAACCATTTCTTCACTCTATTATCAAATTCATCTCTAAAACACTTGGATATTTCCAAATCATCTTTCAAAAAGAGCATACATCCTTGCATTGCACAATCATGATTCTTTGTGCATTTTATAAATTCTTAGATGATATTTAGGCAAAGCAAAAAGGCATAAATTCGATCCTTGGTTCGATTACTAGTAAAGGCGCCAGGAACGGTCGAACCTCGTACCGATGAGCGAATCCCGTCTCCCAATTTTTCCTGCAATATTTTCAAAACGAAGGTGAGTAATTTTCTAAATATTTTCAAATCAAGGTCAAGTGAGACTCCGCGAAAGAGTTCCTCTCTCTCTCTTCTCTTCTTTTTCTCTTCTCTCTTCTTTTCTTTCTTTTTATTTTCTCCCTTCAAAGAGGAGAAAGTAGAAGTTGGAAAGGAAAAGAGAAAGGAAGAGAGAGAAAACCACAAGAGAGGAAACATTTTGCGATGATCACACCAGTCACAGCTGACATATTGTAGTTGTTTCAGTTACTTTACTTGTACAACAGTTGTTTCAGTTACTTTACTTATACAATAGTTGTTTCAGTTACTTTACTTGTACAACAATTGTTTTAGTTACTTGTACAACAATTGTTTCAGTTACTTTACTTATACAACAGCTGTTTCAGTTACTTTACTTATACAACAGTTGTTTCAGTTACTTTACTTGTTCAGTAGTTGTTTCAGTTCTGTTACGTTTTTTTTACTGCTTTTAGTTACTTATTATGCAGTTACTTCAGTTATGTTACCTGTTTTTCTTAGTTAGCACTTGTCACATGTGCACTTACCTGACACAGACACCCATACTTGTTATTTCACATTACTGTTTCATGCTTTTCCTCTTAAGAAATGATATATATATCATGGTTGTTTCTTCACCGCCTCGCAAGAGGACTGCCCCGTTTTATGGGGATGCAGGTGACGAATAGGTATGGTGTTGATGCGACAGCACACGGTGGAGGCTTGGGGACCCACACTTAGCTGCAGATCTTGTTCCTATTGGTTGTGGGTTTTTGGTTGGGATGCATTCCCTATTTTTGAGACTTTTTGTATTATCACATTTTGTAACTTTTAAATTGTTGGGTTGTATACCCTTGATACTTATGATTGTACCTTATTTACGTTGTTAGTCACTTATGTTGGACTTACCTGTGGTCGTCCAGACTTGCGGCCTTGCCACCTCCTTTACACTTGGTTTCCGTTGTTTTCAGTAAAACCTTTCAAAAAAAAATTCATAGAAAATCTAAGGTTTTTCCAAGGTCAGGGTTTGGGGCGCCACATCGACTCAAGTTGAAACCAGATTCCAGACCAATCAAGCAGAAATTAAGGAAGTTAGATCCTCGGGTTGAACAACAAGTTAAGGAAGGACTTGAAGATTTGTTAAAAGCAGGCTTCATCCGAGCCATTGATTATCTAGATTGGTTGGCAAATATCATGGCAGTGCCTAAAAAGAATGGCAAAGTTCAGATTTGCGTTGATTTCAGAAATCTCAATAAGGCTACCCCGAAGGATGATTATCCACTCCCCAATATTGATTTTTTGATCGATAGCACATCAGGCCACGCCATGTTTTCTTTTATGGATGGATATTCAGGCTACAATCAAATCAAGTTGGCCGCTCGTGACCAGTCAAAAACTTTCTTTACTACACCATGGGGAACCTTCTGCTATACAGTCATGCCGTTTGGGCTCAAGAATGTAGGGGCAACCTATCAAAGGGCAATGACCGTTATTTTTCATGATCAGATGCACAAGAATATGAATGCATATGTGGATGACATCCTAGTCAAGTCAAAAGAAGAGGAAGATCACCTCGATGCTCTTGGTCAAGTCTTTGAGAGACTCATCCTCTACAAGTTGAGACTTAATCCTCAGAAATGTGTTTTCGGAGTAGAGTCTAGCAAATTGCTCGGTTTCATAATCAGCAAAAGAGAAATAGAGGTGGACCCGACTAAAGCAAAAGCAATTATTGATATGCCACCCCCAACCAATCTCAAGGAACTGCGGAGCCTTCAGAGGCGCATTCAGTCTATTCGCAGGTTCATCTCCAATTTGGCCATGAGATGTGAACCTTTCAATCATTTTCTAAGAAAAAAAGTAAAATTTGAATGGGGATCAGAGTGTCAACTCTCGTTTGAGTGCATCAAGTAGTATCTCCTTAACCCACCAGTTTTGAAGCCACCAAAATTGGAGAAGCCTCTCTTATTATATATCTCCATCAATCAGAATGCCTGTGGTGGATTCCTTGCACATTATGAAGAGGGCAGTTTGATAGAGCATGCCATCTACTATGTGAGCAAAACTTTCATCGACTATGAAAAGAAGTATTCTCAAATAGAGAAGACTTGTCTAGCTCTAGTTTGGATGTGCCAGAAATTAAGACATTACTTGTTGGCATCTGAGGTCAAATTTTTGTCAAAGCTTAATCCTCTCAAATACATTCTTGAGCAACCATTTTTCACCGGACGGGTTGCCAAATGGCAGGTCCTTCTAATGCAATATGACTTAGAGTATGTTTTTTAAAAGTCAATTAAAGGCCAAGCTATCGCAGATCAGTTGGCAGACTTTCCCCTGACAGAAGAAATTAAAGCAGAGGATGATTTTCCTAATGAGCGCATCTACAATATCCAACAATCTCCAGTTTGGAACCTATTCGTCGATGGCTCTCAAAATATGTCTGGTATAGGGATTGGAATCTTGTTGATCACCCTAGAAAAGAAATGATCCCTTATTCTCTCAAGCTTGGTTTCCAATGTACTCATAACATGGCCGAGTATGAAGCTCTAATACAAGGCCTCAAAGTTCTGCAAAGTTTCAATGTCAAGAGAGTGCATGCCTTTGGCAATTCATTACTTGTCGTCAGTCAAGTTAACAATGAGTGGCAGGTAAAAGATTCAAAATTAATCCCCTATCAGAAGATCGTCCTAGCTCTAGTGGGCGGCTTTCAAGAATTTCAGCTCAATCATATCAGGAGGGAACAATGTCAAATAGTCGATGGCTTAGCCAGCCTGAGCTCCATTTTATCTTTTAAAGGCGGTGAATCATGTCGCTCTTTCGAAATTGGTAGGCTTGAACAACCTGCCTTCATTTCAACCATACAAGTAAACCAGGTCAATCAGAAAGAGAAGCCTTGGTACCAAGATATCAAAGATTTCATTAAGACCGGTGAATTTCCACCAGAAATGCCAAAGAGAGAGCAGGGTGTAATCCAGCGCATGTCTGCCCGCTATTTCATCCTTGCCAATGTTCTTTACCACCGTGGGTTTGTTATCGTCGCAAAAATTTTCTTCCCTTCCTTGCGAGAGAGAGGGGAAAATGTTTTCGTGAGTCAAACTTGACCAGAGTTTTGAAAATTATTTTGAAATACTCGCCTTCATTTTGAAAATAGCGGGAAAATCCATGGGATGGGGCTCGACCTGTCGGTACGAGGTTCGACCATTCCTGCCGCCTTTAACAGGGGTAATCGAACCAAGGACCAAAAATGTGATTGACTTAGTTAAATTATCAAAATCGTGTTCTGTCCTAAATGCATAGAGAATTCAGGCATGTGCTATGTAATTTTGTAAAATGCAATTTAAAAAATATGATGCATGCTTGGACAACATTTTGGAGTTGGAAAATATTTCTCAGGAAAAAGATGGGAATCAGTCTCTCAGGAAACTCTAATGAAAAGATTTGAAAACTCAAGAAAGTTTATAAAGATTTGGGAAAATCATGAATGGATGAAAATCCTGGGAAAATGGAAAGAATTCTTGAGAAAAGATGAACATTTGAAAAGGAAAATATTTGTCAGGAAAACTCTGACTTTGAAAATTTTCTTTGAAAAATGATTAAAATTTATTGGAAAACTCTTTGGAGAAGGAACATCAAAACTCAGGAAACTGAAATCCTGAGAATCTCAGCCTTGAAGTTTTTGAAAATCAATTTTGATTCTTGAGAATGATGAGAAACTTCTTTTGAAAAAGAATCTTAAGAAAAGAACATTTTCCAGGGAAAATCACGGAAAAACTTGACTTGGAAAATTCAACTTTGTAAATTTTCAGAGTTTCTTGAGGAATCGATCTCCTTAGAATGAAACTTTCTTGAGAAAAGTATAAGAAATGCAAGTGATTTCATGATGCCCATGATTTGAATGGATGAATGTCCTTTTGTGAAAACCTCTTTTCAGAAAAATATGCAATTTCAAAATTAAACTAAGTAGAATTACCACATATTCCGACTATGGCCGTAAATATGTTAGTAATTTACTTGAGTGATTCTAAAATGTTTTGTAAAATTGAAGATATCTAGTGAAATTTTGAAAGATAGCCTAAGAGTGTAGGCTCTGTGTGACTAGTAGAAAGACGCTGAATCTAGGTCTCGTCCATATTCCGACTAGGACCGTAAATATGGACTCTACCGAGTTCATCAACTCCCTAAGAGTTGGTGCACGTGCCATTCGTGTACCTCCACATTGATTTTGAAATACAATGCATGAATCACATAATCAGGATATTGCAGAAATTTCAGCTATATGATATGCATCCTAATCTAAGCAGTAAAATAAATATTATTCCAAATTTTACATTTGATTGTTACATTGCTGGCATAAAGCAAAAAAAAGAAATGAAGCCAAGGAATCAACATTTTCCAGATTTTTCCTTCAAGTGAGAACTGGCACAAGAAATACAATGTATAGAGAAGGGAAGGTCTCACATTAAAGGTAATGTGCCGGTAATTTTACATGAATTATAGTAAAGTATACTAGTTAATACAATATCTAAAGTATGAAAGCATGTGAAAATATCCAGATATCATGTGTAAGCTAGATGAAAAGTACATATATATATGTATATATCTACATATGGGTTAAAAGGCTTAGACTGATGTAACCTAAAATAGGCCTCTAGAGAGATATATACTTGAATGCACAAGAAAATACTTACCATGGCTAGGCTTTACTGTAGGATGGCAACCTAAATTTTACAAGGAGAGGGAAGCTGATAATACTAGATATATACAAGCAATAACCTAAAAAAAAATTTAAGATCAATGAAATACAATAGCTATAAAGTCACAGAGGTATATTGGTATGACTAAATATAGAATCCGGAACAGTATGTGAGTAATACACAAATGATACATGAGCTCTGCTAAAAAAATATATTTTAGACCTACTGTTATGAGCCAAATGCCAACTTCATATTTAGCCGATAGATATATTTGACACTCGTTGCAGTTTCCCAACAATGGAAGGCATATGGAAGGGCTTTTAGATAAGAAGCAACTATATGGAATATCTGTGTGTGAACAACGCCAAATGTCAATTTCCTGCAATAACTTGTAAACAGTAGTAGTGAGATAAGATAAAAAAAAATGGCATACGATTATGTGACTGAATTTAAAAAAAAAGGGGTAAGTACCATTGACCTTTAGTACAGTGACTAGTAGTGATGTATATACCCTCCACAAGGCAGATACACAGTAAAAAAAAATTCTGGGCTTACAATAAATATAGGAGATGACGAGTAAGATACAAACATGGGGCATATACAAAAGGGGTGATGCTATTAGAGAATAACAAAGATAGGGAAAAAAAAATCGCGAAATGTGCAAGGGAGTTAGTGAACTGAATGCAAAATAAACAAAGCTTATGAGCTATATTACAGGTAACAGGCCTTAATAGTAATTCAAGAACATCATGTTCTTGAATTACAATTAACAGAGAGATTAAAAAGATAATCTGGTAGATGCCCTCCTTGAACGGGATGGGGAGGCCTTGTCCATGAGAAATGGGAAAGCATTAGAATTAAGTCATTATGATTTATCAGCAACAAATGTTGCTCTGGAAGAAGCTAAATCCAGTCTAGAAGATGCAAAAAATGAGAGAGATCGGTTGATTGAAGAGCTGGCTTTTTCTGGGGCTAAGCAACAGGAGTATGTTGTTTCTCTACGTCATAATCAAGAAGTAGCAGTTTCTGAACTTGAAGCTGCAAAATCTATATTCAATCAGAAGCTCCAAGAATCACTCGATGAGAAGTTTGCAATGGAGTCCAAATTGATTCTTGCAAAATAGGAGGCTTTTGAACTTGCACTGCAAGTTGAGAAGTTCGCTGAGATTGCATTCCAGCAAGCTACCTCTCACATATTAGAGGATGCTTAGATGAGAGTCTCAGCTGCTGAAACATCTTGGCTCAATGGAGGTTGATGATGGCGTCTTCTTCGGGGGTGAGTCAGGCTTCAAAAAGGGAAAGGAGGACTACACACTCCTCGGTTATCCTTTGGATCTTCCTTTTGCTGGCTGATGGAAGAAGCCGATTATTCCAAATCAGGAAAATGGAGGGCTCCTGTAATTCCTGCTGAAGAAGAGAGTTAAAAGGAGAAAATACAGGAGGATTCAGAGAGACTTGATAGGAAGAGAAGAAGTCGGCATTCAAGAGCTGTCTCTTTGGTGATCGAAGGGGCCTCTTTTTAAAGATATGGCAGGCTTTCACCCGAAAGATCAGCAGTTTTGAAACTTTTCAACCTAATCTTTTGAAAGCATTTGAAAAATTTCAAACAATTTTTTGAAAATTTTTGAAACTTTTTGAAACTCGTCAATCCTTGAAGAAAAAGGGGATGGCTGGCTTATTTTGAAGAAGGCTTCTGAGTTCACTTTACCTAAAACTTAGGTAAAGTGAAAAGGTTGGGTAGGGTTTTACAGTGGCTCCTTTTGGGGTTAAAAAAAAAAGGAAGAAAGTGAGTAAAGCGATTTTTTTTAAGGTGGTGCCACCTCAACCGGCTTAAGAAAGCCCTTTTTTTAAAAAAAATATTTTGTTTGATTTTCTTTGCAGGGAATTTTAGTGAGGTGCCACCTATGTGTGGGCCCACTAATTATTTTATTAAAATAAATAGAATTGAAAATTAAAGAAAGGGTTTCATAAGTGGTGCCACCTCAGGGTGGACCCTTCTTAAAAATAAGAGAAATATCTGAAAATTTGAGTGTGATGCCACTTCAAGGCGGGTCCCACGTCATTTATTTAAAATAAAAGCAAAAATAAATTCTTTTGGGGATTTTATAATAGTAGGCTAGTTAGAAAATACGAAGTAAAAATGGGCTTGGTTTCAAAAACTAAAAAAAAAAAATGGTCCTTCAGGGCAAAATAAAAGATACAGAGGTTTTTATAAAGAAATTCAGAGCCCTTTTGTAAAAGTTTTGAAATAAAATCTTCTAAATTTAAAATTGTGTCCCCTTTTTTCCAACTGACAAAATTTTAAAATCAATATCAAAACTATCCAGATTGTTTTCCTGAGAAAACTTTTGTAATTCGAAGTCCTGGGGTTTAAGATGAGGGAAACTGACAATTTTGAAAAACCCAGGGATTTGAAATCAATTTTGAAATATTTAAAACTCGAATCTGGATTGATAATTTTGAAAATCAGGAGTTCTGGATCTCAAAATGACATGCTGTGCAGTGAAATGATGTGAAATGTTCATGCAATGCTATGCAAAGACATGTCCCATGAACCGCCACTCTGAATCAGGAATTGGAAATTCTAGCTTCTTGTCAAGAATATGATTTTAAAAAATTGCAGTTTGAAGATATTTCTGAGTCTAAATAGAGAAATTTTGAGACTTGGGAATGAAATTTAGGACTTTCTGCAAGGTTTAATCTCAGAAAATGACCATTTTGCCCTCCAGATGATTCGAGAGGATAGATGATGACGACTAGTGGAAGTGTCAGGGAGGTGAGTAAAAATTTAGGGTGTTTACAGATGCCCCTTATTGCTACTAAGCCGGCTTGTGGCCGAGCTTAGTGGCAAAGAAAAACACACCAAATTAAAAAAAAAAATGCCCCAGTTAGAAGGATATGACTGGGTATAGAGATATTAGCCCGGTAAAGATGGTAGATATGAAATGGAGAATGAAGAGGGAAGATTTGCTCTGTGGCGGTGAAGTTTAGGTTTTTGCCCTTAACCTGGATGAGACAGAAAATGCTTCGCATGGGGAAAAGCTCAGGTTTGACCCTTAACCTGTTTGGGGAATGAAATATCTCATTGAAATGAGACTCAGGTTTGTACCCTTATCCTGATTGGGCAGAAAATGAAATACCTCATTAAATGAGACTCAGGTTTGTACCATTAACCTGATTGGGCGGAAAATGAAATACCTCATTGAATGAGGCTTAGGTTTGTACCCTTAACCTGATCGGGCGGAAAATGAAATACCTCATCAAAGGAGGCTCAAGTTTATAACCTTATCCTAATCGGGCGGAAAATGAAATACCTTATTGAATGAGGCTCAGGTTTGTACCCTTAACCTGATCGGGCGGAAAATGAAATACCTCATCAAAGAAGGCTCAGGTTTATACCCTTATCCTGATCGGGCGGAAAATGAAATACCTCATCAAAGGAGGCTCAGGTTTATACCCTTATCCTGATCGGGCGGAAAATGAAATACCTCATTAAATGAGGCTCAGGTTTGTACCCTTAACCTGATTGGGCGGAAAATGAAATACCTTATTTAATAAGGCTCAGGTTTGTACCCTTAACCTGATTGGGCGAAAATGAAATACCTTATTAAATAAGGCTCGGGTTTGTACCCTTAATCTGATCGGGCGGAAAATGAAATACCTCATCAAAGGAGGCTCAGGTTTATACCCTTATCCTGATCGGGCAGAAAATGAAATACCTTATCAAAGGAGGCTCAGGTTTATACCCTTATCTTGATCGGGCGGAAAATAAAATACCTTATTGAATGAGGCTTAGGTTTGTACCCTTAACCTAATCGGGCGGAAAATGAGATACCTCATCAAAGGAGGCTCAGGTTTATACCCTTATCCTGATCGGGCGGAAAATAAAATGGAATCCTCGAAAGAAGAGACCTTGATGGAACCTTCGGATTTTGCACAATAAATCCGACAGGGGTTTTGCAAAAGGAAGGAAAATGGGGTCCCTTAAGCTTGAAAAAGGGTTGATCTTGGGCGTCTCATTGTTGAGACTAAATAGCTTTTGAAATTGCCTTTTGCGAGGAAATGATTGGTGGTTCGACCTCGAACCGAAATGGGACTGTCTATGGTGGGACAGTGGGGACACAGGGAAGTGTGCGAATCTGAGAGCCTAGGTGCTCAAATTATAAAAAGAAGAGAAGGAATCTTGAAAACTACCGTAATCAAGTCCTTAAAGAGGGATTGAAAATGGTGTCAGGATGTATCAAAACGGACATCAAGCTCTCACTTCACGTCAAGATAGCTAGAAAATATTGTCAAAATATTAAGAATTTTGTTGTTGATTCAAAGTATTTGAAAATGGTGCATATTGTTGCAAATACATTCCTTTTTCCTACCTGAAATATTACTTCCAAACGGGCTTGACTTCATAGAATCAAGATTCAGAATTCAAATTACTTGTGATTGACCTTCTTCAAGGAAGCTATCAATTTCCTTGATATGAACATGAAAGAGAGAATTTAATATTTGTGAAAGCAGTTGATGAAAGAATATTGATAATAGAATTTCACAAAATTAAAGAAGATTCTTGATAGATTTGGCAATTTGATATCCTGGAAACTTCTCTCATGATAATCTTTATGCACTCTTTTGGCTCTCTTGGGTTTCGGTTACATTCTCCTTCATTTTGGAGATGTCTTGACTTTTCTTTCTTTCTTTTTCCTCTCTCTCTCTCTTTTTGAAAGGGTACGTCACAAACTCCTTCAACTTGGAGATGTTTTGATCCTTCTTTGCTCCAGGGGTCATGTTGATGATATTGGCTCATTGGCTTTAGAGGTCTCTGGATGATAGCGGAAATTAAATATCTTTTAGGGATTGTCGGGAGGTTCATCGCATTTGCCTTCATCTCGATAGTGCTTTGGACTTTCCCTGAAAGGATCCATCACAAACTCCGTCATCATGGAGATGTTTCAAATCTTCTTTGGCCCCGGGGGTCTACTCGCTTAATTCGCCTTTATCTTGATGACAATTGAGAGATCCTTTTTGCGGATATTTAATTGCAGCTTAGGTGATTTTGAGGAGATAGGGCTTGGGTGAATTCTCTCTTTTTCTAGCGCTTAGGATATTTCCATTGCCTCATCTTTACAAGAATATTCTTTAGAAATGTGCCATTGACTGCGATCAATATCAATCATCTATGACTTTGCAATAACATTGAATCTTCTTTGTTGTCCATATCGAGGATTTATTCTTCATCCTTTTGGTTGGCCCATGAAAAGAATTTGAATTTTGAATCTTTCTTCTCAAAAGCTTCACTCTTTTGGAAGTAATGCTGAAGGTAAACTAAGGTAAAGATTTATGTAATAAAGATTCTGAAATCAACAAGTACTTGATTGACAAATTGACAACATATTCTTGAAATCCTTGGTGAAAGAGAGCATTTGAGGTCCGACTCAACACATCCGTGACGAAAATTCTCCTCTCTTTTTTCCCCAAAAGAGAGACTCAGACTTAGCCCTTACCTGAATGGGAAATGGAAATTACTCCTCTTCCCTGAAGAGGAGGTGTTTGCAAAACAAACTTTTAAAGAGAAATTAAGCTTTCGTCAAAGCTCCCTAATATTAGGATTCTCTTATGGAAAAGGGGCCGATAATAGTGAGGTCGGAAAATTGGTTCATGAAGGAACGAGTCCATCACACTCTCCCTGAAAAGAGGGTCCTCCATGACGAAAATGTCCTAGTAGGAAAATTGGGGGGTGTGAACACCCCAAAATTTTTAAAATCTTTTAAATATTCCCTTTTTGCCCCTGAACCCATTTTCTGAGCGATTGAGTCAGTTTTAAATCTAAATTCCAGTTTATTTTTTAGACTTTATTGAAATTAAATTCATTTTATATATCTGACTCTATTTCGGATCCGGATCCAATATTAAAATCCAAATTTGAGCTTCGCTATCCAATTTTTAAACCAAATTCTCAAAATTACCAAAATAAAATTTTGAAAAGCTCGGGCAGTCCATCCAGCATCTGTTTGGATCCACTGCTTTGTATTTCTCGATTCGAGGTTTAAAACTCGAATATTTTCTCAAAATATTGGATCTAAACCCATTTTCTGAAGAAAATTTCAAAAATAAACCCGAAATATCAGAAAACCCTTCTTTTGTAAATATTTGAAAATTTAGTTTTAAAATCCCTTAGTTTTAGAATTTTTATTTCAAAAACACCAAAAAAATAGAAAATACAAAGAAAAAGAGCAAAAAAAATCAAATACAAAAAAAAAATAGTTTAGAAACCCCTTTTGGAAATTTTTGTTAGTTAAAACCCTCTTTTGAGAAAACACTTTTAAAAAAACAACCGCCCTTTTGAAAATCTTTAAAAAACGGGAGGGTTTTAACGAAAGAAAAAAAATGTTTTTTTAGGGTTACAGAGGCTTTCTCCCTCTCGCTCTCTCTCACACACTCCTGAACCCCCTGGAAGCTTCCATCCTTCCTCTCTCACAATACTTCGCCATCGCACACCTCCATCACCCGTCCATCCACCTTCATCCTTCATCTCAACCTTTGATTTCCAACGGCTTGTCCTCTTCGCAGATCACCCTTCATCACCAACGCTTCCCCTCTTGCACAATCCACCCTTGGATCGGGGATTGCCTCTTCCCCAACCCTAAATCCTCAACCCAACCCCTCTCTCTCGAACCTTCCTTCTTCCCCTTTAAGAGAAGCACACAGGGGACTCCCCATAATTTAATCCATTTTCACCCTACCATCGCACCTCTTCTGAACAATCGCCTCTCACCCCCGCACCTTCTTCCTTCTTCTCAATCCACCTGAATCCATCTCTTACCTCTCTTGGCTTAGGCATCCCTCCACGCTTCAACCTTCCATAACTACATCTCTTCTCCTTCTTAAAGTTTGGAAGTCCTACGACAGTGAACAAGCAGTGGAAGCAGAAGGAAATCTTTCCTTACCTCCCTCCTTCAGAGTTTCTGCAAAACTCAGGTAAGTAACCATTGTTTTCTTCTTTTCTGCGAACATTCCTTTCCCTTTGCCTTTTACATTCTATAATTTTTTTTTTCTTTTCAGCATCTTCCCCTCTTCTTTATTGTCTCTTTGTGGTTTTGTGATTTTTTTTTTTACGAAGCATGATCGATGAGGTCGACCTGCATATAGCAGGATCGACTCATCCTGTGTGACATCAACGGAGTGCTTGCATTCCAACAAGTTTTCTCTCTCTTTTCTACTACTTTGTTTTTTATATAGTTTAGATTCAAAAGAAAGAAATTGCAGAGGCTTTGAAGAAAATGAAATCAAGAAGGGCAGTTGGCCCAGATGGTATACCTATCGAGGCTTGGAAATGCTTGGGAGAGAAAGGTTTAGAATGGTTGACAAATCTTTTTAACAAGATTTGGTGGACAAATAAGATGCCTAATGAGTGGAGGAAGAGTACTTTGGTGCCTCTATATAAGAATAAGGGTGATATACAAGATTGCACAAACTATCGTGGTATAAAACTCATGAGTCATACTATGAAACTTTGGGAGAGGGTGATTGAGTCTAGGTTGAGGAAGATTGTCATGATATCGGAGAATCAATTTGGTTTTATGCCTGGAAGATCAACTATGGAAGCTATACATCTTCTTAGACAACTTATTGAGAGAAATAGAGAGAGGAACAAAGATTTGCATATGGTTTTTATTGATTTGGAGAAGGCTTACGATAGAGTACCTAGGGACGTTCTCTGGTGGACAATGATGAAGAAAGGTGTTTCTCTCAAGTACATTAGTATAATTAAAGATATGTATAAAGGAGTATTAACCAATGTTCGCACTTGTGGAGGGGTGACAACCAATTTTCCTATAACGGTTGGGTTACATCAAGGATCTGCTTTAAGCCCTTTCCTATTTGCTATAGTGATGGATGAGCTTACGAGATCAATTCAAGAAAATGTGTCATGGTGTATGTTGTTTGCTGATGATATTGTTTTGATTGATGAGTCTAGAGCTGGGGTTAATGCTAAGTTAGAATTATGGAGACAGACATTAGAAGCAAGAGGTTTTAAGTTGAGTAAGAGTAAGACAGAATACATGGAATGTCGATTTAGTAAGCAACAAAGTAGTGATGGGAGTGTAGTGAAGCTTGGTGAGCACGAAATACCGGTGGATGATTCTTTCAAATATTTGGGATATATCATTCAAAAGTATGGAGAAATTGATGGAGATGTAAATCATAGGATAAAGGTTGGGTGGATGAAATGGAAGAGTGCAATTGGA
This sequence comes from Nuphar pumila, assembly GCF_984573655.1. Taxonomy (NCBI): domain Eukaryota; kingdom Viridiplantae; phylum Streptophyta; class Magnoliopsida; order Nymphaeales; family Nymphaeaceae; genus Nuphar; species Nuphar pumila. The sequence continues at coordinate 56,658,051 of NC_143258.1, forward strand.
GTGTTGTGCGATCGTAGAATGCCATTGCGGTTGAAGGGAAAGTTTTATAGGACGACTATTAGGCCTGCTTTACTATATAGTACGGAATGTTGGGCTGCCAAGAGACATCATATTCAAAAAATGAGTGTAGCTGAGATGCATATGCTGAGATGGATGTGTGGAAATACAATAAAAGATGAGATTCAGAACGAGGAGATACGTAAGAAGGTAGGTGTTGCACCCATTGAAAATAAGATGAGAGAGAATCGTTTACGGTGGTTTGGACATATTCGACGAAGGCCTAATGATGCTCCAGTTAGAAGGATGGAGAAATGGGAAAATATATTAGTTAAAAGAGGTCGGGGTAGGCCTAGGATGACATGGATGGAGGTGATAAGAAAGGATATGAATGCTTTGAACCTCACCGAGGACATGGCATTGGATAGAAATGAATGAAGGAGAAGGATTCATGTGGAAGACCCATAATGATTTTCTTTGTTGGTTCATATCGCCGACCCCAATTGTTTTGGGATGAAGGCGTAGTTGTTGTTGTTGTTGTTGTATAGTTTAGATCCATACCTTTCTTCTTCCTGTCTCAATGATAGTCTCTGCTTGGATTCCTTTTTTTTTACTTTTTTTCGTTTTCCTTTTTATCTTGTTGATTTTCAGTTTCTCATATGTCTGTAAAAGCATTCCATTTTTGTCATCTCGATATAAGTATCGATGCTCACTGAAATCGTGTTCCTGCATCTATATTTACTTTACCGTGTATCTTTTTCCTTTTTTTTTGTTTCAATACTTGAATTTAAATCTGGTATATGATCCATGAGCAACACTTCTGGTCCGATTCACCCTTGTTATCTCCTGGCTTTGATTGCCTTTTAATCAATCGGCTGCTAATAGTAGACAATGTTTTAATTATTTTACAGCATTTGGTTCTGTTAGATATTCATGAAGTCTGATCATTTTTTTTTACCCGTGGCTTTCTTACATTCCTACGATTGAAAATCTGGGATCGTTGATCCATTATAACAATCTGTATTTTTTGAGTTGCATTTCTACAGATGGCGGCTTGAATTTGTTAATTCACTTCTTGACAAATGGTATTTTCTTGAAGATCACGCTTTCACAAGTTGTGACGGAGAAGACATCTTTCGTTCTGTTAATTTTTTTTCTTATTCTACTGTTTTAAAGATATTATCTCAAATAGGATTATGTTTATAGCATTGACATTCACCGCGATACAGGTTCATATCAACAATTGTGTGATTAGCTGAATATCTTGGACAACATCATTGGGTTTCTGAGTCTTTCATTGGCTCATTCTTAGCTTGAAAGAGGAAAATCCAATATAGTTTAAGCATCCTGTGGCAAAGCAACATATACATCATAATGATAAAAATGATTCATGAATTCCTGTGGAATTGAGCTCTGCATAATTACATCAACCATATCTTCAGTTTTCCAGATTCTGTCATGAAGATTCGTTGTGTATCTAGGTGATTCGGTCGGCAGTTGCTGCCTTGGAAGTGTTATATCTGATAAAACGTGTACACATGGATATGCGTTTTCTGATGAAAATTATTGTTTTAATGTGGGCCCATGTCCTGATCATCAAGATAATGATATTATCACTGGAGTAGTTGTCGTTTGTGGTGGCGCAACAGCATCAGCTGTCCCACAAAAGTGAAAATTCTCTCGTTGGGTGTGTGGATAATGCTCCTATATATGTCACATTATAACTGGTTGTTCTAATGGAGGCCTGAGGTGGTATAAAGTGCTTGATAATTCAGATGCTTTCATTTCACTTACCGAGTTGCCGTGTCTATCCATGATTCTGTGAATTATTCATCTGCTATTGTCGATACAGTGAATGATGGGAATGGTCTACTATGCTACTCTGAGCATTGTATGCTCTGAAGTCCATATTGCTTCAGCATACGCCTTCCCTCCTTCATGTATCAAAGCCATTTCAAATCCTACAGAGATGACATGAAAAGGGATGGGTATGCAATTGCATCTGGGTGTGATTCCTGATTTCCTGTAGCCGTAAGATGAGCAAATACTTCTTCATGGGGTGTAGTTATTATCGTGATGCAGGCAAAGTTGTAGCTCCTCGTAAACATCACAACAATTCTATATGTTCAGAAGTTCTAATTCATCTAATTGCAGGTACAAAGCGAAGATTTTCATCTTAGAAGCTGGAACAGAGTCCGTTGGTCCTGGTGATAAGCTTGATTGCTGAGAAAACAGCATAAACCCGAAAAGGTAAGTCTACTGTGGATAAAATTCCAAATAATAGCATGCTCTTGTCACTCTCTTCAGCACCATGCACTATCACACACCCATATATATATATATATATATATATATATATATATATATATATATATATATATATATATATATATATATGTCTAGGTGACAAGTAGGCAGCTTGTTGATTTCTATTGGCTGTGCTTTTACTTTCACTGAGATGAGGAATTTAGATTGATTCATGATTGTCATAGATGTTTTCCTGCATAAATTCTCAGATCCCCCCCCCCTTTTTTTAGTGTGTTTTCTGTAGCTTTTACATAGGTTTTTGTTCAATATATTTTCTGCAGTTTTGTACATGAGATTACTCAATTTATATAGAATTGTTTAATATGTTTTCTGTAAGTTTTGTACCAGGTTTTGTGGGATGTTACTGTATAGGATTTCGCAGCAGAGGGCATTCTAATCTGTACTCGATCCCCACAAGCACTATCCACCTGTCACCCTTCACCTCACAATCCATACCTTTCATAGCACAAACCTTCATTTATGCTTTCCCAGTACCCCTCCGCCACCTAAGAACTCACAGCGAATACCCTGCATTGCTGTGAACACTTACAGCAAACTGCTTGTTATTGTTGTAAGTACTTACAACAAATGTCTTGTTGTTGTAAGCTCTTATAGCAAGTGTTTTGTCTTGCTGTAAGTACTTACAACAAATATCCGATATTGCTGCAAACACTTACAACCGCTGCTTGGTATTGTTGGGAGTGTTTAGAGCAAATGTTTTGAACTTAATATTTACAGCAAATACTATAGTGTTCACAACATCTACCATTATGTCTTATATCACTGTAACATTTACAACAATATTCGGCATCATCACAACCCTTATCCATTTTGATTCCTTCTGTTAGCATAACATTTTCATGTCTTGTATATTAATACACCATGACCATCACCCTTTCCTACTTCCCATACTTATAAGGTTTACCCTCTTGTTTTTTTAGTTCATTTATGACATTACACCATATTACATGATATCATGGCATCCCACTCACTTGTATATTTTGTGCAACCTCTTCATGACATGCATTTTAGTTTAGGCATTATATCACATACTCATGAGCTTTTAATCTGAACATAACATTTTCACTTCCTCTTTGTATTCACCATTTTATGCTAACCATTTCTTTGCAGATAATGTAGAGGAAATATTATTTCCTTCCTTCAGAAGTTGTGATTTACATTTCAATTTCCGAATTGTAATAGTTAGATTACAATGATGGAATAATAAGAATCTTTACTTTCCCGTATTAGACTAGAATGTATGAGCATGTACATATCTTCTAGAATTGCTTGATTCATGACATTTTTCTCTTTTATTTTCAAAACTACACAAATGGTGAAACACGAATGGCACGTGCACCGTTTCATAAGAGGTGGTTAAATCCTAAGTTGATGATTTACATCAATGACCATAGTCAGGATGTGAACAAGACTTAGGATTTTCATCTTTTATGAAATAACATTAGATCCACACTGGGTCTTCTTCAAAAATCATCATATTTTCAAATATTCTTCTTCTTTTATTAGAGTTTAATTTAAAATTAACTCAAAATATATATCAATGGCCATAGTCAGGATATATTGAGAGTTAATTTCATTTTAAACTTTATAAAAGCACAAAAAATGTGTTTTGTTCTTCATCTGAATTTAAATATGATTATTATATAATACATTCAATGACCATAGTCAGGGACATATCATATCTTCAATCTTATTTTAATTCACTTAAAGAATGAAATAAGTTTTTCAAAATCCAATTTCAAAATTCTTTAAATTCATTCATCATTTAGGATAGAATTGCATCATATTTTTCAAAAATTTCTTTTCAAAATCCAAGTGATCTTGAATATATCTTCGATCTCTATTCATCAATTCTATCTCATTTCAAAAGTTTAAAAAGACCAATTTCAAAGTCCAATTTGACTTTGAAATTTCAAATTCATCTCAAAATTCAAAATTCAAGTTCCAATTCCAATTCAAATCAAATTTCAAAGTTCATAGTGACTCTGAAATTCCAAATTCATCTTCAGAATTCAATTTCCAATCAACATTTCAATTTCAAAGGTTTAATTTAAACTTTGAAATTTCTAAATTCATCTTCTATTCAAATTCCAAATTGACTTTGAAATTCATTTGTATATTCAAAATTCAAGTTTCAATCAAAGTTTAATTCAACTTTGAAATGCCAAATTCATTTTCAGGATTCAACTTCAAGTTCAATTAAAATATCTCAAATTCAATTTCAAAATTCAATTTAACTTTGAAACCTCTGATTCATCTTCTGATTTCAAATTCAAGATTATTCTCTATCTTCAAAATGCTTCTCAACTCAAAATTAAGGTTTTGAGATTGATTCTGAATCTCAAAATTTGACTCTTCCTAAATTTTTTCAATCTGGGTCTTCAAAACCCAGATCCATCTTCAAAAGTCCCATATGGACTTTCAAAATCCAAACCCAAAGTTGAAACCCAATCCCAACTTGGATCCAGATTTCCAAATGCAATCTCCACTTTTGGATCTCAGACTTCAGATCCAATTCCATTTAGGATCCTAGAAATCAACATCATTTTGGATCTCAGATTTCATATCCAAATTTCATTTAGGACCCTAGAATTCAACTTCATTTTGGATCTCAGACCTCAGATCCAAATTTCATTTAGGATCCAGAATTCAACTTCATCTTCGATCTCAGACTTCAGATCCAGATGCCATTTAGAATTCCATTTCTCTTAAACCCAAATCTATTTGGATTCCTTAAATCTCATTCTGATTTTAAACTTCAAAGCTGGAATTCAATTCCACTTCAAATCTCAGGTTCAAAATTCAAAATTAAAGTCCATTTCTGAAACCTCATCCTCAAATCTTTCTTTTTAAATCCAAGATTTACCTTCCCAACTATGATTATTTCAAAGACTTAGAACTTCAAATATCTTTCCTGAACTATCTCAAGTTCTAAGTTAGATTCAACCATTTCTTCACTCCATTATCAAGTTCATCTCAGAAACACTTGAAAATTTTTCAAATCATTTTAAAAAAAGCATACATTTCCACATTTGCATTGCACAAAGGATAAATTCTTAGATAATATTTAGGCAAAGCAAAAAGGCATAAATTTGATCCTTGGTTCGATTACCCTGGTAAAGGCACCAGGAACGGTCGAACCTCGTACCGACGAGCGAGCCGCGTCTCCCAATTTTCCTGCAAAATATTTCAAAAATGAAGGCGAGTAATCTTTTTAAATCTTTTCAAAATTAAGGTCAAGTGAGACCTTCGCAGAAGATTTTGTCTCTCTCTTCTTTCTTTTCCTTTCTCTTCTCTCTTCTTTTCTGTCTTTTATTTTCTCCCTTCAAAAAGGAGGAAATAGAGGTTGGAAAGGAAAAGAGGAGGAAAGAGAGAGAATACCAAGAGAGGAAAAATTTTGTGATGATCACAGGGGGCCATAAGGAAAGCGAGTCTCCGTCGAGCCTCTCCCTTTAAAAGCTTTCCTTGTGTGAAATTGGAAATTGTTTTGCAAACGGTTCACAAAGACGCGAGTCCCTTTAAACTCTCCCTGAAAAGGGGCTAAGTGAACAAATTGGATAGCATGTGAAAAGAACGAGCTCCCTCGAACTCTCCCTAAAAAGGGTCTCTCGCAAGAGAAAATGATTGAAATTTGGATATTGGGCCAATATGTGGAATGAATACGACCTAGATTGGCAAATGTGACCCGCAGGTCGAAAATGATTGAGATAGAATTGGTAACCCGAATGTTTGAAATTGGATGACCTAACGGTCGAAATTGAGAATTGGTTGACCCAATGGTCGAAGTTGTATGACCCGGAGGTCAAAATTGAGAATTGAATGACCCGAAGGTCAAAATTGGAAATTGAATGACCTGGAGGTCAAAATTGAAAATTGAGTGACCCGAAGGTCGAAATTGGAAATTGAGTGACTTTGAATGATCCGAAGATTTAAATTGGAAATTGGTGGGCAAAAGGTTAAATTTGAGAAATTGAATGACCCTGGGGATCGAAGTGACTTGGATCAACAAAGGGGAATAAGGAGCTCGATTCAGAGCTCGAATAAAGTAAAGAGATCTCAAGTCGGAACCCGGATCAACAAAAAAAAGATAACTTGAGAAAAGACCCGAGTCAGAACTAGGATCTTTCAAAGGAAAAATGATTTAAAGGAAAACCCGAGTCGGAACTTGAATCTTCAAAGAAAAAATAATAATTTAAAGGAAAACCCGAGTCGGAACTCGAATCTTCAAAGGAAAAAAATAAATTAAAGGAAAACCCGAGTCAGAACTCGGATCTTCAAAAGAAAAATAATTTAAAGGAAAACCTGAGTCAAAACTCGGATCTTCAAAGGAAAACCTGAGTCAAAACTCGGATCTTCAAAGGAAAAATAATTTAAAGGAAAACTCGAGCCGAAACTCGGATTTTTAAAGGAAAAATAATTTAAAGGAAAACCCGAGTCGGAACACGGATCTATAAAGGAAAAATAATTTAAAGGAAAACTCGAGTTGGAACTCGGATTTTCAAAGGGAAAATTATTTAAAGGAAAACCCGAGTCGGAACTCGGATCTTCAAAGGAAAAATGATTTAAAGGAAAACCCGAGTCAGAACTCAGATTTTCAAAGAAAAAATATAGACCAACTTGAAAATTGGATTTTGAAATGTATCAGTTCGAGCACTGGTTTTTGGTTCAGTACTAATGATTGTTTTTCAATTTTGAATAACAATTAGGACTTGTGATGGGACTGTTTGTTGAAATCCCAATACTGACCAAATTAATATTAATGCAGTTGAATGCAAATTGATGCACATGAATGCACAAGTGTATAAAATGAGAGATTTGTTTATCCTGCCTGCATACAACACAAAATTTTTTAAAATGCCCCAGTGTAACTGGAAAAAGAAAGTTTGATCCTTATCGAAGAGAATAGGAAGATTACAAAGGAAGAATAGATGCTTTAAGTATAGAACTTTTTCAAGTGTCGAGCATTAATGGGATCTGGTAATTCTACCCCATCGGCATTGATGAGCCAACATGAGTTGCGAGGTAATGCTTCTTTGACGACATAAGGACCTTCTCAATTTGGCGACCATTTGCCACCGGGATGATGCTTGAGATAAGCTATGGATCGAAGTACTAAATCATTGACTTTGAATCTCCTTTCGATGACAGACTTTGCATATTGTTTGACTATTCTCTGGCGATAGGATTCAGCATACTCTGCTGCTTTTAGTCTTCTCTCATCGAGCAAGTCTAGCTGAATTAATCGCTGCTGCTGGTATTGGTCAAGAGGTAGTTCTAGAAGTGATGCAAACTTCAAAGAGGGCTTCTGAACATGTAGTGGCAATACTACTTCTGTTCCGTAGACCAGTTCTGATGGAGTAGCATTTGTTGGAGTGCGAATGGTGGTCCGGTAGGCGCATAGTGTATCGTGGATCTTATCATGCCAATCACGGCCTATTTCTACAGTTCGCTCCAGGATACAAATTAAAATCTTGTTGGTAGCTTCTGCCTAACCATTCCCTTGAGGGTAATATGAAGCAGAAAAATGATGATGGATTTTAAACTTTGAGCAGAATGTCTTCATTCTTTCATTTTTGAAATGACTGCCATTATCTGACACGATGTCATGTGGGATGCCGAAACAGCAAAGGATGCTCTTGTGAATAAAAGAGACCACGTGTCAGCCTTCTACTGTGTGAAGGGTGATAGCTTCTACCCACTTGGTGAAATATTCTGTTGCGGCAAGAAAGTATTTGTGACCATTTGAAGCAAAGGGAGTGATGGGACCTACGACATTAAAGACCCACATAGAAAATGGCCATGGAGAAACAACAGATTGCAAATATGTTGCTGGAGCATGAATAGAAGGTGCATGTATCTGACATTGAACACACTTCTTCACAAAATGGTAACAATCTTGCTACATAGTCTTCCAATAGTAATCTGCTCTGATGATCTGCTTGACAAGGGTTTTGTAGCCGACGTGGCCACCACAAATGCCTTCATGTGCTTCTCGCACGACTTCCTTGGCTTCGTCTTCGTCTAAGCATCTGGAATACTCTGAACTGAATCCACGACGATAAAGGACATTGGCCATTATAAAATATCGAGTAGACATATGCTGGATTGCTAGTTGCTCTTTCTTTGAGAGTTCTGGAGGAAATTCACCAGTTTCTATGAAGTTTTTGATATTGTAATACCAAGGCTTCTTCTTTTGCTCAGCTTGGTGTACTTGTTCTTTTGGAAGGAAGGCAGATTGGTCAAGTCTGCCAATTTCAAAGGAGCGACAAGATTCTCCATTCTTGAATGCCATAATAGAGCCTAGACTGGATAGACTATCAGCCACTTGATTAAAATCTCTCTTGATATGAAAGAGTTGAAATTCTTTAAATTTTTTGACAAGAGCTGAGACGATTTTCTGATAGGGAAATAGCTTTTGATCTTTCACTTGCCATTTGACTCAGACTTGATTGACAACGAGTAATGAGTCACCGTAAGCATGCACTCTCTTGACATTGAAGTCTAGTAGAATCTTTAGTCCTTGAATCAGGGCTTCATACTCAGTCATATTGTGGGTGCATTGAAAATCTAACTTGAGAGAAAATGGAATCATCTGCTTCTCAGGAGTGATTAACAAGATCCCAATGCCTATTCCCGCCATATTCTTGGAACCGTCGAAAAATAAATTCCAGATTGGAGATTGCTAGATATTGCATATTTGCTTATCAGGGAAGTCATCTCCGGCTTTCACTTCTTCTTCCAAAGGAGAATCTGCCAATTGATTTGCAATTGCTTGACCTTTGATTGATTGTTGTGAGACATATTCTAAGTCATACTGCATCAGTAAGACTTGCCATTTGGCGACTCGTCCACTGAGAAAAGGTTGCTTTAAAATGTACTTGAGAGGATTGAGTTTAGACAAAATTTTGACTTCAGATGCCAGCAGGTAGTGTCTTAGCTTCTGGCATATCCACACCAGAGCTAGGCAAGTCATATCTATTTGAGAGTATTTTTTTTCATAGTCTATGAAAGTTTTACTCACATAATAAATGACGTGCTCTATCAAGCTGCCTTCTTTGTATTGCGTCAAGAATTCGCCGCATGCGACTTGATTAACTAAGATGTATAACAAAAGGGGTTTTCTCAATTCTGGCGGCTTCAAGATGGGAGGATTAAGGAGATACTTCTTGATACGATCGAATGATTGTGGACATTTTGGTTCCCATTCGAACTTCACTCCTTTTCTAAGTAAGTGATTGAAAGGCTCGCATCTCATTGCCAAGTTGGAAATAAATCGCCGGATTGATTGCATGCGTCCCTGAAGGCTACGCAATTCTTTGAGATTTGTCGGGGGTGGCATATCAATGATAGCCTTTGCTTTGGCTGGGTCAACCTCAATTCTCTTTTTGCTGACCAAAAAACCCAACAGCTTGCTTGATTCGACTCTAAAAACACACTTTTGAGGGTTAAGTCTTAACTTATAAAGAATGAGCCCTTTAAAAACTTGATCAAGTGCCTCGATGTGACATTCTTCCTCTTTGGATTTTACGAGGATATCATCAACATATGCATCAATGATTTTGCGCATCTGATCGTGAAAGATAACTGTCATTGCGCGTTGATTTGTTGCTCCGGCATTCTTGAGCCCAAATGGCATAACGGTATAGCAGAAAGTGCCCCAAGGCGTAGTGAAGGAAGTTTTTGATTGGTCGCGGGCGGCCAACTTAATTTGAATGTAGCCAGAATATCCATCCATAAACAAGAACATGGCGTGTCTTGCCGTGATGTCCATTAGAAGATCAATGCTCGGAAGTGGATAATCATTTTTCGGAGTTGCTTTATTGAGGTCTCTGAAATCTATGCAAATCCTCACTTTGCCACTTTTCTTTGGATCAACGACAATATTGGCTAACCAATCTGGGTAGTCAATAGTTCAAATGAATCCTACTTTGAGCAAATCTTCGAGTCCTTCTTTGACTTGTTCTATTATGGGATCCATTTTTCTCAATTTCTGCTTAATTGGCTTAGCGTTTGGCTTTAAAACGAGGACGTGTTCAACCAATTTGGGGTCTAAACCTGGCATATCTTCATATGTCCATGCGAACACTTCTTCATGTTGCTTGAGAAAATTAGTGAGCCTTTCCTTCTCTTCCGGACTTAAACTGGTGCCGATCTTTAGAATCTTGGGGTTGTCTTCCGAACCTATATTGACATCTTCTGTGGCGCCCCAAACCCCGACTTTGGGAAACTTACAATTTTCTGTAAATTTTGTTTTTTTTGAAAATGTTTAACCAGAGAACAGCGGAAAACACAGTGTACGTAAAACAACAAAGCCGCGGGTCTGGGCGGCCACCACAAGAGTGAAACAACAGTAAGGAAGCAACTTTTATTAAATACATTTACAAAGTGTACAACCAATTCTTTATACAAAAACCGACAACTGCCAAGATCCAGCAAGTGCCAGAAGTGTGGGTTCAGAGTTCGCTGTCACACATCGAGCTCCATCGCACGCCTAAGTAAGCACCTGTATCCCCATAAAACGTGGTCAGTACTCTTTCAAGCTGGTGAGACAAACCAAACACAATATACTAAAGTGTGGAAAACAAAGCAGAGCTATACATGACATACATAGCATGCACATTTACAATAATTTAGCAGTTACAACATGAGCAAGAGTACCGAACTACACATGGAGCAATAGATAGAAATAACTAGCATGAATTTATGAGCAATAAATATGCTAATTCATTTCACAGTCCATATCAATTAGTAAAGTATGCATCAAGGAACATAATAAAAAAGTGCTGGCAACTGTGTCAGGTTTGTGTGAAAGGGGCAAGTACAAGTCAACTAAAAGGTAACAAGCTGTAGTAACTGTAACAAGTGCTAGAAACGAGCAAGTAACTAAGGTAACTGCACAACAAGTAACTAGAACAACAAACTGAATTGTAACGAGTACTAAGCAGCAAGCAACTATAGTAACAACTGAAATAACTGTAAAGCAGGCACTCAAAGTAGTAACAGACTGTATCAAGTACTGAACAACGGAATAACCAAAGTAACAACTGAGCAAGAGAGGCAACTAAGGTAACCGCTGAACAAGTACGGTAACTGAAGCACATACTACAAAACAAGTAAAGTAGCAACTACAGTAAGTCAGCTGATTGGTTAGTTTTTAAGTTCTTCTTATTACTCCTTCGGGTACGCGAAGAAACCTCGCATTTTGTGAGACATGCACCTGGCGTCTGTTATTTAAATTATAGTGTGGTAACCGGGGAATCTACAGACCGAGTCAACCTCATGCGAGCAACACACAGCTAGGAGAAAACACTCGCATAGGCAAGGATTGCAATCCATACTACTGCAGTAGTGAGGTCCTAAAAAGGTAACCTCGACCTCCCTGACTTTGAGTGACTGGAGGCCAAAGGACGCTACAACTCCTGTCAAAACACATGGCGTAACAACGACTAGTCACTCAGAGTTGTACCATCCACCCTCTCCCAAGGTGAACCATTTTGTGAATGGGGCGAAGCAGCTTTATCTTACTTAGGCTCATGTTCATTCATACCTCTCTACGAGGAATTTGCCTCATGGTCCCCGCGGGGTACGCAAAATGAGGACTTGGCCTGCCCATTCACGTGCTCAGCCTCACGCGGCCAACAGAACACACTGCTCGTGAAAGCAGTCACAACACCATATTATTTCTTTTTGTTTTAGTGTATATCACACAAGAGTTCATTCACAACACAAGGGCCACTGCCCAAGGACTCCAACTGAGCCCACAACAAGTCATTTACATTTAGACCCTATGGTGTTATATTTTCAGTCTTTTCATTTCATGAAGTAAGGGCATGTGGTGCGCTTACCAATGCCTCAAGCAGTGTACCTCCTCAGGGTACGCACTACTCAATAACTGTGTCAGGATGTGCCAAGTGCAAAGTGTAAGAGTATCACGAGCATAACAACAGAGGCATTGCATATATCATTTCTGAGAGGCAATTAAGTATACGAGCAAATACACATTCACATGCATATGATATTTCATCAAAACTTCATTATACAAAGTATTGTCTCTAAAACATTAACAATGGCACTTCGCATATTTACAAGCGAGGTGAAACAGTAATGAGTGCGTACTGAATAACCAAGTGTGAGTATGCATCATAATTCAATGTGATAGCATGAACTAAGCGAGTAAATTACAAGTGTGAGTAGTCATGCATGAGCAGAATACGACAAGTACACGAACAAGCTAATTAAACATTTCAGAGCAACGTGCCTCACAATGAGACAGTTAGAAACATTTGGCCATGGTAAGGCAGCTCTCGAACAAATCAAGTTACGTGCACAAGCATACAAAACATGTATCTTTAACATAAGCGAGTTCGTCTCGCAAAGTGGGTCAACAGCCTGAGAAACTCACCAAAGAGTTCTACGACATCGATACACTAGGTATCATCGTTCAAACACTTCACGAATCTCATAACTATACAATGAGGGACATGTACATCAGAAAATGTGCCAAGTGCCAAGTGTCATGATCACTTAGGTGAAGACAAAGTGTTTTAATCATCAAACCAAAGCATTCAGATAAATTAGTCTCACGCAAGCCAATAAGCACACGGTTTTCCTAGGTTTACAGTGAATCACATTATACACAAGCGTTAACAAGCTTTACAATTGGCGAACCACGCATAGCGAAGAGTGCTAACTCCAATGCATTTAACATGTCATTGCACGCGTGACAAAAACATATTTAACTATTTATTTCTGCTATCATGGCGGCAACAAAGACAGTTGTTGGTGAAAAGATAAAGTGACAACTATGTCGTGCGATTAGGAAGTATGGCTAGTCAACTAGATATCTCATGTAAAAGACTGTGAAACTACAATGACAGGGCCCGAACGCTTCCGCTGCGCCAAAACTGCAGCAACATCAACCTAATTTGTTTGCAACTAAGGCTAAGCTTTGCCAAAAACCCACAGCACCTCCCAACTAGAATGCAGCCAAAGTGCTGCAGCTGCTCAACTCAAGAACGAAGTCTCCAAAACACCCTAAAGCTACTACTGCCATGCGAGTCCACGTGGCCCGCTGGTCTGGACAACGATACAAACCTAGGCAGCTGGACCATTGGACCCGTGTCTTAGACACTAATGCAGCCCCATAGGCTGCAGTCCGGAGCTCTTTATCGAAGCGGAAAAAGAGACGAAAAGGGCAAAAAGTCCAATAGTTGTGTTGGAATAGTTCCCAAAAGGCCGACAACCTTACCAACCATACTGGTGAAAAAAGGTACCAGGCGCACACATGCATGCCCGGTTTGGGCTATGCTGCCGAACTGCGGCAGCACCCACGACGAGACAACAGTGACCCGTTTGCTGCAAGGATCCAACTGAAGAAGAAGACGGAGATGGACAACAAGCTGTATTGTCCTACAACCCGCATACTGTTGGGATCGAATCCCCTGGACCAAGTGGGTTTGGCCCAGGAAGAACTACTAATGATGGTCGTGGCAACAAGAAGAGGTATGCATCACGGAACATAAAATTATTGATGTAACATCATGAACTGTGTACAGATATAGGTGGACATGTATGTGCATCGTGTCATAAGTGCGAGAACTAGTCAAGCGACTATACAAACATTTCACGTTATGATGAGACAGTTAGAAGCATTTGTCACGGTAAAGCGTGACTCACAAGTTGTGCCAAGGCTCTTAAACCATGTTTTTCAACCATAAGCAAGCTCATCTCGCTAAGTGGGGCCATTTCCCGCAACAGGACTCGCCAAGGAGTTCTAATTGTCGCATAAGTCTCATAAGACTGCGACTATCCATAAGTGCCTCAAACTCCCTTCATACTAAGAGAAGACATGCACTAACCATGTCAACCTGAATCATTCATTCGATTATAACGAATATGATAATTACATTAACTCGATGATATACGCCATGAGTTTCATAAATAAGTAAAACCTTATTTTGAAGGTATTCAAGAAGGCATCAACTGCAATAATTCGCATTCTAAGCAAAACAAACACATGTACAGGGATATGCATTTACATTACCCATATTGATGGGTTTATCAATATATTACGTAATTTGTTACGATATCTTGCAACATTAACTTGTGATGATTGTGTATATAAACACGTAGTTTGGGCCATGCCATGTATGGCAAGAGGAGTGCTATCAGCTTCTTACTATCGTAAAAACCTTAATTTACGAAAGGCATTAAACAGAGTGTCATAATGACAAATACGTATGGCAAGGGGATTGCCAACGCTATATTTTTTAATCGACATAAGCCAATGGTTCCTTAACTACGCAAAAACCCTTTTTTATTTGGAAGCCTTTGATTGGGTGCCATTAGCACAAAAATTGCGTTCTATCGCAAAGCGAACACACGTACACGAGTGGGAGTCCATCGCACCATGACGATGAATTCAACATTACTTTATGCATCCGTAACTGAATATACATAAGTTTGCTTTTGGATGGCGTGCACTATTCGTTGCGACGAGTCATAACCGTAAAGTGATTGGGGTATTGGACCCCGTGCTACGTGTGTCCTTACAGCCCTATAGGCTGCAGCCTGAAGGCTCACTAATGATGCTCAAAGGTGTGACAAAAAGAATATATATATATATATATATATATATATATATATATATATATATATATATATATATATATATATATATATATATATATATATATATATATATATTATATATATATCAGCTGCCACCCTAAAAAAGGGATGACAGCGAGCTC
This sequence comes from Nuphar pumila, assembly GCF_984573655.1. Lineage (NCBI taxonomy): Eukaryota > Viridiplantae > Streptophyta > Magnoliopsida > Nymphaeales > Nymphaeaceae > Nuphar > Nuphar pumila. The sequence goes on from NC_143258.1 coordinate 56,673,128, forward strand.
GACAATAATGCGGTAACAATCGGGTGCGGGGGCGAGAGTCGGTCCAAACGGTCTCACATCAAAGTCGGCCATACGGTGCCATGGGGCACCATGCACACGCAGCAGGCCCAAAGGTGGGCAACACTGCTGAAACAGCAGAAGACAGTACATTATGCTGTCATACGGTGCGGGAACCGAACGGAAGAAGGCGAACAACAACTATGCTGTCTCGCAAACCGCAAGAGCCAAACGTTAGGACTGTGTAGGGGCTGGTCCGGGGAATGACGCCGACATGGGTCGGCATCAAACGTAAGACAGCCCAGGTCTCGACTGGGCGTCCAGATTGGATGGGGCTCAGCCCCAAAAATCGGTCCAAGTCTGGTCCGATTGGTCCAGACCAAGAGGTGTGCACACGAATGAGCATGGTCTGGACCGTGCATCCAGACCCACGCTGGGCTCAGCCAACACTGTAGGGAAAAGGGGGTGCAGGCCCAGCTGCAGTCGAACCGCTGTAGTTGCAGCAAGGTCGGAACGTCCAAGCTGGTGGCGCGCGAAGGGCTAACACCCATACGGGCTGAGCAACCCGGTGCAGGCCTTTGACAAGTCTGGACCGCATTCGGTCCAGACCATGTCAGGCCAAGGCTGGGAACCGACCCCACACCAGCCCGAGCTGGTGGGTTCGGCTAAGGCTCAAACAAAACCCAAAAAGGGGAGAGATAAGGGCGCCCTCACGGGGGATCAAACTGGGTCAAGCACCGCTGGACACATCCAGCAGTCTGGACCAATCCGGCTGAAAGAAAAATCGTGGCCCAAAGCGACATATGGCCAAATGGAGGATAGAAGGCAAACAACACGGAGAGGAAAAAGAAAAGATGGTGCATTTCTACCTAGGCTCGACCCAACTAGCCCAGGCCAACAGCTTATCCAACGGGAGTTGTCTCAAAAGAGTGAACTGCATGGCGTGGGGGCTGTTCATGGTCTCCTTGCCAACCGAACCTCCTTTGCAAAACGATAAACAAGATGCGTTGAATCAAAGGGAAACACAAACAACCATGAAGACATTTCCAATTATACTACAAAACGAGAAAAGGAGTAGATACACAAAATGGGGAAACACGAGCCATGGAGAGACATTCTACCATGATTTGCTCAATGCATCATAATTCAATGCAATAGCTTGAACTAAGCGAGTAAATCACTAGTGAGAGTAGTCACGCACGAGCAGAATATGACAAGTACATGAACAAGCTAATTAAACATTTCAGAGCAACATGCCTCACGATGAGACAGTTAGAAACATTTGGCCATGGTAAGGCAGCTCTCGAACAAATCAAGTGGCGTGCACAAGCATACAAAACATGCATCTTAAACATAAGCGAGCTCGTCTCGCAAAGTGGGTCTACAGCCCGAGAAACTCACCAAAGAGTTCTATGACATGGATACAGGAGGTATCGTCGTTCAAACACTTAAATTTTGCGAATCCCATAACTATACAACAAGGGACATGTACATCGGAGAATGTGCCAAGTGCCAAGTGCCAAGTGTCATGATCACTTAGGTGAAGACAAAGTGTTTGAATCATCAAACCAAAGCATTCAGATAAATTAGTCTCGCGCAAGCCAATAAGCACACAGTTTTCCTAGGTTTACACTGAATCACATTATACACAAGCGTTAATGTTATCATCACAAAATTTTTACTTTTTGCGAGTCAAACTGACATTTGAAAAAGTTTTTGAAAATAACTCGCCTCCGTTTTAAAATGCGGGACAATTCCGAAGAATGAGACTCGCCTGTCGGTACGAGGTTCAACCATTCCTGACGCCTTTACCAGGGGTAATTGAACCAAGGATCAATTGTACGCTTAACTTTGCTCAACTTGTCTAAATCATGTTCTATTTCCTAAATGCACAAAGAATCAGGCATGTGCTATGATTTTCTGAAAATGCATATTTGAAAACATGATGTTTGATTTGAAATTTGAAAAAAATATTTGGAAAATAAACTCTTTGAAAATCGTGAATCATGATTGAGATACGGTATTTGAGAAAGTGAAAATCGATTTCTGAAGAAATATAAGGATTTTGTGAAAATCGATTTTGAGAAATGTGAAATAACTTTGGAAAACTTGATTTCTTTGAATTCAAACTTTGAAATTGAAAATATAACTTAGAAAAATCGAATTTGAAAATTGGGAAATACTTGAAATATCATTGGCAAATCCATATTTTGAGAAAATCGATTTTTGAATAAGACTTAGGAACTTTTTGAGAAAACTGATTTTTTTGAATTAAAATTGAAATTTGCAAATGCATGAATTGAATGAATATGGATTTGAAATACTTGATTTTGAGGAATTGAGAAAATCTTTTTGTATTTTTGAGAAATGAAGTGCATTTTGAAGTTAGCCTAAGAGTGTAGGCTGAATGTGGCTAATAAGAAGATTACAAATTTGGGTATCATTCGTATTCTGACTATGGCCATAAATACAAATTCCACCAAGTTTGTCAACTCCATAAGAGATAGTGCACGTGTCATTCATGTAGACCATAGTGAATTGATAAAAATGTGCATGAATGATACATTCATCAGACATTTAATATTTGCAGAATTAAACTATATGCAATGCAATCCTAGTCTAAGCTGAAATTTAAATTCTTATTCCAAATTTAATTTAATTTACATCACTATTGAATTTAAATACAGGAAATTAAAGGAAAGTAAAGTCTTCAATGTCTCTGAAAAACTAGAAAACTTTGTTAGTGATGATATGTTGGCTTTTCTAGGTTTATCCAATAATATCTAGAAATTACTGGATTTTGCAAGATATAAGCCTTTTTGCCATGATTCCCTTAAATCAAAATGATGAAATATGAAATAAAAATGAATAAATATGAAAATGGAATTTGAAATTTCGAAATTGGGGTCAAAATAACCAAAATACCCCTGATAGCAAGACTATGGCCTTCAAATCAGGGTTTTCAGAAAGATATTTTATAAAATGCAAGTTTTGAAATTCAAATGAAGATAAATCAAACTAAATATGATGTGACATGATTAAAAATATGGAAATTAGGGTTTAGAATTTCGAAATTGAAGTCAAATGACCAAATTGCCCCCGATAGCAAGACTATGGCCTTGAAATCAGGGTTTTCTGAAATAGATTTTGATAAAAATTTGAGATTTATGATTTAAATAAAGTCAAATAAATACAAAATTAAGCATGAAACATCTTAATATGATTCTAAACATGAAAAAACCCTAAAAACATGAACTTGTACACAAAAATCAAGAAATATCACAAATATCATGATTTTGGCAGTGTTTTTGGATCTTTCAGGTATCCTGTTTTGCAATTTTATTAATTCAGACATCAAATGAATTTTAAATTTCAAAAAAATTGGCACAGACACTTATTATAACCCTAAAATCAGATTGTAATTGCAAAAATAATTTTTTGACATTATTTTAATCCAAAAATTGCATTAACAACCTAAAATAAGCTATTTTTAACCTAGGTCACATATCATTTTCAAAGTTAGACCCGAATTAGGGGTCAATGATCCATGAAAACTTCTGATCTTTTACAGAGACAAACTAGGAAAAAAATAGAGATTTCGCAATTTACAGATCGGAAAAAGCATCTCTGGTTAGGGAGAAACCTTTCCGGCAATCGGAACTAAAATTTAACAAATCTAACAGGGGTTAAAACAGCTACTTCAGATTGAAAATACAGAAATAAATGTCAAACTTAATTATAAATCTTTGAAATTTTAGCAATCAACAGTAGACATAAAAATAACAATACTCACTTTTTACAGATCATGAATTGGATCTATGGTTTGGGATCTATGAATAACACACGTCTGATTAGGGTTTTGGTAAACCCTAACGAGTTTTAAATTTAAAATCACACTTTCTGTCAGAGGAAAAATACTAAACAGATATCAAAAAATCTCAAAATTTTACAGTAGATATATCTAATTAATATGAATCCATGGAATGTTACAGATCTCAAATCGGATATAGTATGAGAAAAATATCATCACAACAAGTTACCTTTCTGATTTTAACAATGATTTTAAAGCTTTATAAACCCGATTTGATGTCTGATTTTTCTAACAGGGTTCCCGAATCCCAAAGCCTTTGATTTTTTTACAGTAGTTCATCTACATATCTATGTATCACATATAAAAAAATAAGAAATTAACAGTGAATATTTCAATCCGAAACAGCATGATCTTTTCTGTTCTAAACTAAAAACACACAGAAATCTAAGAAACTTAGAAAATCATGCATTAACTAATGAAACACAATAAAATAAACACTAAAATAGTAAAATAAAAATTATTTCTATACTGGAAAACGTGTAACAAACATGAATAAATAAATAAATAAATAAAATACAGTGAATCAATGGCTGGAATTTGATGTTACCTTTAAAAGCATGGATTTAACCCATTAAAAGGGCAAATCACATCTTTTATTGGTTAATAATATAAAAAATAATGCAATAAACGATTCTAATGGATTAGAATCATGAAAAACAGCATGTAATAGAGTTAGATCTTCTTCTTGAATTGATTTTGGGGTTCTTGGATGAAATCCATGGTTAAATCCATTAACACAAGAGTTTCCATGGTGAAATCTATTGAAAAATCATAAAAAAACTAATAAAAATACTAATAAAATAATATTAAATAACTCACCTTGGTGCTCCAGCTGCAATGGAGAAAGGTGGAGGTGCTGGAGAGGAGAGAGAAGCCACGAAAATTTGAGAGAAAAAGAGCTCCTTTTGCCCCTCTAAAGACCCCTTTTTATAGTTTTTCAAAACCCATGTAATTAGGACTAATTAATACCTAACTTTGACTTTTTCAAACTCTATCGAAAACCACCAAGGGAGGATGATTTTTTGTGGTTTTCTAACCATAAATGAACTCTAACTAAACCTTAATTAACACCTAATTAAACCCTAAAAAGTCCAAATGTGGCACCACCTAGTATGGACCCACATTTGGTTTTTAAAACCTGAATTTAAAACCTTTAAAAACCAATGGTTTAAAACTTAAATAAAATGGATTTTTAAAATTGATTTTGACTCCTCTAAACCCTTAACCTAACTAGGACAATGACTAACCCTAGTCTAACCTTGACTTTTTCAAATGTGGCGCCACCCCGAGTGGGCTCCACTTGAATTTTCAAAAAATGATTTTAAAACTTGAAAATGAGAGATTTTTGAAAAGAGATTCAAAAGTAGACTTGAAATCAAAAGCTTTGAAATGGAATAGAGTTCCAACTGAGTCAGAACTCCTCTGGATATGGCTCCAACTGAGTGGACCCCACATCAGAGTTTTGAAAATTTGAAATAAATATTGAAAATGGCTTTGAAAAGGGGTTAAAATCAATAGTTGAAATTCAAAGTTTTGAAAGTAGAGTCTCAAGCAAACTGGAACTCCGAGTTAGATTCCTGGATTTTTAGGACTCTGTGATTTTGGTTTTTAAAAGCCAAATGAAAGAATTTTTAAAAGAATTTATCAGAAAATGGTGAAATAAGTCAAAAAATCTAGTCAGGGTCAGACTCCTAACTCGACCGAACTCTGAAATAGAGTCCTGAATTAACTGGACTCTACAAAATGACCCAATTTTTGAAAATAAATGAAAATGGAATAAAAACATACTTCAAAACAGACTCCTGACTGGACTAGGACTCCGGGACAGAGTCTTGATCGGACTAAAACTCTAGATTTTTTTGGTATTTTCTAAAAAACAAATGAAAGAACTTGTCAAAACAGTGAAAACAATAACAAATATTGAAATAAAACAGAGTTCTGCTTCAACTGAGACTCTGGGGACAGAGTCCTAATTGAACTAAGACTCTCCAATTTTTAGAGTTTCTAAGAAATCAAATGAGAGGATTTTGAAAAACAAGTGAAAACAAAATGAAATTGAAGTTTTGGTTCAGAGTCCTGATCTAATTAGGACCCTGAGAAAGAGTCCTGATTCGATCAGAACTCTAAGAATTTTGGCTTTCTGATAAACAAATGATGAAATTTGGGCAAAGCTTTTCAAAACCAGTGAAAATGAAGTGAGAAAATCAATTTTGGATAGAGTCCTGCTTCGATCAGGACTCTGGGGTAGAGTCCTGATTGGATCAGGACTCTGGGATAAAACCTCAGAATTTTGAAATTCTTTGATAAAAGTATAATAGTTTTGATAGATAAAAAGATTTTTGAAAGATTCTTTCAAAATTTGAAATCAGGATCAGAGTCCTGATCCAACTAGGACTCTGTGAACAGAGTCCTGTTTTGACTGAAACTCTAAGTTTCTGACTCATTTTGAAAGATTTGATTGAAAATAGATAAAATAGCTGTAAAAGATTAGAGTCCTAATCTGATTAAAACTCTGAAGAAGAGTCATGTTCTGACTGGACTCTTGAAGAAGAGTCCTGATCCAACTAGGACTCTAAAATTTTGGCCAAAACAGAAGATTTTCTACGAAAATAGGTAAAAAGGTAGTGAAAAGTAGAGTTATGATCCGACTGGACTCTGGAAAAAGAGTCCTGATCCAACTAGGACTCTGAAATTTTTGACAAGTAAAGGAATCCAGAAGCGACACCACCTAAATGGGTCTCATCTGAGAATTGAAATCAGTTGAAAATTTAGTTTAAAATGAATCCAGATTGTTTTCTGAGAAAATATTTCGAAATGTAAGGTCCCGGGGTTGGAAAATGACAGAATGTTGAATGAAAACACAAGTTTTGAAATTGATTTCGAAAGGAAAAGTTTTAAAACTCAAATCTGGATTAAATATTTTGAAAACATGAGTGTTGGATCTCGAAAATGGGATGCAATGACATGCAATGCAATGAAATGGTATGTTGAATTCATGCAGTGGTATGCAATGTCACAAGAAATGTAGACACTGAACGAGGATGAAAATTTGGGGTGTTTACAGATGTCCCTCTTTGCTACTAAGCCGGTATAGGGCTGAGCTTAGTGGCAGAGAAAACACACCAAATTCAGACTATAAAAATGTCCCAGTTAGATGAATCTGATTGGGTACGAAGGAATTAATCCAAGTGATGATGATAGATATGAAATGGAGAATAAGATGAAAATTTTATTTCAAAAGGAAGTGAGATTCAGGTTTTGCTCTTAACCTGGATGGGACAAAAAATACCTCATGTAGAAACGAAGCTCAGGTTTGACCCTTAACCTGACCGAGAAATGAAATACCTCATCAAAATGAAGCTCAGGTTTGTACCTTTATCCTGACCGGGAAATGAAATACCTCATCAAAGGAGGCTCAGGTTTATACCCTTATCCTGATCGGGTAGAAAATGAACGGAATCCTTGAAAGAAGAGACCCTGATGGAACCTTCAGATTTTGCACAATAAATCCGACAGGGGTTTTGCAAAAGGATGGAATTGGGGTCCCTAAAGTTTGAAAAGTGATTTGATTTTGGGCGCCTCATTGTTGAGACTAAGTAACTTTTGAAATTGCCTTTTGCTGGAATTGGTGGCTTAATCCTCAAGCCGAAATTCGACTGTTTATGGTGGGACAGTGGGGACATAGGGAAGTGTGCGAATCTGAGAGCCTGTGCGCTCAGATTATACCAAAGAAGGGATGGAATCTTGAAAACTCCCGTTATCAAGTCCTAAAAGGGATGGTGTCAAGATGCGCTAAAGATGAACCTCAAGCTCTCGATTCATGCCAGGATAGCTAGAAAATATTGTCAAAATGTTGAAAATTATTGGTGATTCAAAATAATTGAAAATGATGCATATTGTTTTGAAAATATTCCCTCTTTTCTACCTGAAATATTACCTCCGACTGGGCTTAACTCTGTAGAATTAAGATTTAAATTCAAATTGCTTGCAATTGGATTTCTTCCAAGGAAGCTATCAATTTCCTTGATATGAACAAAAAAGAAAGTATTCTTGATATTGCGAAAATCATTGGTGAAATAATATTGATAATAGAATTTCACAAAATTAAAGAAGATTCTTGATAGATTCGGCAGTCTGATATCCTGGGATTCTTTTCTCAAAATGGTCTTTCTGTCTGTACTCTTTTTTTTTCGACAGAATTGGAGCTCTCTTAGGCTTTTGGGGATTTTATTACATCATCCTTCATTTTGGAGATGTCCTTTTCTCTCTCTCTCTCTCTCTCTTTTTTTTTTTTGGGAAGGGTATGTCACAAACTCCTTCATCTCAGAGATGTTCTGATCCTTCTTTTCTCTCAGGGATTATATTGACGGTTATTGGCTCTTTGGATGGAAATCTCTTGGTGATAGCAAAAATTAACTATCTTTTAGGGTTTGTCGGTAGGCTCATCACACTCGCCTTCATTTCGACGGTGATCTGAACTTTCCCTGGAAGGATCCGTCACAAACTCCGTCATCTTGGAGATTATCCAAATCTTCTTTGGCCCCGGGGGTCGACTCGCTCAATTCGCCTTCATCTTGACGACAATTGAGAGATCACTTTTGCAGATATTTAATTGCAGCTTAGGTGATTGAGGAGATATGGAGAATGAGTGGATTTTTCTGTGTCACCCAGGATATTTCGACTGCTTTATTTTTTAAGAATGGTCTTTAAAAATGTGCCATTGACTGCGATCAATATCAATCACTCATGGCTTTGCAACAACCTTGAATATTCTTTGTTGGCCGTATCGCGGATTTATTCTTCATCCTTTTGGTTGGCCAATAGAAAGATTTCGAACTTTGAATCCTTTTTCGCAAAATCTTTGTCCTTTCGGAAGTAATACTGAGGGTATTCTGAGGTAATAATTTTGTGCAATAAATATTTTTTAAATCAACAAATATTTGATGACAAATTGGCAAAATTTTCTTGAAATCCTTTGTGAAAGCGAGCATTTGAGGCACAACACAACACATCTATGACAGGAATTCTCTTCTCCTTTCCCCAAAGGAGATGATTTAGAAATTGGAATTAGAAATTACTCCTCTCTTCCCTGAAGAGAAGGTGTTTGCAAAACGAACTTTCGAAGAGAAATTAAGCTTTCATCAAAACTTCCTAACATTAGGCTTCTCTTATGGAAAGGGGGCCGGTATTGGTGAGGTCAGTGAATTGGTCATGAAGAAGCGAGTTCATCACACTCTCCCTGAAAAGAGGGTCCTTCACGATGAAATGGACTAGTACAACATTGTGGTCACAAGGAAGGCGAACTTCCGTCGAAGCTCTCCCTGAACTAAGGGTTCCTTGTATGAAATTGGAGTTTTGTTTTGCAAACGGTTCACAAAGACACGGGTCCCTTCAAACTCTCCCTGAAAAGGGGCTAAGTGAACGAATTGGATAGCATGCAAAAAGAACGAGGTCCCTCGAACTCTCCCTATACAAAGGGTCTCTCGCAAGAGAAAATTATTGAAATTGGTATTGAGTGACCAAAAGGTCGAAATTTGGAAGTTGGAATTTTGAAACTTGAATTTTGATATTTGAAATTAGAAATTAGAAATTGGAAGTTTGGAATTTGGAAATTGATATTCGGAAATTGGGAATTGATTGACCTAAAGGTTGAAATTGGAAATTTGAAATTTGGTATTTGAAATTAGAAGTTGGACATTTGGAAATTTGAAAATTTGAAATTCGAAATTGGAAATTGATTGACCTAAAGGTCGAAATTGGAAATTGGAAATTGGAAATTTGAAGTTTGAAATTTTGAAATTGGAAATTGGATGACCTGGAGGTCAAAATTATGAATTGGTTTACTGGGAACGACATGGGTTCAATAGGGATTTAGCCTAAGAACGACATTGGTTCAATTGAGAACGACATTGGTTCACTGGGAACGACATGGGTTCAATAGGGATTCAGCCTAAGAACGACATTGGTTCAATTGAGAACGACATTGGTTCACTGGGAATGACATGGGTTCAATAGGGATTTAGCCTAAGAACGACATTGGTTCAATCAAGAATGACATTGGTTCACTGGAACGACATGGGTTCGATAGGTATTCAGCCTAAGAACGACATTGGTTCAATTGAGAATGACATTGGTTCACTGAGAACGACATGGGTTCGATAGATATTCAGCCTAAGAACAACATTGGTTCAATTGAGAATGACATTGGTTCACTGGGAACGACATGGGTTCTGTAGGGATTCAGCCTACGAACTATCAATTCCCTAGGGATTTAACCTGAGGATCACAGTTTAAGAAGGAAGAGTTCAACTTGTGAGCTTTGAATGAACCAGGTGCTAAACTGGGTTTTTGAGGGAAGATTCGAATCAGAATTCAACTCTTCAAGGAAACTAGATGGATTGGATTTCGAAAGAAAATTTGAGTCGGAACTCGGATCTTCTAGACCAACTCGCAGGATAGTTTGAGTAGAAGTTCAAACTTTTAAAGGAAAGCTAGGCGGATTGGATTTGGAAGAAAATTCAAGTCGGAACTCTAATTTTCTAGACCAACTCTGAAGGAAAAGAAAACTTGGGTCGGAACCCGAATCTTCGAAGGAAAACTAGGTCCATTGCGGAAAGAAAAGAAATTCGAGTCGGAACCCGAATTTCGGAAGAAAACTAGATTAACTAGAAGAAAAGAATATTCGAGTCGGAACTCAAATCCCGAAGGAAAACTAAACCGATTAGAAGGAAAGGAAATTCGAGTCGGAACTCGAATCCCGGAGGAAAACTATATCAACTAGAAGGAAAGAAGATTCGAGTCGGAACTCGAATCCCGAAGGAAAACTAAACCGGTTAGAAGGAAAGGAAATTCGAGTCGGAACTCGAATCCCGGAGGAAAACTAGATCAACTAGAAGGAAAGAAGATTCGAGTCGGAACTCGAATCCCGAAGGAAAACTAAACCGGTTAGAAGGAAAGGAAATTTGAGTCAGAACTCGGATCCCGGAGGAAAACTAGATCAACTAGAAGGAAAGAAGATTCGAGTTGGAACTCAAATCCCGAAGGAAAACTAAACCGGTTAGAAGGAAAGGAAATTCGAGTCGGAACTCAAATCTCGGAGGAAAACTGGATTAACTAGAAGAAAAGAAAATTCGAGTCAGAACTCGAATCTCGAAGGAAAACTGGATCAATGTGGACATTGAATTTTAAAGTGTACCAGTGCGAACACCGGATTTTGAAACTGTACAAGCATTAGGTTTTGAAAAATTACCAGTATGAATACTGGGTTTTGGAAGATTACCAGTACGAGCACTAGATTTTGGAAGATTACCAGTACGAGCACTGGATTTTGGAAGATTACCAGCATGAGCACTGGATTTTGGAAGATTACTAGTACGAGCACTGGATTTTAAAAAGATTGCCAGTACGAGCACTGGATTTTTAAGAAAAATTTACCAGCACGAACACTGGATTTTGGAAAATTACCAGCATGAACACTGGGTTTTAGAGAATTACCAACACGAACACTGGATTTTGGAAAATTACCAGCACGAACACTGGTTTTTGAAAAATTACCAGCACGAACACTGGGTTTTGGAGAATTACCAGCACGAACACTGGTTTTTGAAAAATTACCAGCACGAACACTGGATTTTGAAAAGTTATCAATTGATTCTGATAGAAGATTTTTGGTCTTCACCCTCACGATGACTTGGACAACTGTCGGAGCCTCAGGATTTATCCCTTACCCTGAATGGGTATTTCGATGCAAATGCAAATTGATGCAGATGAATGCAGGTGAATGCATGCAAATGCAAATGAATGTAAATGGGTGCACATGCGTGCAAAATGAGAGATTTGTTTGATCCTGCCTGCATACAGAAAGTTTTGAAGCCAATTTTCAAAATAATGCCCCAGTATAACTGGGGAGTGAGAGTTTGGATGAAAGGATAAGTAGTTGATATTTGAAGAATGCTTTCTGACTTTTGATTGATTCAGAGGAGACTCAGAAGAGGTCATTCCTCATGAAAGAACATTTTGCAGAGAAGGAGAGTGAAAGGTGACATCAAGTCTATGAGAAAAATGGATAATTTATTCAATTATTGAAAAGAAATAACAAGTTGGTAAGAAAACTGGGACTGTATTGATTAAAGATGACATAGCCTTGACGCTGTCAGTTTCTTGGAAAATTTGATCAGGATGGTCAACTGGTATTTTCCTCATCTCCAATAGGGATATTCTTGTTGATGCAATCTTGAATGATATTCTTTAGGGCGAAACAATTCTCAGTGTCATGTCCTACTGCCCGATGAAATTTGCAAAATCTTTCTTTGAATCTGCCCATGATTGTTGCGGGATCAGCTGCTTTAGGTAAACAGATCATATCTTTTGCGAGCATGTATTTCAGAACACTCTCTAGCGTTTGGTCCAGAGGGGTGAACTTTCGATCCGTACTCCAATCCTTGTGCTTTGGCTTTTCTTGATCTTTTTCTTTATGCTGAGGACTAGATTGAAGAGGCCTATCATTGTTGGAGAACTTTCCTTTTTGGCCCTTAGATCCCTCTGAATAGTGATCATGATTATTCTTGTTGTTTTTGCTATCATTGGCAGAAAGAGTGAAGTGAGTCTTCATAGATCTGACTGTATCTTTTGCCAGCATGTATTCCAGAAAAGTCTCAAATATTTGATCCAATGGGGCCATCTTGCGATCCTGGTTTGGATCATCACGCCGCACCTCTTGTCGAGTGCTTGATTTCTGCTGAGACTTGGGTAAGACAGTCGACTGGTATTCTTTCTTATTCTCAACGAAGAAATTCTTGTCGATATGATCTTGGACAATGTTCTTGAAGACGAGACAGTGGTCGGTATCATGCCCTACCGCCCTATGAAATTTGCAGAACTGGTCTGTTAATCTTCCCATGACTGTAGGAGGATTTGTGACTCTTAGAAGCTTTACCAATTCCTCGGCCAACATATATTCAAGGATTTCATCGAGAGACTGCTCGAGAGGAGTAAACTGGCGATCGCAATCCCAGCAGTCCCGCTTTATCTTTTCTTTCTGTTGATTCAATTTTCCACTCTGCTTTAAAGATTTCTCTTTCTGACTTGTATGATTGCCTTTGTTATCTTTGCACCCATCGTGTTTGGTATTGACAAAGAAGGCGGGATTCGTCTTCTTTTTTGAATCTTGATTATTCCTGATGGGGGTGATGCTTTTGTAGAGGTCTTTACTCGTGAAGACCTTCTTTCCCTTGTCATGAGCTTGCAAATCTTTAATCATCTTGGCCATTTCCTTCAGTTGTATTTAGACTGGATCATCCATTGCTTGATTTTTCAATTTATAGGTTGTCCCTTGTCTATGAGAGGATCTTTGAAGTGCTTGTTGAACTTCATACTCTTCATCAGTGTCACCTACCGATCCTGATTCATCAGATGTATCTTCCTGTTGGATATGTTTCTTGGATAGCTTCAGAATTTTCTTGACTGCCTGACCTTTTGCCTTCTGCTTGACTTGGATCTTTTCTGTACTAGCTTCGGCTTGTTCTGTCAGCATTTTGGTCATCATCTCTTTGAACATGACATACATTTGGAGATTGATGCCATTATCCTCTTGCTGATTCTGATTTTGGATTGATCGAGGTGAGTCAATTTCTTCTTCTGAAGCTGTTGGATATGCAATACCTTCGACTGAGGCAGTTTTCTTTCCGGACCTTGTCTGAACCATTGAGTATCACAAAATGTTCTCTTGAATGTCACTAATGCTCTCTGCAAGGTAGAACTGATGGTTTAGGATTTTGAAAAAAATTTGGTTGGAGGATAATGTTTGTTGAGAATTTTGGCAGACAATTAGAGAAATATCCCATTACTAGGGATCTAGTCGTCGTTGGAATTACGACAATTGCGTTGTCATTCCTTTGCAAAAATAAACAACTGAAAAATATGCCTTGTTACCTAGGCGAGGCCGTCAAACCAAGATAGAATGAAATTTAAAGGAATTTTATTGAAGAAAGGAAAAACATGATTTTGTTAATAATAAACTTGACAAAGGGGAGGGGGACAGACAATTTTCCACCACTCCTGATAATCAGAGGACACTCGAGGACCAGGAAAAATAGTGAGAGTAACAAAAGAATCCCAGCCATGTCTGGCAGAATGGTATACTCCGGACCACTGATCTGATGTGAGATCGAAGTCTGGCAAGATCCCTGATAGTAGACGAATTTCTATGCGCTTCTGTCTCTGAGAGAACTGCCTGACACACCGCTCTGGATGGTAGTATGTGCAGAAGAAGGGGCCAAGTAGCCTGAATCACTTGCCATATGCATAAGTATATCTGGGAGGTGATTCCTGACGATCAAAGTAGTCTCATACGACCTCTTCCTCCCGAAGGTTATCGATCAAGAATCGGTATCGAGCAACTGGAAGAAGCTTTTCACCATTATATCTGAATGAGCTGGCTCGGGCTGGCACATGCCGGAGGAACCAAAATTGCAATGCGTAGGTGCACCCTTCGACTAGAATTGATTCTCCGAGTGTGAAACGGGTTAACCCTCGGTATAGAAAAGCAAGTGCATCCATGGCTATGGAGAGGCGGCTGGTCTGTCGACTTCCCCACCTTCGCAGAAGTTGAACTATCCTGATATCTATGTAATTTCGTTCATCTGGAAAGAGAGTGAATCCCACAGTGCATAAGACCATCGCATGTTGGATTCTCTCTCGGGCTGTTCGAGATAAAGAACTGACTTCCACAAATGCCCCATACTGTATGTAGATTTCGAGCAGGTCCACATATTTGTTTCCATTCTCCTCGATCAATGGCCAAGACTTGCGTCCTGTCATGCGAGCTAAAGCATCTCGGGGATCCAGACCCTTGACATTGATAAAAAATTGTTTCTCCAGTGGATCTCCAGGGTGACCAACTGGTTCAGGTAATCCCATAATCTCCGAGAATTCGTCCATCAATAAAGTCATTTTCCCCCATGGGAACCAGAAGGTACTAGCGCTTGGATTTCATCGCTCCACCAGTGCGTGGATCAAATTGTTGTTAACTGTCTGCTTTCCTACTACAGATGCCAGTTCCAATCCACAATCGTCCAAGTGGTCCGGAAACATACCAGAGAAGTTCTTGAACCATGAATAGTACCACCAGGGAAAGAAGGATCCGGTGATGAGGACTCGATGTTCTGGAAGACCTTGTCGCACCTCGTAGGAGATGTGACACTCAGAAAAGACTGAATCTAGTTGACAGGATGCCATCAAGGTAGACTGAAAAACATTGAAAATTTGGAATAAGACTTGGGAAAATACAAGGATTTTTAAAAAGATGCAGGTAGGATAATAAAGCAGGAAATTCGAGATCCAGAAGGACGAAAGGATGGAAAATCACTTAGAGTTTTGAGAAAAATAAGGAGAATTTGGAGAAATCATCCAGGGTTTGAATAAAATAGGAAATTTCAGACAGTATATGGAAACAGATGGAAAAATTTAGAGATTTATGAAAATCGTCCAGTATTTTGAAAAACTTGTGAAAACTGTAATAAAATGGAATAAAAGAAGCTAACATTCAATCACATTATGTACAATCAAGTATGCACATACAACATTCCCTAAAAGCTGACTCTAGATGCACAAGTTTTGAAATAGCTGTAGGACCTTAATCCTAACTCTAAGGTTCTGATCATCTATGTCCAATCATGTTATGCCTATATACTCAAGCCAAGGCTCGATGTACGTGGCATAAAATCAATTTCTCTGGTTCTAGGTTCAAGTTTTCCAACATCCTTGAGCACCTGCCGATATACGTTGGACTATGGCCCTTGGTACGTGGCAGGGGGGTGTTAACCCAAATAGGTGTCCCAGTTGTGAGGTTTTGTCCCGAACTATGGTTCTGGAAGAGAGCCCAACAACGTGAAGACCGGGACAATATAGGTAGGGTGGTTTTTGAAAACATGAGCACATGCAATCAAATCAGAAGGCTCTAAAACCTAAAGAGATAGAGATTTTGAAAAATTTGAAGAAGCAAACATTGTTTTCAATCAAACCTAAATTGAGGAGGGTTGTATTAGACCTAAGCCTATGTGAGCATGAATAATTCTCCTCAATATGGTCCTACCAAACCATACCTAGTCTACATGCAATCCATGTCATCTGGGTTTGAGTCTAGGCTCCTAGGTTCACATGATATCATGAAATAAAAGCTGACATTCCATGAAACACGATTTTGACAATTTGAACTAAGTTAAGCTCACAATTGATCAGGCGAAGACAGGTCCCGTCACGGTCGCCAAACTTGTTATTATCACAAAATTTTTACTTTTTGCGAGTCAAACTGATCTTTGAAAAAGTTTTTGAAAATAACTTGCCTCCGTTTTAAAATACGGGATAATTTCGAAGAATGAGACTCGCCTGTCGGTACGAGGTTCAACCGTTCCTGGTGCCTTTACCAGGGGTAATTGAACCAAGGATCAATTGTATGCTTAACTTTGCTCAACTTGTCTAAATCATGTTCTATTTTCTAAATGCACAAAGAATCAGGCATGTGCTATGATTTTCTGAAAATGCATATTTGAAAACATGATGTTTGATTTGAAATTTGAAAAAAAATATTTGGAAAATAAACTCTTTGAAAATTGTGAATCATGATTGAGATACTGTATTTGAGAAAGTGAAAATCGATTTCTGAAGAAATATAAGGATTTTGTGAAAATCGATTTTGAGAAATGTGAAATAACTTTGAAAAACTTGATTTCTTTGAATTCAAACTTTGAAATTGAAAATATAACTTAGAAAAATCGAATTTGGAACTTGGGAAATACTTGAAATATCATTGGCAAATCCATATTTTGAGAAAATCGATTTTTGAATAAGACTTAGGAAATTTTTGAGAAAACTGATTTTTCTAAATTAAAATTGAAATTTGCAAATGCATGAATTGAATGAATATGGATTTGAAATACTTGATTTTGAGGAATTGAGAAAATCTTTTTGTAATTTTGAGAAATGCAGTGCATTTTGAAGTTAGCCTAAGAGTGTAGGCCGAATGTGGCTAATACGAAGATTACAAATCTAGGTATCATTCGTATTCTGACTATGGCCATAAATACAAATTCCACCAAGTTTGTCAACTCCATAAGAGCTAGTGCACGTGCCATTCGTGTAGACCATAGTGAATTGATAAAAATGTGCATGAATGATACATTCATCAGACATTTAATATTTGCATAATTAAACTATATGTAATGCAATCCTAGTCTAAGCTGAAATTTAAATTCTTATTCCAAATTTAATTTAATTTACATCACTATTGAATTTAAATACAGGAAATTAAAGGAAAGTAAAGTCTTCAATGTCTCTGCAAAACTAGAAAACTTTGTTAGTGATGATATGTTGGTTTTTCTAGGTTTATCTAGTAATATCTAGAAATTACTAGATTTTGCTAGATATAAGCCTTTTTGCCATGATTCCCTTAAATCAAAATGATGAAATATGAAAAAAAATTGAATAAATATGAAAATGGAATTTGAAATTTCGAAATTGGTGTCAAAATGACCAAAATACCCCTGATAGCAAGACTATGGCCTTTAAATCTGGGTTTTCAGAAAGATATTTTATAAAATGCAAGTTTTGAAATTCAAATGAAGATAAATCAAACTAAATATGATGTGACATGATTAAAAATATGGAAATTAGGGTTTAGAATTTCGAAATTGAGGTCAAATGACCAAATTGCCCCCGATAGCAAGACTATGGCCTTGAAATCAGGGTTTTCTGAAATAGATTTTGATAAAAATTTGAGATTTATGATTTAAATAAAGTCAAATAAACACAAAATTAAGCATGAAACATCTTAATATGATTATAAACATGAAAAAAACCTAAAAACATGAACTTGTACACAAAAATCAAGAAATATCACAAATATCATGATTTTGGCAGTGTTTTTGGATCTTTCAGGTATCCTGTTTTGCAATTTTATTAATTCAGACATCAAATGAATTCTAAATTTCATAAAAATTGGCACAAACACTTATTATAACCCGAAAATCATATTGAAATTGCAAAAATAATTTTTTGACATTATTTTAATCCGAAAATTGCATTAACAACCTAAAATAAGCTATTTTTAACCTAGGTCACATATCATTTTCACAGTTAGACCCTAATTAGGGGTCAATCCTCCTTGAAAACTTTTGAATTTTTACAGAGACAAACTAGAAAGAAAAACAGAGATTTCTCAATTTACATATTGGAAAAATCATCTTCGGTTAGGGAGAAACCCATCCGGCAATCTGAACTAAAATTTAACAAATCTAACAGTGGTTAAAACAGTTACTTCAGATTGAAAATACATAAATAAATGGAAAACTTTAAAAAAAATCTCTGAACTTTTAGCAGTGAACAGTAGACAGAAAAATAACATTACTCACTTTTTACAGATCATGAATTGGATCTGTGGTTTGGGATCTATGAATAACACACGTCTGATTAGGGTTTTGGTAAACCCTAACGAGTTTTAAATTTAAAATCACACTTTCTGTCAGAGGAAAAATACTAAATAGATATTAAAAAATCTCAACATTTCACAGTATATAGATATAATTAATATGAATCCATGGAACTTTACAGATCTCAAATCGGATATAGGATGAGAAAAATATCATCACAGCAAGTTACCTTCTTGATTTTAACAATGATTTTAAAGCTTTATAAACCCGATTTGATGTCTGATTTTTCTAACAGAGTTCCCGAATCCCAAAACCTCTGATTTTTTTACAGTAGTTCATTTACATATCCATGTATCACATATAAAAAAATCAGCTATTAACAGTGAATATTTCAATCCGAAACAGCATGCTCTTTTCTGTTCTAAACTAAAAACACACAGAAATCTAAGAAACTTAGGAAATCATGCATTAACTAATGAAAAACAATAAAATAAACACTAAAACAGTAAAATAAAAATTATTTCTATGCTAGAAAACATGTAATAAACATGAATAAACAAATAAATAAATAAAATACTGGGAATCAATGGCTGGAATTTGATGTTACCTTTAAAAGCATGGATTTAACCCATTAAAAGGGTAAATCACATGTTTTATTTGTTAATAATATAAAAAATAATGCAATAAATGATTCTAATGGATTAGAATCATGAAAATCAGCATGTAATAGAGTTAGATCATCTTCTTGAATTGATTTTGAGGTTCTTGGATGAAATCCATGGTTAAATCCATGAACACAAGAGTTTCCATGGTGAAATCTATTAAAAAATCATAAAAAAATAATATTAAATAACTCACCTTGGGGCTGCAGCTGCAATGGAGTAAGGTGGAGGTGCTGGAGAATAGAAAGAAGCCACAAAAATTTGAGAGAAAAAGAGCTCCTTTTGCCCCTCTAAAGACCCCTTTTTATAGTTTTTCAAAACCCATGTAATTAGGACTAATTAATACCTAACTTTGATTTTTTCAAACTCTATCTGAAACCACCAAGGGAGGACGACTTTTTGTGGTTTTCTAACCGTAAATGAACTCTAACTAAACCTTAATTAACACCTAATTAAACCCTAAAAAGTCCAAATGTGGCACCACCTAGTATGGACCCACATTTGGTTTTTAAAACCTGAATTTAAAACCTTTAAAAACCAATGGTTTAAAACTTAAATAAAATGTATTTTTAAAATTGATTTTGACTCCTCTAGACCCTTAACCTAACTAGGACAATGACTAACCCTAGTCTAACCTTGACTTCATCAAATGTGGTGCCACCCCGAGTGGGATCCACTTGAATTTTCAAAAAATGATTTTAAAACTTGAAAATGAGAAGTTTTTGAAAAGAGATTCAAAAGTAGACTTGAAATCAAAAGTTTTGAAATGGCATAGAGTTCCAACTGGGTCAAAACTCTTCTAGATATGGCTCCAACTGAGTGGACCCCACATCAGAGTTTTGAAAATTTGAAATAAATATTGAAAATGGCGTTGAAAAGGGGTTAAAATTAATAGTTGAAATTCAAAGTTTTGAAAGTAGAGTCTCAAGCAAACTGGAACTCCGAGTTAGAGTCCTGGATTTTTAGGACTCTGTGATTTTGGTTTTTAAAAGCCAAATGAAAGAATTTTTAAAACAATTTATCAGAAAATGGTGAAATAAGTCAAAAAATCTAGTCAGGGTCAGACTCCTAACTCGACCAAACTCTGAAATAGAGTCCTAAATTAACTGGACTCTATAAAATAACCTAATTTTTTAAAACAAATGAAAATAAATGAAAATGGAATAAAAACATACTTCAAAACAGACTACTGACTGGACTAGGACTCCGAGACAGAGTCCTGATCGGACTGAAACTCTAGATTTTTTTGGTATTTTCTGAAAAACAAATGAAAGAACTTGTCAAAACAGTGAAAACAATAACAAATATTGAAATAAAACAGAGTTCTGATTCAACTGAGACTCTGGGGACAGAGTTCTAATTGAACTAGGACTCTCCAATTTTTGGATTTTCTAAGAAATCAAATGAGAGGATTTTGAAAAACAAGTGAAAACGGGATGAAATTGAAGTTTTGGTTCAGAGTCCTGATCTAATTAGGACCGTGAGAAAGAGTCCTGATTCCATCAGAACTCTAAGAATTTCGGCTTTCTGATAAGCAAATGATGAAATTTGGGCAAAGTTTTTGAAAACCAGTGAAAATGAAGTGAGAAAATCAATTTTGGATAGAGTCCTGCTTCGATCAGGACTTTGGGGTAGAGTCCTGATTGGATCAGGACTCTGGGATAAAACCTCAGAATTTTGAAATTCTTTGATAAAAGTATAATAGTTTTGATAGATGAAAAGATTTTTGAAAGATTCTTTCAAAATTTGAAATCAGGATCATAGTCCTGATCCAACTAGGACTCTCTGAACAGAGTCCTGTTTGACTGAAACTCTAAGTTTCTGACTCATTTTGAAAGATTTGATTGAAAATAGATAAAATAACTGTAAAAGATTAGAGTCCTAATCCGATTAAAACTCTGAAGAAGAGTCCTAATCCGACTGGACTCTTGAAGAAGAGTCCTGATCCAACTAGGACTCTAAAATTTTGGCCAAAACAGAAGATTTTAAAAGATTTTCTCCGAAAATAGGTAAAAAGGTAGTGAAAAGTAGAGTTCTGATCCGACTGGACTCTAGAAAAAGAGTCCTGATCCAACTAGGACTCTGAAATTTTTGGAGATTTTTGACAAGTAAAAGAATCCAGAAGCGACACCACCTAAATGGGTCTCATTTGAGAATTGAAATTAGTTTAAAATGAATCCAAATTGTTTTTTGAGAAAACATTTCGAAATGTAAGGTCCCGGGGTTGGAAAATGACAGAATGTTGAATAAAAACCCAGGTTTTGAAATTGATTTCGAAAGAAAAAGTTTTAAAACTCAAATCTGGATTAAATATTTTGAAAACATGAGTGCTGGATCTCGAAAATGGGATGCAATGACATGCAATGTTATGCAATGCAATGAAATGGTATGTCGAATTCATGTAGTGGTATGCAATGACACAAGAAATGTAGACACTGAATGAGGATGAAAATTTGGGGTGTTTACAGTTAACAAGCTTTACAATTGGCGAACCACGCATAGCGGAGAGTGCTAACTCCAATGCATTTAACATGCATTGCACGCATGACAAAAACATATTTAATTATTTATTTCTGCTATCATGGCGGCGGCAAAGACAGTTGTTGGTGAGAAGATAAAGTGGCAACTATGTCGTGCAATTGGGAAGTACGACTAGTCAACTAGCTATCTTATGTAAAAGACTGCGAAACTACAAGGATGGGGGGGCTCGAACGCTTCCGCTGCGCCAAAATTGCAGCAACATCAACCTAATATGGCTGTAACTAAGGCTAAGCTTTGCCAAAAACCCGCAGCACCTCCCAACTAGAATGCAGCCAAAGTGATGCAGTTGCTCAACTCGGGAACAAAGTCTCCAAAACACCCTAAAGCTACTGCTACCATGCGAGTCCACGTGGCCAACTGGTCTGAACAACAGTACATACCTAGGCAGCTGGACCATTGGGACCCGTGTCATAGACACTAATGCAGCCCCATAGGCTGCAGTTCGAAGCTCTCTATCAAAGCGAAAAAAGAGACGAAAAGGGCGGAAAGTCCTACAGCTGTGTTGGAACAGTTCCCAAAAGGCTGACAACCTTACCAACCATACTGGTGAAAAAGGTACCAGGCGCACACATGCATGCCCGATTTGGGCTGTGCTGCCAAACTACGACAGCACCCACGACGAGACAACAACGACCTGTTTGCTGCAAGGATTCAACTGAAGAAGAAGACGGAGATGGACTGCAAGATGTATTGTCCCACAACCCGCATACTGCTGGGATCGAATTCTCTGGACCAAGTGGGTTTGGCCCAGGAAGAACTACCAATGATGGTCGCGGCAATAAGAAGAGGTATGCATCATGGAACATAAAATTATTGATGTAACATCGTGAACTGTGTACAGATACAGGTGGACATGTATGTGCATCGTGTCATAAGTGCGAGAACTAGTCAAGCGACTATACAAACATTGCACGTTATGATGAGACAGTTAGAAGCATTTGTCACGGTAAAGCGTGACTCACAAGCTGTGCCAAGGTTCTTAAACCATGTTTCTCAACCATAAGCAAGTTCATCTCGCTAAGTGGGGCCATTGCCCGCAAAAGGACTCACCAAGGAGTTCTAATTGTCGCATAAGTCTCATAAGACTGCGACTATCCATAAGTGCCTCAAACTCCCTTCATACTAAGGGAAGACATGCACTAACCTTGTCAAACTGAATCATTCATTCGATTATAACGAATATGATAATTGCATTAATTTGATGATATACGCCATGGGTTTCATAAATAAGTAAAACCGTATTTTGAAGGTATTCAAGAAGGCATCAATTGCAACAATTTGCATTCTAAGCAAAACAAACACATGTACAGGGATATGCATTTACATTACCCATATTGATGGGTTTATCAATATATTACGTAACTTGTTACGATATCTTGCAACATTAACTTGTGATGATTGCGTATATAAACACGTAGTTCGGGCCATGCCATGTATGGCAAGAGGAGTGTTGTGAGCTTCTTACTATCATAAAAAACCTTAATTAACGAAAGGCATTAAACAGAGTGTCATAATGCCAAATATGTACGACAAGAGGATTGCCAACGCTATGTTTTTCAATCGACATGAGCCAATGGTTCCTTAACTACGCAAAAACCCTTTTTTAATTAGAAGCCTTCGATAGGGTGTCATTATCACAAAAATCGCGTTCTATCGCAAAGCAAACACACGTACACGAGTGGGAGTCCATCGCACCACGACGATGAATTCAACATTACTTTATGCATTTGTAACCGAATATACATAAGTTTGCTTTTGGACGGCACGCACTATTCGTTGCGACGAGTCATAACCGTAAAGTGATTGGGGTATTGGACCCTGTGCTACGTGTGTCCTTGCAGCCCTATAGGCTGCATCCCGAAGGCTCACTAATGATGCTCAAAGGTGCGACAAAAAGAATATATATATATATATATATATATATATATATATATATATATATATATATATATATATATATATATATATATATATATATATCAGCTGCCACTCTAAAAAGGGGATGGCAGCGAGCTCGATAATAATGCAGTAACAATCGGCTGCGGGGGCACGAGTCAGTCCAAACGGTCTCACATCAAAGTCGGCCATATGGTGCCATGGAGAACCATGCACACACAACAGGCCCAAAGGTGGGCAACATTGCTGAAATGGCAGAAGACAGTACATTATGCTGTCATACGGTGCGGGAACCGAACGGAAGAAGGTGAACAACAACTATGATGTCTCGCAAACTGCAAGAGCCAAACGTTTGGACTGTGTAGGGGCTGGTCCAGGGAATGACCCCGACATGAGTCTCCATCAAACGTAAGGCAGCCCAGGTCTGGACTGGGCGTCCAGACCGGATGGGGCTCAGCCCCAAAAATCGGTCCAGGTCTTGATCGATTGGTCCATATGTTATCGTCGCAAAATTTTCTTCCATCTTCCCTTCCCTTGCGGGAGAGAGAGAGAGAGAGGAAAATGCTTTCGCGAGTCAAACTTGACCTTAGTTTTGAAAAAAAAATTTGAAATACTCGCCTCCGTTTTTTAAAATAGCGGGAAAATCCATGGGATGGGGCTCGACCTGTCGGTACGAGGTTTAATCGTTCCTGCCGCCTTTAATAGAGGTAATCGAACCAAGGACCAAAAATGTGCTTGACTTAGTTAAATCATCGAAATCGTGTTCCATCCTAAATGCACAGAGAATTCAGGCATGTGCTATGAGATTTGGTAAAATGTAAGTTGGAAAAATATGATGTATGCTTAGGAAACCTTTGGAACTGAAAAGCATTTCTCAGGAAAAAGAGAGAAGTCGACTTCTCAGATAATTCTGATAAGAGGATTTGAAATCTCAGGAAAACTTATAAAGATTTGGCAAAATCATGAATGCATGAAAATCCTGTGAAAATGGAAAGAATTCTTGAGAAAAGGGTAAACATTTGAAGGGAAAATGCTTGTCAGGGAAAACTTCAAGTTTTGAAAGCTTTCTTTGGAATATGGTTGAAATTCATTGGAAAACTTTTAAAGAAGGAAAATCAAAACTTGGGAAACTAAAATCCTGGGAATTTTAGCCTTGCAAGACTTGGAGATCGATTTTGATTCTTGAGAAAGATGAGAGACTCCTTTTGAACATCTTAAGAAATAACCCTTTTCATGGAAAATTGTGGAAAAGCATGACTTGGGAGAACTAATTGTGAAAATTTCTCAGAGTTTCTTGAGAAATTGATTTTCTTGAGAATGAAATTTTCTTGAGAAAATCATGAGAAGAACCAGTGATTTCATGATGTAAATGATATGAATGAATGTCATTTTGTAAAAGCCTCTTTTCAGAAAATATGCAATTTTAGGATTAAGCTAAGGTAATATTACCACATATTTTGACTATGGCCGTAAATATGCTTGTTATTTACTTAGTTAATTCTAAAATACTTTATGAAATTGAAAATATGCAGTGAAGTTTTGGAAGATAGCCTAAGAGTGTAGGCTCAGTGTGACTGGTAGGAAGATGATGGATCTGGGTCTCGTCCATATTCCAACTAGGGTCATAAATATAGACTCCACCGAGTTCATCAACTCCCTAAGAGTTGGTGCACGTGCCATTCGTGTATATCCATAGTGCTTTTGAAATAAAATGCATGAATCACATAAACATGATATTGCAGGAATTTAAACTACATGATATGCATCCCAGTCTAAGCAGAAAATTAAATCTCTTATTCTAAAATCTACATTATTACATCACTAAATAAATGAAATAAAAGAAATTGTAGACTTCAGCTCCTTCCTTTGAATGTCCATGCCAAACTTGAAATGGGGTTCGTTCAAATATGTGGGTTTTTCCAAGATTTTCCAATAATATTCTGAAATTATTGGACTTAGTTGGATATAAACCCTATTTTCATGCTTTCTTGATATTTGAAATAATGTAAATACAAGAAAATCCAGTAAAAAATAGTTTGAAATTCGAATATGTGGTCAAATTAACCAAAATACCCCTAATATTGAAGTTATACCTTTAAAATCAGGGTTTTTTAAAGGAAATTTTGGTAAAATTGAGATTTTGAAATTCGAATTGAACCAAATGATGATGAAATGCAATATGGGGCATGATGACATGCTGCTAAACACATTAGGACTGTAAAACCAGAATTTTGACATGCTATCATTCATCAAAATAATGAATTTCACTTGATTTTCGCTTGGATCAGGGTCCCATGGGGCCCTGTTTTGATGATATGGTTAAACCGAGCATCAAACGAATTTCAAATGCTGTCAAATTCAATATGGAGCATCTACCTATTCTTATAAACAGCCTAGAATGCTAAAACTCAAGAAATGACATGGTTTAGATAGTGAAATTTAAAGAAAGTCCTAAAAGGGGCGAATTTCGCCTACGGACCCGAACCAAATGCAATACTTAATATGATAATATGAAAATTACACCATAGAAACATCTGATGTTTTGCAAACTAATAAAGA
Organism: Nuphar pumila; assembly: GCF_984573655.1. Taxonomy (NCBI): domain Eukaryota; kingdom Viridiplantae; phylum Streptophyta; class Magnoliopsida; order Nymphaeales; family Nymphaeaceae; genus Nuphar; species Nuphar pumila. The sequence continues at coordinate 56,699,077 of NC_143258.1, forward strand.
ACCTGAAATTGAACACTTTTGGCTTTTACAGCCATGGGATTTGAACTACAGTGAGTTCGGTAACCGAAATTTGGCTCTGACGGAGGTAAAATCCACCTGATCTAATATAAAAATGCTAAAAAAATAGCAACCCACCATGGAAATTTCTGATATTTAAATGCGAAACTACTGATAAATGCAGAAACAATGTTTATTTTTATGATTTTGGCATTTGATCAACAGGAACAAATATAAAAATGCGACATTACTTGCCTAAATCAACAAAACAGACAAATATGACAAAACAGAAGATTGACAAGAAAAATTCAAAACAGATAGTAAGACTGTTCTAAAAATCATAAAATTTCAGATGCAAACAGAGAACATCCCGAACATGACATTCACTTTTTACAGATTTGGATTTGAAGCAATACCCAAAGAGAACCCATCAACTTAATTTGATCCAATGTCTCAAAGGCCCAAATCAGGCTCTGACACGTGTCCCGAACTCTCAGATTTTTTTCAGACATCAAAAAATTTAGAAAAATCTGATAAAATTATATTAACAACTAGACATAATCCCAAGTTCTGAACATCTTTCGGATCAAAAATCGGATCTCATATGAGAGCTATCTCGATTTTACAAGTCGGAGATAAATTTTCAAAATGTATCCAGGCAACAAAATTCGACCTACCATTTTGAACTTTTACCATAGTAAACAAATTCAAATCATTCCTAATTTTTGTTAGATTGTTAGGGACACCTAAGGGCTCATACTATGATTTTCTCAGAATTTGTAACGAAAAATAAGTGCATGAAATGACGTGTGGACTGACTGACAAAAATAGAGAGTGACCTAAATGAAGCTGAATGCATGAAATATTAAATGAATTCATGGAACATGCTACTTTAATGAAATGAAACATAAATCTAACCTATTTTAATGTATGAACATGATGGAATGTGGAAATTGAATCAAGAAAGCTTGAAAAACCTCTTTTAGATGTGTGTCATTTTATGAGAATAGCTCGATCCATCCTTCAGATGAGCTCTTTCTTTAAAATGACAATACGAATGGAGTAAGGATATTAATATAATGAAATCAATAGGGAGAGAAGTACACCTTGTATTTTCCTGCAGCTTTGGAACTCCCGAAATGAGCGGCTACCAACGACTTCTTTCGTCCTTCGATCCGAGCTTCCGAGGGTTCACGAAAATCGATCCACGCCTAGATCGAATTGGAAGCGGTGCAAGCAATATTGGTGCTTCAATGCACCCTCTCAATTGATCCCAAAAGGGGCGTGAATTCAGAACTTTAAAATCGTGTAGTAGAGGAAGTCTAAGTTGAAATGCCAAATCCAAAAGGAGCTCTCCCTCAGTTGGGTGTGGGCTAGGGTAATTATAGAATTTTTGGAGATTTTTGAAATTCAAACAAAATGAATCTGGACCCTCCATGTGCCGCCATCTCAAGGCATGCCATCTTGGATTTTTGAAATAAATAAAATACGAATTTTGTGAGTGAGACACCTCAGCAGAGTTTGAAAATTTTCAAAATTGAGGTTTGCTTGATTTTCTCTGCAGGAGCTTCCCAAATGGCGCCACCTCAGAGGATGTCCTCTTGGAGTTTGAAATTCAAAGATTGGTTTTCCTGGAAGAAAGAGAGACTGCCATGTGGCGCCACCTCAGGGTGGCTCCACACTGCCATGTGTGAGAAGGTAGGAGCAGAGAAAGCAAAAGATGCCACCTCAGAGGGGTTTGAATTCTACTTTTTCTGATAAAAGGAGATCTGGACATGTGGTGTCATCTCAGACTAGATGAAAAAAGTAAATTTCAGGATTTGCGCCACCTCAGCCTGGAGTTTAAATATTTGAATTGTTGTTTTTTTTGAAGGAGGCAAAGAGTGACATGTGTCTCTTGCTTTTTCTGAGAAAAGTAGAGAGAGACTTGTATCCCTTGCTTTTTCTGAGAAGAGCAGAAGGTGACATGTGTCACTTGCTTTTTCTGAGAAAAGCAGAGAGAGACATGTGTCCCTTGATTTTTCTGAGAAGAGCAAAAGGTGACATTTGTCTCTTGCTTTTTCTGAGAAAAGCAAAGAGAGACATGTGTCCCTTGATTTTTTTCTGAGAAGAGCAAAAGGTGACATGTGTCACTTGCTTTTTCTGAGAAAAGCAAAGAGAGACATGTGTCCCTTGCTTTTTCTAAGAAGAGCAGAAAGTGACATGTGTCACTTGCTTTTTCTGAGAAAAGCAGAGAGAGACATGTGTCCCTTGCTTTTTCTGATAAGAGCAAAAGATGACATGTGTCACTTGCTTTTTCTGAGAAAAGCAGAGAGAGACATGTGTCCCTTGCAGGAAGAACACATTAGATGGTGCCACCTCAGGAGAGACAAGCTCTACCTTTTCTGGACAGGGCAGCACATGACACGTGGCATTCTCAGAGAGACATCAGAATGACACATGGCCAAGGGGTGAAGATGGTGGACATGTGGCGCCATCTTAGAGTGGCCCCACACTGACAATTGGCAAAGAAATGGAAAGAGAGAGAAAATGACATGTGGCGCCACCTTTAGGTGAACCCCACGTTGACACATGGCAGGTAAATGGGAGGAGTGAGAAAAGACAAGTGGCGCCAATCCAGGGACAAGGCTCCTATATTTTTGGGTTTTTCAAAACTCAGGTTTTTCAAAAGAAAGGCCTATGTGACACCACCTCAGTGTGGGCCCCACATTGCTTCTTTATTGAAATAAAGACAAGACAAAAAACCTCTTTTTGGATTTTTTATAAAATCTAGACCAATGGGCAAAACAGACATTTTGAAAAGAGTTGGCCCCTGTGGGGTGATTTTGCAAAAGAATGATATTGGAAATTGCTGATAAAGGGGGAAGATCTGAGATAAAGTGGCTGAAATCCTTATTGAAAGCTATCCAGATTGTTTTCTTGAGAAACTATTTTGAAATTTAGAGTCCTGGGGGTAAAATGGGAAGAATTGATAATTTTGAAGACCCAGGGTTTTGAAATCAATTTTGAAAAGAGTTGAAATTCGAATCTGGAATGAAAATTTTGAAATCGGGAGTTCTGGACGTCGAAATGACATGTTGTTCATTGCAGTGATATGAAATGCTCATGCAATGCTATGCAAAGACATGTTTCCTGAAATGCCGCTCTGAATAAGATTTTGCGATTTTGCTGTTTGGTGATATTTCTGAGTCTAAATAGAGAGATTTTGAGACTCAAGCATGGAATTTAGGACTTTCTAAATGGTCCAATCTCAGAAAATGACCATTTTGCACTTCCGTAATTTCGGGGAGGTGAGTGAAAATTTGGGTGTTTACAAATGCCCCTCTTTGCTACTAAGCCGACTTGTGGCTGAGCTTAGTGGAATAGAAAAACACACCAAATTTGGGCTATATATATAAAAAATGCCCCAGTTAGAAGGATCTGACTGGGTATAGAGATATTAACCTGGTGAAGATGGTAGATATGGAATGGAGAATGAAGAACAATAGATTTGCTCTGCAAGAGTGAAGTTTAGGTTTTTGCCCTTAACCTGGATGGGACAGAAATACCTCGTACGGAACGAAGCTCAGGTTTGACCCTTAACCTGATTGGAGAACGGAATACCTCATCAAAATGAGGCCCAGGTTTATACCCTTATCCTGATAGGGCAGAAAAATGAAATACCTCTTTGAATGAGGCTCAGGTTTATACCCTTATCCTGATCGGGTGGAAAAATGAAATACCTCTTCAAATGAGGCTTAGGTTTATACCCTTATCCTGATCGGGTGGAAAAATGAAATACCTCATCAAAGGAGGTTTAAGTTTGTACCCTTATCCTGATTGGGAGGAAAATGGATGGAACCCTCAAAGGAAGAGACCATGATGGAACCTTCAGATTTTGCACAATAAATCCGACAGGGGTTTTGTAAAAGGAAGGAAAATGGGGTCCCTAAAGCTTGAAAAGGGGTTGATTTTGGGGCGTCTCATTGCTGAGACTAAATAGCTTTTGAAATTGCCTTTTGCGAGAAATGATTGGTTGTTCGACCTTGAATCGAAATGGGACTGTCTATGATAGGACAGTGGGGACACAGGGAAGTGTGTGAATCTGAGGGTTCACCCTCTCAAAGAAGGGAAGGCATCAAGTCCTTAAGAGGGATTTAAAATTTGGTGTCAGGATGTATCAAAGACGGACATCAAGCTCTCGCTTCGCGTCAGGATAGCTAGAAAATATTGTCAAAATGTTGAAAATTTTGTTGTTGATTCAAAATACTTGAAAAATGATGCATATTGTTGCAAAAATATTCCTTCTTTTCAACCTGAAGCATTACCTCCAAATGAGATTCACTTCGTAGAATCAAGATTGGGAATCCAAATTACTTGTGATTGACCTTCTTTAAGGAAGCTATCAATTTCCTTGATATGGACAGGAAAGAGAATTTAGTATTGTGAAAGTGATTGATGAAAGGATATTGATAATAGAATTTCACAAGTCTAAAGAAGATTCTTGATAGATTTGGCAGTTTGATATCCTGGGAGCTTCTCTCATGATAATCTTTCTGCACTCTTTTGGCTCTCTTGGGTTTTGGCTACATTCTCCTTCATTTTGGAGATGTTCTGACTTTTTTTCTCTTTCTTTTTCCTCTCTCTTTTTTTGGGAAGGGTACGTCACAAACTCCTTCAAATTGGAGATGTTTCGATCCTTCTTTGACGATATTGGCTCATGGGTTAGAGATCTTTGGATGATAGTTGAAATTAAATATCTTTTAGGGATTGTCGGGAGGTTCATCGCATCTGCCTTCATCTCGACAGTGCTTTGGACTTTCCCTGGAAGGATCCGTCACAAACTCCGTCATCTTGGAGATGTTTCAAATCTTCTTTGGCCCCGTGGGTCTATTCGCTTAATTCGCCTTCATCTTGACGACAAGTGAGAGATCCCTTTTGCGGATATTTAATTGCAGCTTAGGGGATTTAAGGAGACAGGGCTTGGGTGAATTCTCTCTTTTTCTAGCGCTCAGGATATTTTCACTGCCTCGTCTTTACAAGAATGGTCTTTAAAGATGTGGCATTGACTGCAATCAATATAAATCATTTATGGCTTTACGATAATATTGAATTTTCTTTGCTGGCCATATCGAGGATTTATCCTTCATCCTTTTGGTTGGCCAATGGAAAGAATTTGAATTTCGAATCCCTTTTCACAAAAGCTTTTTCCTTTTTGGAAGTAATGCTGAAGGTAAACTGTGGTAAAGATTTGTGCAATGAAGATTTTAAAACCAACAAGTAATTGATGGACAAATTGATAAAATTTTCTTGAAATCCTTGGTGAAGGAGAGCATTTGAAGTCTGGTTCAACCCATCCGTGATGAAAATTATCCTCTCCTTTCCCCAAAGGAGGCGATTATCAGTTCACTGGGAACAATATCAGTTTAATTAAGAACGACCATCTCTGGGAATAATATTAGTTCAATGAAGATTGACTATCAGTTCCTTGGAAACACTATTAGTTCAATGAAGAACGATTATCAGTTCACTTGGAACACTATCAGTTCAATGAGAAACGACTATCAGTTCACTTGGAACACTATCAGTTCAATGAAGAACGACTATCAGTTCACTTGAAACACTATCAGTTCGGTGAAGAACGACTATCAGTTCACTTGGAACACTATCAGTTCGATGAAGAACGACTATCATTTCACTTGGAACACTATCAGTTCGATGAAGAACGACTATCAGTTCACTTGGAACACTATCAGTTCGATGAAGAACGACTATCAGTTCACTTGGAACACTATCAGTTCAATGAAGAACGACTATCAGTTCACTTGGAACACTATCAGTTCGATGAAGAACGACTATCAGTTCAATGAAGAACGACTATCAGTTCACTTGGAACACTATCAGTTCGATGAAGAACGACTATCAGTTCACTTGGAACACTAACAGTTCGATAAAGAACGACTATCAGTTCACTTGGAACACTATCAGTTCAATGAAGAACGACTATTAGTTCGCTTGGAACACTATTAGTTCGATGAAGAACGACTATCAGTTCACTTGGAACATTATCAGTTCAATGAAGAACAGAGACCATTATAGAGAATTGGATCGCTTCTATGAATGGTTTCAGGATTATTCCCTTATCCTGAATAGGGAATGGAAATTGGATGACCTGGCGGTCAAAATTGAGAATTTGGTAATTTGAAAATTGGGTGACCCGGGGGTCGAAATTGAAGAATTGAGTGACCCGAGGGTCGAAATTGAAGAATTATGGAAAATGATTCAGGTTTATCCCTTAACCTGAAGGAGAATTTTAATGAATATTTATTGCAAATGAATGAGTGCAAATTGATGCAAATGAATGCAAAATTAATACAAATGGGTGCATATATATGCAAAATGAGAGATTGGTTTATCCTGCCTGCATAGAGGATGTTTTGAGGTAAAGATAAATTTTAAAAAAAATGCCCCAGTGTGACTAGGGAGAAAGATTTTGAATAAAAGAAGTATAATTGATGAATAAGGCGACAAGCTTCTTGACTGATAGACGTCCTCAGGATAATTCCTCTCAAGAGAGACATTATGAAAAGGAAGAAGAAGCAAATAAGATGGCGCCAAGCTATTAAAAAAAATTGGTGGCTTTATTGATGCTTTAAAATCAAGGAAAGAGAATGGGATTACATTATTCTTTTGGAAAAGCAAGATGAGAAATGGGAAGGTGTCATCTTCTGGAATGATTGTGAAAAAATCTTAGTCAGGATGACTAGCCATCTTTTTCGTCTTCAACGAGGAGCTTCTTGTCAATGCAGTCTTGAACAATGTTCTTAAGGACGAAGCAGTTTTCTGTATCGTGCCCTTTTGCTAAAAGAAACTTGCAAAACTGTTCTTTGAATCTGCCCATAATTGCTTGAGGATCGGTGGCTTTAGGCAATCGGATAATGTCTTTCGCAAGCATATACTCGAGGATACTCTCGAGTGTCTCATCCAGAGGAGTGAATTCTCGATCAGTTCTCCAATCATTGCACTTTGATTTTTCTTGATCTTTCTCCTTGTGTTGAAGGTTGGATTGGAGAGGTTTATCATTGTTGAAGTCCTTCCCCTTTTGCCTTTTGAATCTCTCTGAACTGTTGCCATGATTATTCTTGTTGCCTTTGCTATTATTGAAAGATTTGGCTGAAAAAGTGAAGTGAGCCTTCTTTTTTGCATCTTGATTGTTTCTTGCAATGGTAATGCCTTCATAGACCCCATTCTCCACTCCCATTTCGAGCCATTCAGCTCGTTCAATGAGTTCAACGAAAGACTTGGAGGGTGAGGTAGAGATTAATCCTCGCAGAGGTTGCGAAAAATTATTGAGGATCAGTGATAGAGCATGCCTCTCTGATATAGGATCCCTCATTTTGTTGCAGGTCTCTCTCCATCTGCGAATGAAGTCCCTTGCTTTTTCATTATCTCCCTGCTTCATATTACAGAGGTGATTTAATGTTGGTGGCGCTTCAGTATTGAACATAAATTGCTCGATGAATAGGTTGACCACCTTATCAAACTCTCGCAACTCGATTGGATTGATATGTTTCGCGTACCATTTGGTTTCGGCTCCTTCCAGGCTACGGGGAAAACATAAGAACAGTGCTCTGTTGTCCCTCTTGAATTTGGAGCATTCTGCGAAGAACATGGCGAGGTGGGCTTTCGGGTCGCCAAAACCGTCGAACTTGATGAATTTACGAGGCAGATTTTCCAGATCTTCGTCTCCTTCTAGGCCATCATAGAAGTCCTCGCTAGTAAAGACTTTCTTGCCCTTGTCGCGGGCTTGCAGATCTTTAACTACTTTGGCCATTTCCTTGAACTGTGCTTGCAAGGGCTCTTCTGTGAATTGACTTTTTGTCTTGCGGCTCTTCCTTTGTTCTCGGCCATGTTTCTGAAATGCTGGAGGCACCTCATATTCTTCATCGGTGTTCTAAATTGAGTCTGATTCATCTGAAATTTCATCTGGCTGGACATCCTTCTTGGAAGCCTTCTTATCCTTGTGCCCGTGGAACTTTTCTCTGAATGAATTCCTTTCTGAGTTGGTCCCAGGCTACTCATTCATCATCTTGTTCATCATTTTCCGGAACATGGCATACATTTGTGGGTCTATGCCATCATCCTCTTGTTGCTGCTCTTGACTCCTCTCGGATCGCGGGGAGCCCATCTCTTCTTCTGAGGCTGATGAGTACTAAAAAGACGTTGTTTTTCTGCCTGATCTTGTTCTTACCATCAAATGCTGCGGACTCTCTCTGTAGGGCAAAGACCTGATTAGATTCTGAGGAATTTTTTTTGTGGATTTTTGGATATTTGGAAGAAAATATGGTAGACCATTGGAAGATTATCCCATTACTAGGGATTGAGTCGTTGTAAGGATTACGACAATTGTGTTGTCATCCTTTTACAAGAGAAATGAACAACGAAAAATGTGCCTTGTTACCTAGGCGAGGTCGTCAACCACGAGGAAAATACCCTTTTTTGAAGAAAAGAGATATCTTTTGGAAAAACAATCTGCAAACAGATTTAGAATAAGGAGAAGGAAAAAGGAAAGATGGATAAACAATTTCCATTGCAATAATCAAGGTATGCACGAGGAAAATAAGGTGAAGCATCAAATAGACAAAAGGATTGAGGATCCGAGAAAACAATGAGAGAAAAGATATGATTTTAGAAAATTGCAGGCAGGATAAAAATGCAGCTGGAAATTCGAGATCCAGTAGAACGGGAGAAAGGAAAATCACCTGGAGTTTTGAAAGAAATTGGATATTTGGGAAAATCATCTAGAGTTTGAGAAAATAAAAGAAGAAATGAGAATGTGGATATTTGGAAAAATATTTTTGGGGAAAACATGAGAGGAATAACGATAATATAAAACAGTCACATCCTGCACAAACATTTATGCACATATAGCACTCCCTAAAAGGCTGAATCAAGATGCATCTCTTTGAAAAACAGTTGTAGGACCCTAACCCTAACTCTAGGTTCAGATCATCTTTGTCCAATCCAGTTATGTTGATATACCCCAACCGAAATTCGAGGTACAAGGCATATAATTTCAACTCGGGTTCTAAGGTAAGGTTTTCCAACATCCTTGAGCGTCTACCGATATACTTCGGACTGTGGCCTGCGGTACGTGGTAGGGAGGCGTTAACCCAAATAAGTGGCCCAGTTGTGAGGCTCTGTCCCGAACTAGGGTTGTGGAAGAGAGCCCAACAACGTGAAGACCGGGTAAAAGTAGGTAAGGGAGGTTTGAAAAAATGATCACATGCAAGAAATAGAGGGCTCTAAAACCTAAAGAGATAGATTTTTGAAAACTTTGAAGAAGCATACATTGTTTGCATTCATATCCTAAATTGAGGAGAGTTGTATTTAGACCTAAGTCTATGTGAGCATGAAAATATCTCCTCAATCTGGTCCTAGCAAACCATGCCTAGTCTATATGCAATTAATGTCAGCTAGGTCAGAATCTAGGCTCCTAGGTTCGCATGATATCAGAAAAAAGCTGACATTTTGTAAGCACAGTTTCCATAATCGAACTAAGCCAAGCACACTTTTGATCAAACAAGGACAGGTCCCATCACGGTCGCCAAACCTCTTATCGTCGCAAAATTTTTTTCCGTCTTCCCTTCCCTTGCGGGAGAGAGAAAGAGGAAAACGCTTTCGCGAGTCAAACTTGACCTTAGTTTTGAAATTTTTTTTTGAAATACTCGCCTCCATTTTTTAAAATAGCGGGAAAATCCATGGGATGTGGCTCGACCTGTCGGTACGAGGTTCGACTGTTTCTGCCGCCTTTAACAGGGGTAATCGAACCAAGGAAAAAAAATGTGCTTGACTTAGTTAAATCATCGAAATCATGTTCTATCCTAAATGCACAGAGAATTCAGGCATGTGCTATGAGATTTGGTAAAATGTAAGTTGAAAAAATATGATGTATGCTTAGGAAACCTTTGGAATTGAAAAGCATTTCTTAGGAAAAAGAGAGAAGTTGACTTCTCAGGAAATTTTGATAAGAGGATTTGAAATCTCAGGAAAACTCATAAAGATTTAGGCAAAATCGTGAATGCATGAAAATCCTGTGAAAATGGAAAGAATTCTTGAGAAAAGGGTAAACATTTGAAGGGAAAATGCTTGTCAGGGAAAGCTTCAAGTTTTGAAAGCTTTCTTTGGAATATGGTTGAAATTCATTGGAAAACTTTTGAAGAAGGAAAATCGAAACTTGGGAAACTGAAATCCTGAGAATTTTAGCCTTGCAACACTTGGAGATTGATTTTGATTCTTGAGAAAGATGAGAGACTCCTTTTGAACATCTTAAGAAAATAACCCTTTTCATGGAAAACTGTGGAAAAGCTTGACTTGGGAGAACTAATTGTGAAAATTTCTCAGAGTTTCTTGAGAAATCAATTTTCTTGAGAATGAAATTTTCTTGAGAAAATCATGAGAAAAACCAATGATTTCATGATATAAATGATATGAATGAATGTCATTTTGTAAAAGCCTCTTTTAAGAAAATATGCAGTTTTAGGATTAAGCTAAGGTAATATTACCACATATTCCGACTATGGCCGTAAATATGCATGTAATTTACTTAGTTAATTCTAAAATTCTTTATGAAATTGAAAATATGGAGTGAAGTTTTGGAAGATAGCCTAAGAGTGTAGGCTCAGTGTGACTGGTAGGAAGATGATGGATTTGAGTCTCGTCCATATTCCGACTAGCGTCGTAAATATTTTCTCCACCGAGTTCATCAACTCCCTAAGAGTTGGTGCACGTGTCATTCGTGTACATCCATTGTGCTTTTTAAATAAAATGCATGAATCACATAAACAGGATATTGCAGGAATTTAAACTATATGATATACATTCTAGTCTAAGCAGAAAATTAAATCTCTTATTCCAAAATTTACATTATTACATCACTAAATAAATGAAATAAAAGAAATTGTAGACTTCATCTCCTTCCTTTGAATGTTCCTGCCAAACTTGAAATGGGGTTAGTTCAAATATGTGGGTTTTTCCAAGATTTTCCAATAATATTCTGAAATTATTGGACTGAGTTGGATATAAACCCTATTTTCATGCTTTCTTGATATTTGAAATAATGTAAATGCAAGAAAATCCAGTAAGAAATAGTTTGAAATTCGAAATTGTGGTCAAATTGACCAAAATACCCCTAATATTGAAGTTATACCTTTAAAATCAGAGTTTTTTGAAGGAAATTATGGTAAATTTGAGATTTTGAAATTTGAATTAAACTAAATGATGATAAAATGCAATATGGGGCATGATGACATGCTGCTAAACACATTAGGACTGTAAAACCAGAATTTTTGCATGCTATCATTCATCAAAATAACGAATTTCGCTTGATTTTCGATTGGAACAGGGTCCCGCGGGGCCCTGTTTTGATGATATGGTTAAACCGAGCATCAAACGAATTTTAAATGCTGTCAAATTCGATATGGAGCATCTACCTATTCTGATAAACAATCTAGAATGCTAAAACTCAAGAAATGACATGGTTTAGATATTGAAATTTAAAGAAAGTCCTAAAAGGGGCGAATTTCGCCTACGAACCCGAACCAAATGCAATACTTAATATGATAATATGAAAATTACATCATAGAAACATCTGATGTTTTGCAAACTGATATAGAACCTAAAATTGAACACTTTTGGCTTTTACAGCCACGAGATTTGAACTACGGTGAGTTCGGTAACCGGAATTTGGCTCTGACGGAGGTAAAATCGACCTGATCTAATATAAAAATGCTACAAAAATAGCAACTCACCATGGAAATTTCTGATATTTAAATGAGAAATGGCTGACAGATGCAGGAACAACTTTCATTCTAATGATTTTGGCATTTGATCAACAGGAACAGAGAGAAAAATGCGACATTACTTGCCTAAATCAACAAAACAGAAAAATATGACAAAACAGAAGACTGACAAGAAAAATCCGAAAAAGATAGTAAGACTATTCTAAAAATCATAAAATTTCAGATGCAAATATAAGACATCCCTAACATGACATTCACTTTTTAAAGATTTGGATTTGGAGCAATACCCAAAGAGAACCCATCGACTTTAATCGATCCAAAGTCTCATAGGCCCAAATCAGGCTCTGACACGTGTCCCAAACTCTCGGATTTTTGTCAGATACCACAAAAATTCAGAAAAATCAGATAAAATCATATTAACAACTAGCTATCATCCCAAGTTCATAACATTTTTCAGATAGAAAATCGAATCCTATATAAGAGAGATCTCGATTTTACAAGTCCGAGATAAATTTTCAAAACGTATCCCGGGCAACAAAATCCGACCTACCATTTTGAACTTTTACCATAGTAAACAATTTCAAATCATTCCTAATTTTTGTCAAATTGTTAGGGACACATTAGGGCGCATACTATGATTTTATCAGCATTTTTAACGAAAAATAAATGCATGAAATGACATGTGGACTGATTGACAAAAACAGAGAGTGACCTAAATGAAGCTGAATGCATGAAATATTAAATGAATTCATGGAACATGCTACTTTAATGAAATGAAACATAAATCTAACCTATTTTAATGCATGAACATGATTAAATGCGAAATTGAATCAAGAAAGCATGAAAAAGCTCTTTTTGATGTGTGTCATTTTATGAGAATAGCTCGATCCATCCTTCAGATGAGCTCTTTCTTCAAAATGACAATTCGAATGGAGTAAGGATATTAATATAATGAAATCAATAGGGAGATAAGTGCACCTTTTATTTTCTTGCAGCTTTGTAACTCCCAAAATGAGCGGCTACCAACGGCTTCTTTCGTCCTTCGATCCGAGCTTCCGAGGGTTCACGAAAATCGATCCACGCCTAGATCGAATTGGAAGCGGTGCAAGCAATATTGGTGCTTCAATGCACCCTCTCAATTGAGCCCAAAAGGGGCGTGAATTCAGAACTTCAAAATCGTGTAGTAGAGGGAGTCTAAGTTGAAATGCCAAATCCAAAAGGAGCTCTCCCTCAGCTGGGTGTGGGCTAGGGTATTTATAGAATTTTTGGAGATTTTTGAAATTCAAACAAAATGAAAATGGACCCTCCATGTGGCGCCATCTCAGGGCATGTCATCTTGGATTTTTGAAATAAATAAAATACGAATTTTGTGAGTGAGACACCTCAGCAGAGTTTGAAAATTTTCAAAATTGAGGTTTGCTTGATTTTCTCTGCAGGAGCTTCCCAAATTGCGCCACCTCAGAGGATGTCCTCTTGGAGTTTGAAATTCAAAGCTTGGTTTTCCTGGAAGAAAGAGAGACTGCCATGTGGCGCCACCTCAGGGTGGCTCCACACTGCCATGTGTCAGAAGGTAGCAGCAGAGAAAGGAGAAGATGCCACCTTAGAGGGGGTTTGAATTCTACTTTTTCTGATGAAAGGAGATCTGGACATGTGGCACCATCTCAGACTAGATGGAAAAAGGTAAAGTTCAGAATTTGCGCCACCTCAGCCTGGAGTTTAAATATTTGAATTGTTGCTTTTTCTGAAGGAGGCAAAGAGTGACATGTGTCTCTTGCTTTTTTTGAGAAAAGCAGAGAGAGACATGTATCCCTTGCTTTTTCTGAGAAGAGCAGAAGGTGACATGTGTCACTTGCTTTTTCTGAGAAAAGCAGAGAGAGACATGTGTCCCTTGATTTTTCTGAGAAGAGCAGAAAGTGACATGTTTCTCTTGCTTTTTCTGAGAAAAGCAGAGAGAGACATGTGTCCCTTGCTTTTTTTCTGAGAAGAGAAGAAGGTGACATGTGTCACTTGCTTTTTCTCAGAAAAGGAGAGAGAGACATGTGTCCCTTGCTTTTTCTGAGAAGAGTCGAAGGTGACATGTGTCACTTGCTTTTTCTGAGAAAAGCAGAGAGAGACAAGTGTCCCTTGCTTTTTCTGAGAAGCGCAAAAGGTGACATGTGTCACTTGCTTTTTCTGAGAAAAGCAGAGAGAGACATGTGTCCCTTGCAGGAAGAACACATCAGATGGTGCCACCTCATGAGAGACAAGCTCTACTTTTTCTGGACAGAGCAACACATGGCACGTGGCGTTCTCAGAGCGACATCAGAATGACACATGGCCATGGGGTGGAGATGGTGGACATGTGGCGCCATCTCAGAGTGGCCCCACGTTGACACTTGGCAAAGAAATGGAAAGAGAGAGAAAATGACATGTGGTGCCACCTTTAGGTGAACCCCACACTGACACATGGCAGGTAAATGGGAGGAGAGAGAAAAGACAAGTGGCGCCAATCCAGGGACAAGGCTCCTATATTTTTGGGGTTTTTCAAAGATTAGGTTTTTCAAAAGAAAAGCCTATGTGACACCACCTCAGTGTGGGCCCCACATTGCTTCTTTATTGAAAAAGAGACAAGACAAAAAACCTCTTTTTGGAATTTTTATAAAATCTAGACCAATGGGCAAAACTGACATTTTGAAAAGAGTTGGCCCCTATGGGGTGATTTTGCAAAAGAATGATATTAGAAATTACTGATAAAGGGGGAAGATCTGAGATAAAGTGGCTGAAATCCATATTGAAAGCAATTCAGATTGTTTTCTGGAGAAACTATTTTGAAATTTAGAGTCCTGGGGCTAAAATGGGAAGAATTGATAATTTTGAAGACCCAAGGTTTTGAAATCAATTTTGAAAAAAGTTGAAATTCGAATCTGGACTGAAAATTTTGAAATCGGGAGTTATGGACCTCGAAATGACATGCTGTGTAGTGCGGTGATATGAAATGCTCATGCAATGCCATGCAAAGACATGTTTTCTGAAATGCCGCTCTGAATAAGATTTTGCGATTTTGCAGTTTGGAGATATTTCTAACTCTAAATAGAGAGATTTTGAGACTCAAGCATGGAATTTAGGACTTTCTAAAAGGTCCAATCTCAGAAAATGACCATTTTGCCCTTTGGCAATTTCGGGGAGGTGAGTGAAAATTTGGGGTGTTTACACCAGACCAAGAAGGTGTGCACACGAATGAGCATGGTCTGGACTGTGCGTCTAGACCCACGCTAGGCTCAGCCAACACTGCAGGGAAAAGGGGGTGCAGGCCCAGCTACCTGCACCCAGCTGCAGCCGAACCGTTGCAGCTGCAGCAAGGTCCGAACGTCCAAGCTGGTGGCACGCGAAGGGCTAACGCCCAAACGAGCTGAGCAACCTGGTGCAAGCCTTTGACAGGTCTGGACCGCATTCGGTCCAGACCATGTCAGGCCAAGGCTGGGAACCGACCCCACACCAGCCCGAGCTGGTGGGTTCGGCTAAGGCTCAAACGAAACCCAAAAAGGGGAGAGATAAGGGCGCCCTCACGGGGGATCAAACTGGGTCAAGCACCGCTGGACACATCCAACAGTCTGAACTAGTTAGACCGAAAGAAAAATCGTTGCCCAAAGTAACCTATGGCCAAACGGAGGAAAGAAGACAAACAACATGGAGAGGAAAAAGAAAAGATGGTGCATTTCCACCTAGGCTCGACCCAACTAGCCCCGGCCAGCATTTAATCCAACGGGAGTTGGCTCAAAAGAGTGAGCTGCATGGCGTGGGGGCTGTTCATGGTCTCCTTGCCAACCGAACCTCCTTTGCAAAAACGATAAACAAGATGCATTGAATCAAAGGGAAACACAGGCAACCGTGAAGCCGTTTCCAACTATACTACAAAACGAGAAAAGGAGTAGATACACAAAATGGGGAAACACAAGCCATGGAGAGATGTTCTATCATGATTTGCTCAATGCAATATATATGTGAGCATGCCAAAACAGAAGTACTTAAATATGAAATGGCTTCCAGCCAATGTGCAACCAAAACACCTTTACAAAGCGTGCAAGTATACCCTTTAGATCCAAAATCTGAAATGAAGCATGTAATGTAACTACAACAATCGCAAAAGCACGAATAAAGATGCAAACTCATGGCGTATTGCCACTATTTCGCTCAATGCAATACATGCAACGGGAAAAACAATGGCAATGGGAAAAATACCCAAAACAATTTTAAATGGGAGAAACCCAAACGATTTTCAAATTGCAACACACCACCACATTTCACAACAAATGAAAAAGATGTATTGTAAGCATGCTAAAACGAAATCCACCATCATGGGGTTCGTGTAGGAGTGTCTCACCTACAAGGCTTTAGAATGGAGGAAATGAAGATGGAGGAGGTGCTCATGGTTTGGAGTTGCAGCTAGGTTCACACCACACTCTAACCTCTCTCACACTCACTCACGTTTTAGGAGAAGGATGGGAAGGAGGAGAGAGAAGCTCCTCCAAAGAAAATCGCCCAAGGGGAAATGGGCTCTTCTCTCTCTTCAAGACTTAAGTAGCTAGGGTTTTCAAGATTGGACGGATAGGATTAAAAGAGAAGTGATGGACGGCTAGGGTGCTCCACGCCCCCCTATAGCCAGCCCACACCCAATGCATGTTGATCTTTTGAGACTTTTAAAAAGCTTTTCAAGAATGCCATTGAAAAGTACCTTTAAAACTTGAAGAAATTACAAGGGGGTGCCCTTGGCTGCCACCCCACTCACCCAATCGAGTTTGTTATTTGAATTCTTTCAAAAACCTTGCAAAAATGCCATGGGGTGCCAGCCCCATTCCTCTTTTTGTTGGAAAACGCCCCTCATAATGCTTCATTATGAGTCTTTTTTAAAAGACCAAGGGCCAATCATGGCCTTCTTTTCAAAAGCCATGAAAAACTTTCAAAATCACAACCCAGTTGGTCAACCATGACTAAAAATGTCCCCTAGGGAGGACACCCAATGGATTTGGGTCCTCTCCTAGTTGATCCGGTCCAAATCCAAAATTGTCTATGCATATGCTTTCAAAACAATGCTTAATTAATGCATTAAAATACTAAATATATTCCAATAAATCATTTAGCGTACTTTATAATCTCAATTAATATGAAATGATCGATGCATATCAATAAAATTTCCTTTCGTTTGCGAGAATTAAGCGTATTACGATTTGGGTCCAAACTTGGAGCAAAACTCGTAATTCACATGCGCTGACAAGGTTTTTACGTCGTACGGGTTCCAAATTCGGGGAAAAACTATAAAAGTATATTATAAATTAACCCTTAAAATTTCAGAAGCTAATTCGTCCAGAATTAGGCACTTCTAACTTACACAGTATATTTTACGCGATTTTCGGGTCGCACGTGCAAAGCTCCAACACAAGGCATAATCAAAATATACTTAATTACGCAATATAACCTCGTAATTATACGAAAGCATACATAGCAACACTAAGTAAGTAGTAAATCCTCAAAAAATTTCGCGGGTCTTACATCTTCAGTCAGATCTTGTACTAGAGTAGATGGTTCGTCTTGCTTCTGGGCTGAGGTGAACTCTGGTAATTCCTGAAGAGACTGATCAAATTCTGCATAATCAACTGACTGTTTTACAACCTTGCCATCTTTTGTGCTGGCTTTGACTCGGTGAATTGTTGTCGATTTCTGGAAAGCCTTTGGATTGAGAACGAGTTTCTTAATTGTTCGGGAAGGCATTCTGAAATTTTGGATAAGAAATTTGATTCAGGTAAAATTGCCCATCATAAGACAAACAACGTTTGAAAAGAACCATGCATAAAATGACATTGGAATTATAAAATTAGGAGATAGAGAGAAAGGAAATAGATGGCATCCAGATAGACGAAGAAACTTGAAATTTTATTGATTTTGAATTGATCAAAGACATTGATAGAATGAGACATTTATTTTGAAAAGAATAAAGGGGAAATAACAAATGGTTCTCAATGTGCCCCCTTAACAAAAACAGTCTTCTTTTGTGAGCCTTCACCGAAAAACCCTAGTCCTTCTCTGTCGGGACGATGCTTTTGAATCACTGGTTCGATGCGACCATCTTCATTTTTGCCCAGTCCTTTGAAGGGTTGATAACCATGCTTCAGAAGTAAATCAAATCTTTCTTGTTTTCATGAACTACGAAAACAACAGATGGTCTTTGAGAGTGTTGTAGTTGATCCGACCTCCAATCTTAAAGAACTTAGGACCTCTCCATCGAGTCATGGCCATAGTGTGCAAAGATGATTCTGATGTCTTGAGTATTTCTAGACTTTCTCCGAGACTGATTTCTTCACTTTCCTTGATGCTGTGAATGTTGGTCGAGGAATCATGGGCTGTGGGAGCCTTTCTTTTGGGTCCTCTCCTAATACCGTTGTAATCATTCCACCTTTGGACCATTTTACGCATTGATGAAGGGTGGAAGGTATTGCATTTGCATTATGAATCCATGTCCTTCCGAGCAGCAGATTATAGGTGGGTGGCACATTGACCACATGGAAAAGCACTGAATGTATTGAGTAATTGATAAACACTTTCAAGAATATCTTGCCTTTAGCTGTTTAACCATGATTATCAAATCCATATATAGTGATAGGATATGAAATGTACTCTTCTTTTTTTATGCCTAGTGCCTTTGCTGTCATTTCAGGACATATGTTGAGGCTGCTGCCTCCATCAACCAACACATGGGGTACTGTCATTCCTCTCACTCGAACGACGATGTACAAGGCATTGTTATGAAAGGAGTGAGTCTTTGGAAGGTCCTCATCAGAGAAGGTGATCGGCACATTTGGCATGGCTAAATTCACAATTTGAGCCATGTCTTCAGGCGTGGTATTGGGTTTGACTTTAATTTTTCTGAGCAAATCGTCCAGTACTTCTTGGTGCTTGTATGAGCTCTTGGCTAAGTCCAAAAATGAAACATTGGACAAAGCGGTCAGTGGCTTTTGAGTTGAAATTTCTCCTTTTTTTGGAATGGATTGGATAAAGTGTTTTGGGAATCCAAGAATTTGACTGGCTGCTGTAGGAAATACTTTGGGTGGCTCTGCTGACACTTTCAGCTTATCAAAAGCTGAAATTATGTCCATCTTCTTAGAAGTTGGAGCTGCTTGTCGTAGCACTAACACCTGATGTTGAACATGGAGATCTTGAAAAGAACACGGCTTGATGTGTTCTTGAGGTAGAAATGGTTGTTCAGATATCACTGCTGTGGTGTGCGGCGGAAATCGCTGATTGAGAATGTCCATTTTTTCTTCTTCATCTCCTTCCACCAAAAGATTCTTGTTAATGAGATCCTGCATAATATTCTTGAGAACGAAACAGTTCTCAGTGTTGTGTCCCACTGTTTTGTGGAACTTGCAGAATTGGTCTTTCCACTTCCCCATGGGCACAGGGGGATCGGCCAGTCTAGGCAACTTGATCATTTCCTTTGACAGCATATACTCGAGCACATCTTTAAGTGATTGGTCGAGAGGAGTGAAATTTCTGTCGTAGCTCCATCCTTCATGTTTGGTCTTTTCACGCAGTTTCGGCCCTTGATCTTGCTGAAGGGGCTTGTTATATTGAAAAGTAGGCTTTCCTTTCTTATCACTTTTACTGTTTGCATTGTCTGTGCCATAGCAGAAGTCTTTCTTCTGCCCTTTGTAATGATTTCGGCTATAGTTATTGTTGTTGGCAGAGTAGGTGAAGTGAGTTTTCTTCTTCTGTTCACCTTGGGGGTTATTTTTGGGAAATGTGAAGCCTTCGTAGACTCCATTCTCCACGCTTAGCTCGAGTCATTCTGCTCGTTCAGTTAGCTCAATAAAGGTCCGGGATGGTGCGATAGAGATTAATCCTCTTAGCGGTTGCGAAAAGTTGTTGAGGATCAGCTATAAAGCATGCCTTTCTGATATAGGATCACTCATTTTTGTTGTAGGCTGATCTCCATCTATGAATGAAATCCCATGCCTTTTCATTTTCATTCTGGCTTAGATTGCAGAGATGACTTAATGTCGGGAGTGCCTCTGTGTTGAATAGGAAGCGTTCAATAAATAAATTCACCACTTTATCGAACTCCTTGAGCTCGATGGGGTTGATATGCTCAGCATACCATTTAGCTGCAACTCCTTCCAAGTTGCGGGGGAAACATAGAAATAGTGCTCTGTTGTCTCTCTTGAATCTTGAGCACTCTGCGAAGAACGTGGCGAGATGGGCTTTGGGGTCGCCAGAACCGTCAAACTTGATAAACTTGTGTGGTAGATTCTCCATATCTTCATCTCCTTCTAAGCCATCATAGAAGTCTTCGCTAGTGAAGACTTTCTTGCCCTTGTCGCAGGCTTGCAAATCTTTAACAACTCTAGCCATTTTCCTGAACTGTGCTTGCAGAGGATCTTCGGTGACCTGACTTTTTGGTTTGCGGCTCCTCCTTTGCTCTCGGACATGTTTCTGAAATGTCGAAGGCACCTCATATTCTTCATTGGTGTCTTTCGCTGATTCTGTTCCATCTGAGATTTCTTCTGGTTGAATATGCTTCTTGGAAGTCTTTATTGATTTCTTATCCTTATGACCGTGGAACTTCTGCCTAAATCAATTTTTTTCTGAACTGGTCCCGGGCTGCTGACTCATCATCTTGTTCATCATCTTTCGGAACATAGCATACATTTGTGGATCTATGCCATTGTCCTCTTGCTACTGATCTTGACATCTGACGGATCTGGGAGAATCCATTTCTCCTTCTGAGGCTGAGGAGTACTGAGGTGATGTTGTTTTTCTTTCTGATCTTGTTTGAACCATCAAAAGTTGCGGATGCTCTCTACAGAGCAAAGACCTGATTAGATTATGAAGAAATTGGTTTTTGGAAGAAATATTTGCTAGAAATATGGTAGACAATTTGAAAAGATATCCCATTACTAGGGATTAAGTCATCGCAGGAATCACGACAATTATGTTGTCATCTTTTTGCAATAGAAATGAACAACGGAAAATGTGCCTTGTTACCTAGGCGAGGTCGTCAAACCACAATAGAAAGAGAGAAAATCTTATTAGAATGAGAAAATTTAAACTTTTTATTGATCTTGACAGAGAGGTGGAGGACAAACAATTTGCCACCATTCACGATAGTCGGTAGACACTTTAGGACCAGGAAAGAATTTAAGGGTAACAAAGGAATCCCACCCGTAGCGGGCAGAATGATATGCTCTGGACCATTGTGCGGACGTGAGATCGAATTCTGCCATAGCTCCTGATAGCAATCGAGCTTTGACGTACTGCTGTCTCTGGGAGAACTGCCGAACACATCGCTCCGGTTGGTAGTAAGTGCAAAAGAATTGTAACGCCCCGGATTTCCAAAACAAAGCTAAGTTAAAATTTTCATGAATTTCTTTTTTTTTTCTTTGCAGCGGAACTTAGAAAAGCTTTTAACAGCGGAATCAGACGATAATGAGTCGTCAGTTTTAGAAAACTCCGAGCACGTTGCAGGAATGTGGCCAAGCCACTCATTGACCACCGAATGTTCCATTTTATCGTAAACCACATGGTTATTACAACATCACTGCTTGAATAAGCAGCATGGGTTTAATAAAAGGAAGCAGTACCACCCTGTCTAGAGAAACCCTGGAACTCGATGCCGCCTTGCTCCGCATATCGCCACGCAGGTCCAACACCTGAAATCTCCATTAAACGGGGTCAGAACCACTGATGGTCTGGTAAGCATGCAATCATGTAACCATTTAACTCAAGTACAATAATGACCACTCAGGGTCGTAATGCGTAATAACGACGCTCAAGCCTCCAAGACTTAGCGTATATCGCAAGAGCCTCCGCAGGGCAATGAGTTGAGCATCCGCTCGAGTCCTCATGACTTAGAGCAAGCCTTTTCAGGGCTGTGGTTTGAATAACCGCTTAAGTCTCCACGACTTAGCCATGACCTCTTCCGGGTCTCAAAGTGATGTTTAACTCAAGTCTTCATACTTGGCACATCCGTATCCCACACATCTAAGGACAGCTCCTCGAGCTTCGCTTAGTCGTGCGGATACAACATGGGTCTTTGCCCAATCGGTCCAGTAGTATACCGAACATGACACCTTCACAAAGGTTATGCAGGACTGACTCAACACGTCATCCACTCATACATTCAAAGCATCGCTGTACCTAGAACTAATGCATTGTTTGATAATTAACCGCTCCCGCCTTTGGTACGCAGGTAGAGCTATTGTCCGAGCATCTACGCAACGTTCTGGGGGTTGATTATTCTATGTATTTTAGATACCCCAGAAGCCTGTTGACCCTATCCATAGTAGGGCAGTGTGTTTCAACTGGGAGAACCCTACTAGGCCCATATTCGGATGCATCCTCTACTTGCAGTAGTTAGGTTCAATCCTTAGATCTTAAGGATAAACACGACCCCAAAACCCATGAGTGACTGAGGCCATCGTGGACTCTATCAGGTCCAAAGTAAAATACATGTCACTCAAGGCTGT
Organism: Nuphar pumila; assembly: GCF_984573655.1. Taxonomy (NCBI): domain Eukaryota; kingdom Viridiplantae; phylum Streptophyta; class Magnoliopsida; order Nymphaeales; family Nymphaeaceae; genus Nuphar; species Nuphar pumila. The sequence continues at coordinate 56,721,350 of NC_143258.1, forward strand.
ACCATCACTGTCATTCCACAGTGAGTATAATTCCTGAAGGGGTCTGCCAGTCTTACAATTACTTGGACAGAATCTGTTCATCCTTCGGGGTAGCCTTATTGAGATCCTTGAAATCAATGCAAATCCTAACCTTGCCATTCTTTTTAGGAACTGCTACGATATTTGCCAACCAATCTGGATAATCAATGGCTCGGATGAAGCCTGCTTTTAACAAATCTTTCAGTCCTTCTTTAACTTGCTGCTCAACTCGAGGGTCTAATTTCCTCAGTTTTTGCTTGATTGGTCTGGAATCTGGTTTCAACTTGAGTCGATGCTTAACCAGCTTAGGATCTAGTCCTGACATATCTTCATAAGTCCAAGCAAATACTTCTTGATGCTGCTTAAGGAATCAGATGAGTCTTGCTTTTTCTTCTGCATTTAGACCCGAACCGATTTTAAGGATTCTCGGATCATCTTCTGAACCAATGTTGATATCCTTAGTTGGATCTTGAACCAAAGATGATGGTTTGTCTTGCTTTTGAATGTGAGCAAATTCTGACAATTCTTGAATAGTTGAATCAAACTCTGCTAGCTCTTCGGTCTGCTCTGTTGCCTGGCTGACCTCTGCTCTGACCTTTATCTTATGAATTCTTGCCAGTTTTGATTTCTTTTGGGAGAATTTGGGATTGATAATGAACTTCTTCATTGATTTCAGGAGTTATGTTTCAATTATCTTCTGAAAATGCCAAAGGAAAAAAAGGTTTTCAAGAGAAGGTACAAGCCAAAAACAAGCTTTTTGTACAAAGCAAAGAACAATGGCACAGACAAAATATAAGCAAGAATGATAGATGCCCAAATATGAAGAGAAGATCGAGTTTTCATTGATCGAGAATAAAATATTTATAAAACTGACAAAAAGATTGGGACTGTGTTTATCCCTTACAAGATCAACTGAGAGACAAGAACAGAAAAACAGGGAAACTAAGGCATCATCTTCCTCATTTGGTCCATCTAACAAATATTGTTTTCTTGCTAGAAGCTTGGTCGGTGAACCCCAACCCTGAACTATCTGAATGCTGAGCGGAAATGATCGGCTCCACTATACCGTCTTCATTTTTTCCCATGCCTCGGAATGGCTGGTACCCATGTTTTATCAGCAGATCAAATCCTTTTCTAGCTTTGGAAAACTGAGGAAATAAGGGATGATCTTTGAAGGAAGTGTAGTTGATACGTCCTCCCAGTTTGAAGAACAGGGTCCTTGCCATTGAACTATTGCTGCCATGTTTTCTTCTTCTTGGACACCCTTCAGCTTCAGCATTTCTAAACTCTCGCTGAGGTTGATTTCATCACTTTCTCGGATGCTTGGAATGTCTGTTGTAAATGTTGGACGAGGAATCATAGGCTGTGATAGCCTCTCTTCAGGATCTTCTCCCAGAATAGTGGTGATCATCCCTTCCTTAGACCATTTTATGCATTGGTGGAGGGTTGATGGAACATCATTAGCATTGAGGATCCATGTTCGTCCCAACAGAAGATTGTAGGTTGGCGGCACATTGACCACGTGGAATAAAACTGTGTGCATCGAATAGTTAATGAAAATTTCTAGAAGGATCTTGCCCTTGGCATTCTGCTCGTGGTTATCGAAGCTGTAGATTGTAATTGGATCAGGCACATATTCTTCCTCTTTCAATTCCAAGGATTTCGCTGTCATCTCTCGTCAAATATTGAGGTTGCTGCCTCCATCGACAAGCACATGTGGGACAGTCATGCCCCTGGTCCTTACCACAATATACAATGCATTATTATGAAAAGAATGAGGCTTTGGCAAGTCCTTATCTGAAAAGGTGATAGGTGCATTAGTCATTGCCTGGTTTACAATTTGTGCCATATCTTCTGGAGTAGTGCCTGGCTTCACCTTAATTTTTCTCAACAAATCATTTAGCATTTCTTGATGCTTTGAGAAATCATGAGTTAGTTCCAGGATTGAAATGTTGGAGAGTGTCGTGACTGGCTTCTAGAGCAGATTGGCTCGCTTTTCAGCTGCTTTAGAGGTTTCTGCTTCCTCTGCAAAGACTTGCTTTTTAATGAACCTTTTCGGGAAACCTTGGACCCTTTTGTTCTCAATTGACAAGTTCATTTGACTTAGGATTGAGATGATGTTCATTTTCTGGGATGTAGGCTGGTCTCGATGCAGAACCATTACCTGATGTTGGAGATTTATGTCCTTACTGGAGCATGGACATATATGGTTTTGTGGAAGAAATGAGCATTCTGAGATGGTTGCTGTGGAATGGAGCTAACAGGATTTCCATTTTTCTTTCCTCTTCATCTTCCATGAGGATGTTTTTGTCAATGCAGTCCTGGATCAAGTGCTTCAAGACGAAGCAATACTCTGTATCATGCCCTATTGCCCTGTGGAACTTGCAGAATTGTTCTTTGAACCTTCCCATGATCACTGGTGGATCTGCAATTTTGGGAAGTTTAACCATTCCATGGGAGAATAAGTATTCCAGGACTTTTTCCAGAGGCTGATCTAAAGGAGTAAATTTGCGATCCCTACTCCAATTGATGTGTTTAGGTTTTTTCTGAAGATCCCCTTTTGTTGGGGACCGCTTGAGAGAGGCTTATCACCGTTTTTGAAGAACTTTCCTTTCTGCCCCCTGTTCTGATCAGGCTTCACGCCACTGTTGTTACTGTTCTTGCTGCTACTGCCATGACTGTCGCCTGGGGCGTCGGCTGAGTAAGTAAAATGTGCCTTTTTCTTTTGATCTTGGGCATTCTTGACCAGAGTAATGCCCTCATACACTCCATTTTCCATTCCCATTTCGAGCCATTCTGCTCGTTCTGTCAGCTCAATGAATGATTTGGATGGGTATCGAAAAATGAGGCTTCTCAAAGGTTGTGAGAAGTTGTTGAGGATAATTTGGAGGGCATGTTCCTTAAAGATGGGATTCCTCATTTTGTTACAAATACTTCTCCATTTGTGGATGAAATCTCTGGCCTTCTCATTGCTTTCTTGTTTGAGGTTGTATAAATGATTGAGCGTAGGCATAGCTTCTATATTGAACAGAAAGCGCTCAATAAACATGTTAACAACCTTGTCAAAGTCTCTCAATTCAATGGGGTTGACATGCTCTGCGTACCACTTGGCAACTATGCCTTCCAAACTACGGGGGAAGCATAGTAAGAGAGCACGATTATCTTCGCTGAACCTGGCGCATTCTGCGAAAAACATTGCCAAATGGGCCTTGGGATCACCGGATCCATCGAATTTGATGAACTTCCTAGGGAGGTTCTCTAGATTATTATCCCCTTCCAATCCGAGGTAGAAGTCTTGCCTGGTATATGATTTCTTTGCTTTGTCTCAGATTTGCAGATCCTTTACTATCTTGGTCAATGCTTGGATCAAATCCTCTGCGGGGGTGCCATATTTAGGTCTACTTACTGGTGCAAGTTCTTCAACTGCCCTCTTAGACTGTCGCAGATGCTTTGGGATATACATCACCTGCTCTTCTTCTTCAGAACCCTCTTCCGCTGACTCCGAGTCCTCAGAAGTGCTGTCATGCTGAATTTTCTGTTTATTGATCCTGACATGCCTTTTTATGGGCTTTCTCTTGATCTTGCTTTTAGATATTTCTTTCTTTGAACCAGCACCAGCCTGCTCAGACATCATTTTTGACATCATTTTCTGAAATACTTTGTACATGGCAGGGTCAACATCATCTTCCCCTTCTGAGTTTTGTCTAGACAATCTAAGACAATTCATTTCTTCTTTCTCGCTGTCACTGTGTTGTTGAACTGTTTGCTTGCCAGTTCTAGTCTGAACCATTTTGAGATGCCAAAGTTCTCCTGCAGAATAAGGGAATGGTTAGAGTGTGGAAAAAACCTTTTGAAAACCGAAATTTTTGAGAAAAAAATAAAGGGCTTTGGTAGACAATTTTAAGAGGCTATCCCATTACCCGGGATCGGGTCATCACAAGACTTGTGATAATTGTGTCACCATTTTCATGATAACGGATAAATGTGCCTTGTTACCTAGGCGAGGTCATCAACCATGATAAAAGATATTGAACATAAATAAGAGGAATGTCCCATTTACCAGGGATGAGGTCGTCATCAGAATCATGACCATTTATGCCATAAAATGATTAAAAGAATAAAATTTGGCCCAAAAAGCTTTTCAATAGAACAAAAGTAAACTTTATTGATGATAAATTCAAAGACAAAGAGAGGGTGGGCAGACAGTTTGCCACCACTCTTGATATTCAGAAGATACATTGGATCCAGGAAATATAGACAGAGAAATGAAGGAATCCCAAGTATATTTGGTTACATGGTATGCTCCAGACCACTGATCCGACTCCAGATTGAACTCTGGTATGTTATCCGTCAGGAAGGAGACGTTGGCACGAACCTGCCGCTGCAAAAACTGTCTGAGACATCTTTCTGGCTAATAATCGACACAGAAGAAGGGGCCAAGCAATCTGTAGCGCTTGCTGCGAGCATAAGTGTAGCGAGGAACTGATTCTCTCCTGTCGAAGAAATCCCAAACGATCTCTTCCTGATGCAGTTTCTCGATCAAAGCTCGACATTGACTGGTAGACTTCAGTTTCTTGCTGTTGAATCTGAAGGAACTGCCCTTTGATGGAACATGTCGCAGGAACCACGACTGCAGGGCATAGGTACAACCTTACACCAGAATGGTCTCCCCAAGAGCGAAACGAGCCAATCCTCGATAAAGAAAAGTCAAGGCTGCCATAGAGACTGAAAGCTGACGGGTCTGCTTGCTTCCCCATCTTCGAAAGAGTTGGGTGACTCTGACATCGATGAAATTCTGACTGTCTTGAAAGAAAGCTAATCCCACTGTGCATAGGATCATGGCATGCTGAATTCTGTCTTTCACTGCCCGAGACAAGGTGTTAATCTCCTCGTAAGCTTCATACTTGCGATAAAGTCCAAACAGGTCAATGAACTGACTTCCGCTGATCTCAGTGAGAGGCCAAGATCTGCTCCCGGTTGCTCTGGCCAAAGCTTCTCGAACATCCACCCCTTTGATGTTGATCAGGAACTGTTGCTCGACAGGATCATTTGGTTGACCAACTGGTTCGAGCACTCCCATAATATCATTAAATTTGTCTATATGCAGAGTCATCTCTCCCCATGGAAACCAAAATGTGCAAGTACGTGGGTTCCACCGTTCTGCCATGGCCTGCATCAGACTTCCATTGATGGTTTGCTTGCTTACTGTTGATGCCATCTCCATTCCGCAATCATCTAAGTGGTCTGGGAACAAACATGAGAAGGTGGCAAACCAAGAATAATACCACCGAGAGAAGAAGGGATGAGACTGGATAACCCGATGATTCGGGAGTCCATCTTTTAGCTGATGGAAGACATGATCTCTGGAAAAGACAACATCGTGGGATTTGGACGCCATCGAAATGATACTGGGGCAAAAAAGAATGAGGAGAATTAGATGGAATGCAGGACTTATGGATAGACTCTTGGAGGAAACGAAAAATCCTAGAAACTTTAAAAGATTGAGAAAATTTTAAAAGAATTCTCCAGGGTTTTTGAAGAAAATTTGATCTAAAAGAGAAAAGAATGTAGGTAAAGAAAAAATATACACCTGGGGTTTTCTGAAAATAAGAGAAAGTTCTGAATAACATACCCAGGGTTTTTTAAAAAGTTTGAGGAATACAAAACATCGCATAATCACAGCTGCACAAACAAGGATGCGCAAACAACACTCTCTAAAGGCTTACTCTAAATGCAATATTTTGAAATAGCTTGTAGAACCTTAATCCTAACTCTAAGGTTTAGATCATCTGATTCCAATCAAGATATGTCGATATACCCAAGTCGAAGCTCGAAGTACGTGGCATAAAAATATTTCTCCGGTTCTAAGGTAATGGCTTCCAAACATCCTTGAGCACCTACCGATATACCTCAAACTATGGCCCTTAGGTACGTGGTAGGGGGGCGCAAACCCAAATAAGTGGTCCAGTTGTGAGGCTCTCTCCCGAACTATGGTTCAGTGAGATAGCCCAACAACGTGAAGACCGGGACAATATAGGTAGAGATGTTTTCAAAAACATGTTCAACATACAAGAAATCAGATGGCTCTAATGCAAGCCCTAAAGAGATAGAATTTTAAATGAAGAGAAGCATACACTTGCATACATTGTTTGCATTCAATCCCTAGAATTGAGGAGAGTTGTATTTCAGACCTAAGTCTAATGTGAACATGGAATAATCTCCTCAATATGGTCCTACCAAACCATACTTAAATTCTATATGCAATGATGTCAGCTAGGACAGAGTCTAGGCTTCCTAAGGTTTACATGAAAATGAAGCTGACATTTGTAGAATAAAGACTTAGATAATATCAAAGTAAAGCAAAGGCATAGATTCGACCGAACGAAGACCTGTCCCATCACGATCGCCAAAACTGTGATCATCGCAAAATTTTTCCTCTCATTCCTCTTTTCTTTTCTCTTCGCCTTTCTTTTCCCCTTTTGAAGGGGAAAAAGATAGAAAAGAAGAGAGAATGAGAAAAGAAAGAAAAGAGAGGAACTCTTTTGCAAGGTCTCACTTGACCTTAATTTTAAAAAAAATTACTCGCCTCCGTTTTGAAATATTTGCGGGAAAATTGGGAGACGGGATTCGCTCGTCGGTACGAGGTTCGACCGTTCCTGGCACTTTTACCATGGGTAATCGAACCAAGGATCGAATTTATGCCTTTTTTGCTTTGCCTAAAATATGATCTAAGAATTTATTCTAAGTCTAGATGCACAAAGAATCATGCTTGTGCGATGCAAATGCAGAAATGTATGCTTTTGAGAAAATACTTTTGGAAATCTGAGATTTCCAAGTGAAAATGTGATGATGGAATGAAGAAAAATGATTTCTGAATAGTTGAATATAACTTAGAACTTGAGATAGATCAGAAAAGATATTTGAAGTTCTAAGTCTTTGAAATAATCAAAGTTTGGGAAAATAAATATTTGAATTTGAAAAGAATGATTTGAAGCTGAGATAAAAGAAAAAGAAATGAAGTTTCAAAGTCAGAAATGGACTTTGAATTTGAATTTTGAACCTGTTTTTAGGAGAGAATGAAATTTGAAATGAAATTGAATTCCAGATTCAAAGTTTTGAAATCAGAATGGAATTTGGATTTGAGAAATCCAAATAAAAAATGGATTTAAGAAGTCCAGATGGGATCTGAAAATGGAATTGGTTTTAAAATCTGGAAATCAAGATAGATTTGGATTTGAAATCTGGAATTGGGAATGGAATTGGATTTGAAATCTGGGATCCAAGATGGAATTTGAATCCAAAGTCTTAATCCTAAATAGAATTGTATCCAAAGTCCGACATCCAAAATTGAAGTTGAATTCTGGATTCCTAAATGGAATTGGATCCGAAGTCTGGGATCCAAAATGGGGATTGGATTTTACTTTTAGAATTTGGATTTTGAAAGTTCAAATGGGACTTTTGAAGATGGATCTGGGTTTTGAAAACCCAGATGGAATTTAAAACTTTAGGAAAAATCGAATTTTGAGATTCAAAATCAATCTCAAAACTTTGATTTTGAATTTTGAGAGTCAAGGCTCAATGGAAAATAAAGGATGAACTTGATTTAAAGTTTGAGTTTTTGAAATCAGAAGATGAATCAAAAATTTCAAAGTTTAATTTAAACTTTTGAAATTGAACTTCGAGATGTTTGATTTAAATTTTTGAAATTGAATCCTGAAAATGAATTTGGAATTTCAAAGTTGATTTGAACTTTGAAATTTGTGTAGAATTTAGAAATTGAATTTTGAATATACAAATGAATTTCAAAGTCGAATTGGACTTTGAATTTTGATGTTTGAATTTGGAATCAGAAGATAAATCAGAATATTCAAAGTTAAATTGAACTTTGAAATTGCATTTTTGAGATGTTGAATTGAATTTGAATTTGGTTTTGAATTGGAAATTGAATTTTGAATATAAGAAGAGAATTTCAAAATTTCAAAGTCAAATTAGACTTTGAATTTGAATTTTGAAGTGAGATAGAAAGATGAATTTGAAAAATAGAAATTGAAAATCAATTTGAGAAGTGAAGAAGATACTTGAAGAATTATCTCAAAAAATCACTTGGATTTTGAAATCAAAAGAATTTTCCAAAATATGATAAAATTCTATCCTAAATGAAGAAATGAATTGAAGAATTCTGAAGTTGAATTTGAAAAACATATTTCATTCTTTAAATAAATTAAAATAAGATTGGAGATATAATACATCTCTGACTATGGTCATAAGATGTATTATATAATAATCGTATTTAAATTCAAATGAAGAATAAAACACATTTTTGGGGCCTTTATAGAGTTTAAAATGAAATTAACTCTCAATATATCCCGACTATGACCATTGATATATATTTTGAGTTAATTTTTAAATTAAACTCCAATAAAGAAAGAAAATGTTTGAAAATATGATGATTTTTGAAAGGAGATCCAATGTGGGTCCAGTGTTATTTCATAAAAAATGAAAATCCTAAGTCTTGTTCATATCCTGACTATGGCCATTGATGCAAATCATTAACTTAGAATTTTAATCACCTCCTATTAGAATGGTGCACGTGCCATTCGTGTGCCATAATCATTTTACACTAGTTAGGGGCATTTTCATAATTTCCATAGTTTCGGCATTTTAGACCTGTTTTCAGTAGTTTCTGCATTTTAGGAGCTGCATAATCATCATACAACATTATTAGAATTAGTTTAGCTAAATTTAGAATTAGTTTAGTATTTTATTTAATTATTGTCTGATAATTAGAACTTGTTTTATTAATTTCATAAAATTAGACTTAATTTCATTTATAGTTTTCATTCCTAGATTAAAATACTAACTTTGTATTTTCCTTCATTTTTAGGTTGAAAAGCATATTTAGTTTCCAGGGTTATTGTCCAAGTGCGAAGAGCGAATAATTGGCAAAAAGACGGAAATACCCTTGGTGTGGAGCAGAAGACTTAGTTGCTTTTTCATTTTCATTTTAGTGATAAATTGTAGTTGTATTAGCTTTATAATTGTAGATTGACATTTGTAATTAATAAATTAAATTTTAAGAAATACTCTAATTATTTCCTGTTCCCTGAGGATTCGACCCGTACTTACCACTTTGTGGAAAGTCGGTTTTTATACTTTTGGTTCACGATTTTCCAAAGTTTTATTGAAAATAATTGTTTTAAAAAGATCATTTCAAAATATCAACCAAATTTTGGCATCGTTGCTGGGGAACGGCGAATTAATTACTTTATTTCGTAGATTTTGATTTAGTAATTTGTTTTAGTTAGTTAATTAGTTGTTTTCTTTTTAGTTAGTAGGTTTAGTAAGTGAATATAGGATTAACATAGTTAGTAAATATAGGATTCACGTACTGTTCTTTCTAGGATTCACTTAATTTTCATTCTGCAAGGAGCGATTAGATAGGTGGGTTTTAGAAAAACATAGTTTGTGATTTCCTGTATTTATTTGTTTTAGTATTTTAGAATAGTTTACTTTGTTATTTATTTATTTAGTTATAGAATTCTGACATAGATAGATAGCATATCTGTTTGTTTCGTAGTACTGTTATTTGTTTTATTTACATTTTAGTACCTGTGTTAGTTTAGATTTAGATTTAGGTCGTTTGCTTACATCTGGTCTTAGTACCAGTGTATGTAGGGGCGACGAGGTCTAGGAACGCCATTACATCCATTTGTTGACAATCCAGAGAGAATTTTACATTCTCATCGAAGTTCGACGACAATGGCTGACATGGATCCTCCACCTCCACCCCCAGCTCATCCACGTCCTCTGCGGGAATACTTCATTCCCACAGATTATGTCCAGGCATCCTGCATTCGGAGACCCAAAGTAGGAGCGCCTCATTATGAGATTAAGGCCAGCATTATTCAGATGCTCCCATCTTTTTATGGCCTTAGTCACGAGGATCCCTATCGACATTTAGATGAATTCCTCGAAATCTGTTGTACTGTAAAGATACAAAATTTCGATGATGATGCTTTGAGGTTGACTCTATTCCCCTTTTCATTGAAGGACAAAGCCAAGTATTGGCTAAAGTCCTTAGATTCTGTAGAAATAGAGTCATGGGATCAATTGCAACAGGAGTTTCTTCGGAAATACTTTCCCATTGGTCGTATGAACCAGTATCATCGAGCCATCACTAGCTTCTCAGAGCTAGATGGTGAGCCCTTTCATGAGACCTGGGAGAGAATGAAGGATCTCCTCAGGAAATGTCCCCATCATCAGGTGCCGAAATGGCAACTGGTGCAGAGCTTCTACGATGGATTGTCTGACAAGGATCGTCAGATGATCGACTCTTCATGTGGAGGGACATTCATGCTGAAGAGCGAGGACGAAGCATGGAGGTTATTTGATACTTTGGCCGAGAATTCCCTCCACCATGCTTCGAGTTCTCATTCGGATAGAGCCACACCCAGAATTCAGAAGAAAGCTGGTGTTCTTGAGATTGGTCCATCTACTGCACTACAGTGCAAGGTAGACATGATTGCTCAGAAGCTGGACCAGCTTCTCTCAGGATCGGCCACTACACAGCAGGTGTGTACTCTTTGTGCCAGTTCGGCACATGATATCACTGAGTGCCCTTCGGCAGCTCAGTATCCTGAATTTGTTCAAGAACAAGTTCAGGCAGCTCAGGGTTACGTCAGACCGCCAAACAACCCATTCTCATCTACATATAATTCGGGTTGGCGTAACCATCCCAATTTTTTATGGAAGAATCCACAGTCTTCCATGCAGATGCCTACATCCTCTCAGCCAGTTCGGCAACCATCTTTTAATCAATCATTTCAGAGGCCGAGCTATTCTCAGTCTTCTTCTTCAGTCACTCCCTCGATTCAGCAGGAGTCTGCCCCGCAGACATCTTTCGAGGAGAGACTTCTCCAGGCATTCCAAGAGGGGAAAACCTCTAATCAGAATGCCTTCGAGAAGTGTAGCCAGATATTGAGCTCACATACGCAGTCCATTGCGAAATTAGAGTCACAAATGGGACAGTTAGCTGAGGCTATTAGTAGGAGACCCGAGGGTACATTGCCGAGTCAGGCTGTCATGAACCCGAAGGGCAAGGACCAGATGACTGGAGGCCTGTTTCATACTGAGACACAGCAGCAGGCCAAATCTGTTATGGCCCTGAGGAGTGGACGGGAGTATCACGTCGAGAGCAGAGAGAGTGAGAGTAGAGAGAGGATAGAGGAGCCAGAGATCATTGTTTCACCTACGTTGGCTCAGCCATCATTATCATCCCCATCCTCATCATCATCTTCATCATCTTCATCTTCATCCTCAGTGCAGAAGAAGGATAGGAGTGAGCCTTCTCACAAAGAGAAGGAACCACCCGAGTATATTCCCCCACCACCCTATCCCAAAGCATTAGGGTCTTCTAGATATAGAGGAAAGCAAGGTGCGAAGATCCAGGACATGCTTGACATATTCAAGCATGTGCAGATCAACTTACCTTTGCTTGATGCGATTTAGCAGGTGCCAGCATATGCCAAAATCCTGAATGAACTATGTACGCAGAACCAGAAATCTAGAGAGAGAGTTCCTAATAGGGTCCATCTTACTGAGCAGGTGAGTTCAATACTTCAACATCAGACACCACCAAAGCTCAAGGATCCTGGAGCCCCGATTATTGCCTGTACCATAGGGAACATCCGGATAGAACGCGCATTGCTCAATCTTGGAGCAAGCTTGAACATTCTGCCCGGGTATTTCTTTGATTCTTTCGGGCTAGGAGAGATGAGATCGACTCCTATTACACTGCAGCTGGCAGATCGTTCTGTCAAGGTACCGAGAGGTGTCTTGGAGGACGTGCTAGTTAAAGTGAATGATTTTTATTTCCTAGTTGATTTCATTATTCTTGATATGGAAGGAGTAGACAGCCAGCACCAGACTCCGATTATTTTAGGCAGACCATTCTTGGCGACTGCCAATGCGTGCATCAACTGTAGAATCGGAGCCATGGATCTCTCATTCGGCAATAGAAAGGTCAAGTTGACTATTTTCAATGTCGCAATGGGACCAGCGGGAGACATGGACTGCTTTCATGTAGATATTGCGCAAGAGTTATTGGAGGAGCACCCCGATTTGTATATTACTGAGGATTCTTTAGATTTGTACCATATAGAGAAGAATAGTGGTGTAGATAGTGTAGATGTGTCTAGAGTGTCGTCAGAGAGACCACCTTGGGGAGCTATCATTGAGACTCTTCCCCTACTTGCGGAGACCCCCGCCAAATCTTCGATCGAGTCACCTCTGAAACTTGAGTTGAAACCCTTACCGGATTCACTCAAGTATGCATACCTCGGAGATGATGAGACTCTGCCTGTGATCATCTCGTCCCTGCTCACTGAGGAGCAGGAGCAGAGATTGCTGACTATTCTTCGAGAGCACAAGGCAGCGATTGGCTGGGGAGTTGCTGATCTGAAGGGGATTGATCCTTCATTCTGCATGCATAGAATTCATTGTAATGAGGAAGTCAAGCCTGTTAGGGATATGCAGAGAAGGCTAAACCCCAACATGAAGGAAGTGGTGAAGAACGAGGTGGTGAAGTGGTTGGATGCCGGAATCATTTACCCTATTTCTGATAGCCAGTGGGTCAGTCCGATTCAGGTTGTGCCGAAGAAGTCAGGGCTCACTGTGGTTGAGAACGAGAAGGGTGAGAGAATTCCGATGAGGACCACTACAGGATGGCGAGTCTGCATCGATTATAGGAAGCTGAATGTGGCAACTAGGAAAGATCATTTCCCATTGCCATTCATTGATCAGATCTTAGAGAGACTCACAGTTCAGAGCTACTATTGTTTTCTAGATGGATATTCAGGATACAATCAGGTAGCTGTCCATCCTGACGACCAGGAGAAGACTACGTTTACATGTCCTTATGGCACCTTCGCGTTTAGACGTATGCCGTTTGGGCTCTGCAATGCCCCGGCCACTTTTCAGAGGTGCATGCTTGCTATCTTCTCGGACATGATAGATGATGTGATGGAAGTATTCATGGACGATTTTTCAGTGTATGGCTCTTCTTTTGAAGATTGCCTCCAAAAACTTACTCGAGTATTGAGTAGGTGTGCGGAGACAAATCTTGTCCTTAGTTGGGAAAAGAGCCATTTTATGGTCCAGGAGGGGATTGTGCTTGGACACATTGTGTCCAAGCGAGGCATTGAGGTTGATAGAGCGAAGGTGAAATCCATTTTCCGTTTGACTCCACCCACCTCTGTGAGGCAGATTCGGTCATTTTTAGGGCATGCGGGATTTTATAGGCGGTTCATAAAAGATTTCAGCAAAATCTCTCGACCGCTTTGCACTTTATTGAAGAAAGACCAGCCCTTTGATTTCAGCGAGGACTGTATGAAGGCCTTTGAGATTCTCAAAGAGGCCTTGATTACTGCACCTATCTTGAGACCTCCGAATTGGACTCTCCCATTTGAGATTATGTGTGATGCATTTGATTATGCTATGGGGGCTATTTTAGGACAACGCGTTGATAGGAAACCCTATGTGATCTACTATGCGAGTAGAACTTTGTCTGATGCTCAGTTGAATTATACTACGACAGAGAAGGAGCTACTTGCAGTAGTTTTCGCATTGGACAAATTTAGGTCCTATTTACTCGGTTCGAAGGTGGTTGTCTATTCTGACCATGCTGCATTGAAATATTTGTTGAATAAGAAAGACACCAAACCGAGATTGATTCGTTGGGTTCTACTACTACAGGAGTTTGATCTCGAGATTCAAGATAAGAAGGGAAGCGAGAATGTAGTAGTAGACCATCTTTCCAGACTGATCGTGGAGACCACGCAGGATCAGAGGCCGATCAGTGATTCTTTCCCCGACGAGCAGATCATGACAGTTAGGACATCGCAGTTACCCTGGTTTGCAGATATTGTGAACTATCTGGTTTCGAGGCAGATACCTGAGCATTGGAACAAGAATGAGAGTGAGAGATTCCTATCTCAGGTGAGGCACTATTATTGGGATGAACCAGAGTTGTTCAAATACTATGCAAATCAGATCATTAGGAGATGTGTTCCGGAGGAGGAGTACCAGTCCATTCTGAATTTTTCCCATTCATTAGCCTGTGGAGGGCATTTTAGCAGTAGGAAGATGGCTGCAAAGGTTTTGCAGTCAGGATTTTATTGACCCACACTCCACAGGGATGCTCATAAGTTCTGTAGGCGATGTCTTCGATGTCAGCAAATTGGGAACATGTCCAAGAGGGACATGATGTCCTTGCTTCCGATTTTGATAGTCGAGATTTTTGATGTTTGGGGCATTGATTTCATGGGACCATTTCCGCCTTCATTCGGAAATTTATACATTCTAGTGGCGGTTGATTATGTGTCCAAATGGGTCAAGGTTGTGGCAACCAAAACCAATGATCATAGAGTAGTGCTTAAGTTCATTAAGCACAACATTTTCAGTCGTTTTGGTGTGCCACGTGCGATGATTAGCGATGGTGGCAAGCATTTTAGGAATGTAAAGATAGCTTCTCTTCTAAGAAGATATTCTGTCAATCATAGATTCACCACGCCGTATCATCCGCAGACTAGTGGACAGATTAAAGTGTCCAATAGGGAGATTAAGCGAATTTTAGAAAAGACAGTTCATCCGGACCGCAAGGATTGGTTCCAGCGCTTAGATGATGCACTTTGGGCATATAGAACTGCATTTAAGACTCCCATTGGCATGTCCCCGTATCGCCTTGTATTCGAGAAAGCATGCCATCTTTCTATCGATCTAGAGCATAGAGCGTATTGGGCTATCAAGAAATTGAATTTTGACCTCACCCAGGCTGGCAAAGAGAGAGCACTGCAGCTCTCAGAATTAGAGGAACTCAGGAATGATGCGTGTGAGAATGCCAAATTATACAAAGCTCGCACGAAAGCATTTCATGATAAGCATATTGCCAGGAAAGTGTTTGAGCCAGAGCAGAAAGTGTGGTTATACAATTCTCGCTTGCATTTATTCCCAGGGAAGTTAAGATCGAGATGGACAGGTCCTTACATTGTGAAAGAAGTATTTCCCCATGGAGCAGTGACATTATTCGATCCTATGACTCAAGGTACATTCAAGGTGAATGGTCAAAGATTGAAGCCCTTTATTTCAGATTCCTTGCAGGATGGGGAATGTGAGATAGTGCATCTCACGAAGGCATAAGGATTCAACCAGAGGGATGTATCATATGTACACTAGTTAGTTTTTCATTTCAGTATTCTTCTTTATTCAGTATTTTATTTCATATTTGCTAACTTTTCTTTTGATATATGCAGGATGAATCTAACACTTAGTATATCAAGTTACCAGGTACAGAGAAGAGCTTTCAAAGAATTCAAAGATCAGATGAAAGTCAACTTCAGAAGCTCAGAGCAAATCAGGTTGTATCTATCCTTTCTCCCATATTTTTGTTAGTGTCTTTTAGTGTGCATTTGCATTACATTTTTACTTATTTTGTATGCCACTAGGGACAGTGTCATTCAAGCATGGGGGGGTGGTTTAGATGCATGCACACAAAAATTTCAAATGTTTTTTTTATGACTGGTAATTAAAGTAGGCATTTGAGAACAAATTGTAGCATATATGATTGTTTTTGGCATAATCTAACAGTTTATAAATTTTTAAGCCCCATAATTTTTTTTTTCTAAACTAAGTCAAATAGAGTAGTTATTTATGAGAAAATTCAAAGAAAAGATAGTATTTGATTGTTAGAAAATTTTGAATCACTTTAGTATAAGTATGCACAGTATGTTTTGTGAAAGAAATAAGCAATGGAAAGATGTTTTTGAAAAATGAGTTTAAAAAGAATAGAGCTACGTTTAGTTGTTGATGTCTTCGTGAATCCTAGTAGTAGAACTCAGACACGAGATGAAGGGTTTGAGTCTCTTAACGAAAAGGATAACGAAGGAGATCATCCCCTTGTCTAGTTGATATCTGTGGACTTTGTAGTTCGAGTAAGTAGAATCTGAAGGGTGTTTTACACCTGGTGCCCCAAAGCCAGCTGGTTTGGGAGCCACCGGTTCGAAAGCTTGTTACATGGACTGCATAGAAAGCCTAAGAGATAGAGACATTGCACATGATGAGAGGAAGACTATACGTAAACTATTAGAATAGAAGGTCTAGTGACTCGAGCAATTAAGTCCGAGGGATACTTTGTATCTAGTGCCCTAAGGCTGGCCAGCCTGGGAGTCACTGACCCAAAGCTCGCTACACGGGTCACGAAAACTGACTATTCGAAATAGTGCTCATATGAGAAGAATGCTCAAGAGAACAAAAGTTGAAAAAAGAGTGAAAATGAAAGAAAAAAAGATAATGTGCTGAATGAGAAAATTTTCATTGCTTAGGCATATATGTGTATTACTGTGTAGAAAATATACAAGTGAGAATAAATGAGTGAAACATGAGAATACTTGACTTTCTGAGAAAAATCATAAATTAGCTACAATATTAGAAAAGTGAAGGAAAAAGAATTTTTACTGTGGTGGCATGAGATTTTTAAACTTGTTTTGAGAATGTCAATTACATGAAATATTTGTTCCAACTGCATTCTTAAGAGCCTCATATTTTTGAAAAAATCATCCTTGCATTTCATTGATGTTTGTGGGTAGCATCTCTGCAAACCCTCACGAGACCTTACTCGTCCACTAGTGTAAGCTAGGGGTTTAAAGGGCTTGTTGCATACACTAAATGCAACCGTGATTCCTACGAAAGTGAGTTAGTATTATGCATTCATGCTTAGCATTTCTTGTCTTCGTTGCATAGCATAATTAGGGTTTGTTAAGGGACTAACAAACATTCAAGCATGGGGGTATTTGATGATGCATGAAATGCACATCAGGTTAATAAGTTTTTCATGCATTTTGTAACAAGTTTAAGGTTTTAAACCCATGTTTATATGTATTTTGATAGTAAGGGGTTATGGTTCAAATTTCAGAAAAATCGGAGTTAAAATGAGAGAGTTATGGCTATTTCAGTGTTTGGGCATAGATTTCGAGGTGGATCGGATCCATATCCGACCCAATTAGGTTATTTGGACTTTGGATCAACCCTTATAAAGCCCAAAACCCAACCCACACACCTATCCATATCCAATTTAAAATGTTTTGCAGAAAACCCCCCAGAAAGTGGCGCCTAGCAAAATTTTATTTTTTAAACCTCTTTCTGAAAAATGTCAAAATTATAAATAGTTTTTTTTGAAGAACTCTAGACGTCTTTGGCTTTGTTTGGACGCCCTATGCAGTGCTTCTAACTCCAGCATCTCCTTCCCCTCCATTCTCCCAAGTGTTGGCCATTGAAGACCGGTTCATGCTTGGTTTCCAAGCATAATTCGATCTCTCTTGTGCTTCCTCTTCATTTCTTCCTTTTTCCTTGCTGTATTTTCACCATTTTTCTGTACTTTTGCAGGTGTAGCAGAGGTGGAGACTACTAACCTTGTGTGGGAGTGCGAAACACACCAACAAGGTGAGCCGGCCCTACCTCCATCCGGTTTTCTACACCCTCCGATCGAGAATCGGCACATACTTCATCTTCGGTGGATCTCCAACGTGTAGCAGCTGCAAAGGTGCTGTTTTTTGGTAAAGTCCAGCATTCTCGAACTGTTTGGGACGTCAAGATCAAGCCACGGTTCGCTCTTCTTCATCCCCCCGGTCGTCGGATCTTCCAAGAGGTAGGTCTCCTTCTTCCTTCTCTTCTAGCTAAAACCGAATTGTGTGTTGATTTTCTTTTTTTATTTTCTGTGTGTTTCTTATTTGTTCTTTTTGTTTCAACCCTAGAATAGATTTTGTGCACAGACCAGCACGTTAGATTAGGTTTATTTTATTGATTGATTCGGTTGAATCTTTCTTTTTAGGATTTTTTTACCCAAATCGTGAAAATCGGCTAGATCCTCATCTAGCCGATTCTTCAAGTCTGTCCAGCGTGTTTTACTGTGTTCTTTTTAGTGAAAAAATCATTTAAAAAGTTTGTTTTGATTTAGTTTAGTTGTGGGTTTGAATATTTAGTGTTTCAATTAAAAAGAAAAGAAAAATCGGCTAGACTAAATCTAGCCGATCTTTGGATTTTCATAAGCTAAGTTTTGTAAATTTTTTGTGGTTCTACTTCAGGATCTGAGTTTGTTCATGTGTTTCCTGCGAGTTCCATTTTCGTTTTAGGTGAGGATTGAGTCCATGTATTTCATGTGATTTGTTTTGCAATAGTCGTTGGATTGGGATTGAAATTAGTGAAGTGCATGTGAAATCATTGTGGATGTAGTGTAGTTTACTGTGTGTTTGCATTTTAACAGTCTTGTGAGGTTTTGTGATTCGAGTTCATCATGGTTGGGTCTTTCCAAATTTCGTTTTAATGTCTTAGTGCTTTAGGTGTTTTGTTTTATTCAGAAAAAATATCAAAAATCGAGTGTTCTTGATTGTATTGATTGTTTAGCCGGCTGCATGGTTGATATTTAGTTTAGTTTTTCAATATTCTCCATTGTTAATTCTTGTTTCCTGAAGTTAGATAGTTTTAGAAATAGATTTCCTAGTTTTAATTTCACATGCTTTGTTCATTAGAATAGTTGTTCATATAATTTGATGTTTTCGATGTTTTTAGGATTTCCAGCATGTTATATGTCTTATTTATGCTGTCATTAGTTTAAATTAGTTAGTTCTAGTCAAGTTTTGATTTAGATTTGTTTTGTTTATCGTGGTGAGTCTTGTGTCATGTTTGCATTCGTTTTTCTTCGTTAGAGAAAATTTTGTTTTAGTGTAAATCGATTTTTTTAGGTCATCTTCTTCCCCAAGGAGGGGCGGCAGCCATTAGAGCTCCAATTGAGCTCTAGGCTATTTTAGGTAGGACTTAATTGCAATTAAGTAGAGTTATGAGGTTGTCTACATTCAATGTATTAGGAGTTTATTGCCTTAGACGTTTTTAGGAGTCCAATGAGGTAGGTGAGTTTTTAATTAGAGTAGCACATTCAATTAATTTAGAAATTCGTGTTTTTCATTACTAACCTCTCATTATCCTAGGTAGGTCTTGAATTAGGGTAGCATTTACTTTTAGGAAATCGTGTTTTTCAAATTAGGTCTTTTCATTACTCTAGGTAGATTTTAAATTCTTTAGTTTAAATAGCCTCAATTAGTGTAGACGATTTTTGAGAAGGAAGGCAATTAATGCATTGAAATTTGGAAAGTTTTTGGGAAGAGTTAAGTTTCAAAAAAATCATGTGGGGTATTTAAAGAAGGAATTAAATATGGATTGTCTATTAATAGGGAGTTACGAATTGAGATTTGAAAAGGCATTTTGAAATTCAATTCAATTTCCAAATTGGATGTCCACAATTTCAAGAAAGAATTAATTGTTTTTAATTCTTGTTTGGAAAACCAAAATCGTGTAACTATATAGGTTGGACGGTTCGGCTTATCAAGAAAGGAGTAATTTCAATTTAATTCTATTTTGGAAAGAAAAAAATTCATGGGATTCTCTATGCTGGATTTTTCCCGTTCCCCAAGGGGACTTTAAAGCTATTAAAGGTTGTAACTCCCCATTAGAAGGACGATTTTTGTGAATTATCAATTTCCAAAATTATCTTTGAGCCGTTATTGCTTGCCTATCCCTCTAACCGTCTATAATAAGATAGAATTAATTAGTGTAGTTAATTTAGTAGTTGTATTAACCCTAGTTCGTAATTAGGTCCTTATCTTCGGCGTGTTAAGTATAGAGTTATTATATTAGTAGTTATAATTAATTAATTAGATTTTTTTTAGCATTTTACAATTTGTGTTACGACAATGAAGCCATACATGATACTTCAAGTACAAGGTTTTGATGATGAGCAAGTAGAATCAACTGCATTTCAGCTAAGGCTATGAAGAAATTGAAGAATTCAGTGAAGAATCCTTGAAGACTAGTGTGCAAATGTTTAATTCATTAAAAGTCTTAGATTCTTGTAAGAGCCTTACTTAGAGTGCATATTTAGGATGCATTTCATCTTAAAAGTCTTTAGAAAAACTTTTCTAAAAGAAACTCTTTTGAAAATCTTTTTAGAAAACTCTTTTCTTAAATTTTTATGTTTATTAGTCGACCAATAGACTTATCAGTCGACTAATCCTTTCGCGCCATATTTTCTAAAAAGTCATTCTTGTCAAATTAGTCGACCGAAGGTTTTATCAGTCGACTGGACAGAATGTCTGTTTTCTGGAAAATTAGCAGCAGTCGACTAATGGTTTTATCAGTCGACTGAACAGAACATGTGTTTTCTGAAAAATTTAGCAGCAGTTGACTAATGCTTTTTATCAGTCGACCGAACAGAATGTTTGTTTTTCAGAAGTTTTTAGCAGCAGTCGACTAAAAGGTTTTTCAGTCTACTGATGATATTATCAGTCGACTAACTTTTCTCAAGTCGACTAAGTTTCAAAAGTTCAGATTTTCAAATGGCTCGATTAACAGATCAGTCGACCGACGATAACGGTCAGTCTACTAATAACTAACTATTAGTCGACTAACTGATGTTTCAGTCGACTAATTTTGCCGTTTTCCTGAAACTTCAAAAAGGCGTGTCTTTTCATTTTTCAAACATTTTGATCGTTCAAAATGGACTGTTTTGACACCCTTTCATACTCTCAACGTATGGAATCTTTTAACTATAAATATGAGTGCATTTTACACTCAACAAACAACAATTCAATCGATTTGAATCTTGCTTTTCACTCTTATTCAGTCAAGTATTGATTTTCTCACTCACGTGATATTTTCACCTTAGTTTTTCACTCAAATCACTTTGAGAGATAGTGAATTCGTGAGTAGAGTGTTTCAACAACCTCAAAAGCCAATTGCATCTCATTTGCATTCAAAAGGAAGGCTCATAGGTTGTATTGTAAGTTCTTATTTCTTTTCTGTAAAAAGGACTCCTTGGTGTAAAGGAGTTGTTTGCTTTCAGTTGGGTTGTTACTGAAAGTGGGACCAGTTATGGTCTGTGTGATCTTGTAGTTTACAAGGTTGATAGTGGAAAATCTGAAGCGGGTTTTGCTTGGGGACTGGATGTAGGTCGGGTTTGACCGAACCAGGATAAAATCTTGTGTTCTTTGTGTGTTTGCTTTGAGATTTGCAAAATCATTCAATATTCCACAGAAAAGTTTTAAAAGCACTATTCACCCCCCCTCTAGTGCTCGTTGCCTCGATCCTAGTGCACTTTTATTGTCCTTCATTTTTTTGATGACCAGGAAGCTTTTTTCCTTTGTCGGACGTCATTTGGAAGCCGACATTTTGGTAACTATGCCTCGTACGAAGTCTGCATCTGCAAGAGGTTTAGGTTCTCCTCCTCCTACACCTACTTCAAGACATGGTTTTTCACTAAGATTACTTCGTAACCCTCTTCTCTATGACACTTTTGGATCAATTTCTGCACTACCTATTTTACCAGGCCGAAATGTTCTATTTCACTTGTTTTCTCATTACAAAATAAGAGAATTATTTCCTGGTATTTCACATCTTTTTGATGCTTGTGCAGATACACTTCACTATCCTTTTCTCATTCACTTGTTTTACACAAATTTACAAATGAACCATGAAACTGGAATTTTATCTTCTCTTGTTCGTGATGTTGAAATCGAGTTTGATTCGAAATTACTTGGAGAAATTCTTGAAATTCCATCTTCAGACACTCTTTTCAACACTATTGAAATGAATGATGAAAGAGTTTTTGAACAAATTCTTCTTCCAGAAGCACCTCACTGCCCTCCTTTCAAAAATACTAATCTTCAAACTCGTGCACGTATTGCTGGACGAATCCTTGCCCACAATGTTCTACCCAAAACTGGTTCTTTTGATTATTATTCCACAGATCTATCTACGGCTCTTTATGTTTTATTTGGAAATATTTCTGTCAACTGGGCCAATGTGTATTTTACAAACTTGTGGAAACAAAAACCATTTCTTCCTTATGGTTGTCTTTTAACCCGTATTTTTAGACATTTTAAAGTTCCTTTAACAAATGAAAAGTACATTGAGCAAAAAGAGTTCTTTGATCAAACAATTTTTAAAAGAATGAAAATTAAATATCTGCCTCCCTTAAATGTTAATCAAACTGAACCATCTGATCCTAATGAACCATCTATTTCTGAACCTTCACCTTCTGCGACACCTTCATCTCATGCAAAAAGAAAGAAATTTTCGACAAATCAAGACCATGATGAAGTTATGCAGAGACTAGAAGCTTTGGAGCTACATCAACACACCTTTCGTGAAGATGTGACTCAACAACTTGCTTCAATTCAGAAGGATGTAACTGCCATTAAGGATTTGCTAAACTCTCTTTTCTGATCTTTGATCTTTGAAAAACATACTTTATGGGTTGTAATATTTTAAACTTATCTCTATTTTTGCTTATGCTATTTTTGCCCTTACTCTTTTTTGATTCTGACAAAGGGAGAGAAAAAGATAAAGATAGCATTACTTTGAAATTGCACGGAGATCTTGAGAAAAAGATGATAGCAATTACATTACAGGAGATCTTGCATGAGAAATGCAAAATTAAGAGAAAAAGAAAGCTTTGAATGAATGTATTTCTAAATACATGAAGAAATGATGAATGGAAATGCAAACCAATCAATATGTGATATATGTGCTTTAAATGTGCTAACTTTTAATGTTTTGCAGCATATTGATAGGGGGAGTAAAATCTCCATCTATGCATCTAAATGCTTCATCTTTGATTAAGTTTGTCATCATCAAAAAGGGGGAGATTGTTACGACAATGAAGCCATATATGATACTTCAAGTACAAGGTTTTGATGATGAGCAAGTAGAATCAACTGCATTTCAGCTAAGGCTATGAAGAAATTGAAGAATTCAGTGAAGAATCCTTGAAGACTAGTGTGCAAATGCTTAATTCATTAAAAGTCTTAGATTCTTGTAAGAGCCTTACTTAGAGTGCATATTTAGGTTGCATTTCATCTTAAAAGTCTTTAGAAAAACTTTTCTAAAAGAAATTTTTTTGAAAATCTTTTTAAAAAACTCTTTTCTTAAATTTTCATGTTTATTAGTCGACCAATAGACTTTTCAGTCGACTAATCCTTTCGTGCCATATTTTCTAAAAAGTCATTCTTGTCAAATTAGTCGACCGAAGGTTTTATCAGTCGACTGGACAGAATGTCTGTTTTCTGGAAAATTAGCAGCAGTCGACTAATGGTTTTATCAGTCGACTGAACAGAACATGTGTTTTCTGAAAAATTTAGCAGCAGTCGACTAATGCTTTTTATCAGTCGACCGAACAGAATGTTTGTTTTTCAGAAGTTTTTAGCAGCAGTCGACTAAAAGGTTTTTCAGTCTACTGATGATATTATCAGTCGACTAACTTTTCTCAAGTCGACTAAGTTTCAAAAGTTCAGATTTTCAAATGGCTCGATTAACAGATCAGTCGACCTACGATAACGGTCAGTCTACTAATAACTAACTATTAGTCGACTAACTGATGTTTCAGTCGACTAATTTTGCCGTTTTCCTGAAACTTCAAAAAGGCGTGTCTTTTCATTTTTCAAATGTTTTGATCGTTCGAAATAGACCGTTTTGACACCCTTTCATACTCTCAACGTATGGAATCTTTTAACTATAAATATGAGTGCATTTTACACTCAACAAACAACAATTCAATCGATTTGAATCTTGCTTTTCACTCTTATTCAGTCAAGTATTGATTTTCTCACTCATGTGATATTTTCACCTCAGTTTTTCACTCAAATCACTTTGAAAGATAGTGAATTTGTGAGTAGAGTGTTTCAACAACCTCAAAAGCCAATTGCATCTCATTTGCATTCAAAAGGAAGGCTCATAGGTTGTATTGTAAGTTCTTATTTCTTTTCTGTAAAAAGAAGGACTCCTTGGTGTAAAGGAGTTGTTTGCTTTCAGTTGGGTTGTTACTGAAAGTGGGACCGGTTATGGTCTGTGTGATCATGTAGTTTACAAGGTTGATAGTGGAAAATCTCAAGCGGGTTTTGCTTGGGGACTGGATGTAGATCGGGTTTGACCGAACCAGGATAAAATCTTGTGTTCTTTGTGTGTTTGCTTTGAGATTTGCAAAATCATTCAATATTCGGCAGAAAAGTTTTAAAAGCACTATTCACCCCCCCTCTAGTGCTCGTTGCCTCGATCCTAATGCACTTTCAATTTGGTCATTGCTTAGTCTAGTGGAGTCAACATAGTTAAACTTAGACATAGTCAACCGAGTCTACCTAACCTAATCTAAGCCGAGCCCACCTAAACCAAACTGACCTTAGTTGACTAAGTCAACCCTAAACCGAGTCCAGCCTAGTCTTAGTTAAACCTAACTTAGTCAAGACTTAACCCTAGTCGAGTCTTAGTCCAACCCAGGGTGAGTCAAGACCGAGCCTAGTTTGAGTCAACCTTAGCCAAGTTAACCCAACCTTAGCTAAGTCAAAATCGAGTCCACCTAAGTCAACCGAGCCTAGTAGAGTCGACCTTAGTCCTATTTCAACTCCATATTTTATTGTTTCCTTTTATTCTCATTCTTTTTTAGATTTAATCCATAGTGATTCTAGAATAGCTAGTATAGTTATTTATGTAATTGTTTTAGTTAAATTTTATATTTGTTGATTTGATGTGTGCTTGTTGGTTTGTTGTATGTTAATAATTTAGTTAGTATAGTGCATTTAGTTTATATTTGGTGCAGCACTTAGTCATATAGTTAATTGCATGATTTAGTGCCTTAGTTGTAAGTGCATTATTATTTCATTTAGCTATTAGTCATAAAATGCATATCATACTTCATTTAGATTTCATTTAGCTTCATCGTAGTTAATATCAACATATAATCAGTCATATAGGCTCATTTAAATCTTCATTACATTTAGATTACATTCTTAGTGTGCAAAATAGATTAATAGAGTGAATAGTGCATTGTAAGAAAAGACTGATTTTTGCTGCATCGCACTGTCGTAATTTCATAGGCACAAATTCTGAGTTTTTAGCAAATTTTTGTTCTATTCACTTTATTGACGTGTTATCTGACCGCAGACCAAATTTCATCTCTTTCGGAGTTGATTTGGTCTGATTTTTAAGCGTTTTGCGAAAACCGCTTTTTCTGTTTTTTAAATTACAGGACTTTCGATATCCTGATTTTTCCCAGAATTGAAACGCTTATATCTGGAGTTACAGATATTTTTTTTTCATACTGTAAAAACTGTCAGATTGTTTAATCTGTTAGTTGCAGAACAGAACAAATTTCAGGAAAATCGGACCTCGTTGGCCTTGTCAAACAGTGGTTTTCCGATAACCTGTCAGAAATCTATTTTACACTAGTTAGGGGCATTTTCGTAATTTCCATAGTTTCGGCATTTTAGACCTGTTTTCAGTAGTTTCTGCATTTTAGGAGCTGCATAATCATCATACAGCATTATTAGAATTAGTTTAGCTAAATTTAGAATTAGTTTAGTATTTTATTTAATTATTGTCTGATAATTAGAACTTGTTTTATTAATTTCATAAAATTAGACTTAATTTCATTTATAGTTTTCATTCCTAGATTAAAATACTAACTTTGTATTTTCCTTCATTTTTAGGTTGAAAAGCATATTTAGTTTCCAGGGTTATTGTCCAAGTGCGAAGAGCGAATAATTGGCGAAAAGACGGAAATACCCTTGGTCTGGAGCAGAAGACTTAGTTGCTTTTTCATTTTCATTTTAGTGATAAATTGTAGTTGTATTAGCTTTATAATTGTAGATTGACATTTGTAATTAATAAATTAAATTTTAAGAAATACTCTGATTATTTCCCGTTCCCTGAGGATTCGACCCATACTTACCACTTTGTGGAAAGTCAGTTTTTATACTTTTGGTTGACGATTTTCCAAAGTTTTATTGAAAATAATTGTTTTAAAAAGATCATTTCAAAATATCAACCACCCTTCACACCATCTCTTGGAGTTTTCGGACCTGCTGTACCTGTTGCAGCGGTTGGGCTGCAACCGGGTGCAGATTGGTGGGCCTGCACCCTTCCCTTGGCTATTGGCTGAAGCCCAACTTGGGTCTGGACACCCGGTCCAGACCATGCTCAAGTCTGAGCATGCCCCGCATGGTCTGGACCAGTCGGTCCAGACCTGGGCCGTTTGTGGTGGGTGAGCCCCACTCGGTCTGGAAACCCAGTCTAGACCTTGCCATTGTTTGCGATAGCCTAGCGTGCGTCTGGACTAATCAGTCCAGACCCGGGGTTGTCCTTCTCTTGCTGAAGACCCATGCATGTGGTCTTTCCTTGGACCGGACCCACTCGATCCAGGTGGATCGACTGTTGTGATTTTGTGACAGCATAGCCTGCTGTCTCCATTTTCGGTTCAGCAGTGCTGCCCATCGAGCCTGCTGTGTGCGCGTGGTGCCCCATGGCACAAATGTGGCAGGTTAGGTTGTGGGTCCGTTTTGGACAACTCCAGCCCAACAACTGGATTTCCCCCCATTTTGCCGCACGTTGTAGACTGGTTAGCAAGCTCCGGACTGCAGCCTATGGGGTTGCATGAGTGCCTATGACACGGGTTCCAAATGCCCCGACACTTCCATAATAGTTGACTTGCCATGACGAAGACGAAAAACACGCGATCGCTCCAAAGCAAATATAAATATGTATATGTAACTATGTATGCGCAAAGAAATGGTAAAAACTGTCAATTTGTGTAGTATAGATTCACCCATGTTGTGGGTATGGCCGCCTTGGCATAGAACGCAAAATGTTCACAAATGATACCTTATCGAATGCCTCTAAATAAAATAAGGTTTTTACATAATTAAGAAACCTATGGCGTATCTCATCAAAGGAATGCAGTCACAAATTCGTATTTGTTATATTTGAATGTACGAATCGCCTTGTCAATTGAATGTATTTCCCTAAGTCCGAAGGGATCGTGAGGCATATCTATATGGGAATTTGGTCTTTTGAGACTTATGTGTTATTGGAACTCCTTGGCGAGTTTTGGTGCGGGTGATGGCCCCACCTCACGAGACGAGCTCGCTTACGTTAGAAATACATGATTTATATTCTTTTGCTTGTCTCTTGATTCGTTTCTAGAAATGCCTTACCGTGGCAAAATGTTTCTAACTGTCTCATCGTAATGCTCGATGTTTTGTATTGTCACACTGCTCGATTCACGTACTTGTTGCACGATGCACATACATGTCCATTTATATTTTTGCACAGTTCACGATAACTTATCTGTTCTGCATAACACATTTTTCTATGGTGATACACTTGTTAATTATGTTCCTTGATGCATACTATGCTTTAAATGCTATGAATTATGGAATTGGTAGTCTTGGTCATTTTCTTGTGATTTGTTTAATTACATTTCTAAAAGCATGTTAATGATAGTAGTTATCACTTATTGCTCCATGTGTAGTTATGTCACTCTCTTATTACTTGCTTATGTTGTACCTATTCAGTTATTGTAAATAAGCATGCTACGTGTTTCATGATAAGCCATGCTCTTGTTTTCCACATATGGGTATATGGAGTTTGGTTTGTCTCACCAGCTCGAAAGAGTACTGACCCCATTTTATGGGGATACAGGTGTTGCTTCTAGGCGTACGATGGGGTTCGATGTGCGGCAGAGGACCTGAACCCACTCTTCTAAAACATCAAGGATCTTGGTAGAGTTTGTAAAAAGGGAATGATTGTTGTACTGTTTTGTAAAATAAGATAGTAAAAGTTGTTTCATATCATTGTTGTTTCACTCCTGTGACCCGCCTAGAGTTTTCCGCTTGTTTCCCTTTTTGGTACTTCCGCAATTGCGCAAACGTTTAAAAAAAAAAATTACCCTAAATCCAAAGGTTTTTTAAAGATTTTTAAAGTCGGGAATTCTGGGAGCGTGACAAATCTGGTATTAGAGCAGTGTTTTTGAAAAGTAATTCAAAAGTGTGGTTCAAGTCTCTGCACGCATCAACCATCGCACTGTAAGTATGCCTAATTCAGTAGAATTGTATTTCTGTTGTTTGATTGCTTATTCTGCATGTTTAAGATCAAATTGTGTGTATTTCGGGTGTCCTCCAATGTGAGACCCAATTTCATGTTTAAGCCTTGTATTTTGGCTTAATGTATCGATTGTCGAAACCTAAGGGTTCGTTTGCACTTGTGGATATAGTTTCTCAAGCCAATTCGAGTCGACTTCTGCGAAAGTTGAAGTTCTTGACTAAGACCTTGGGAACTACATGCGTAGTTCGCCCTTCTCGTTCCACACTGTGATGGTGGAGATGATTGAAGAATCATAGGGATGATTGAACTGATATCCTAATCATGTTGAAGACGATGCGACTTCGATGAGAATTATTGTGTAAGGCTCTAAACTAGTGTTTTTCCTCTTTTCCAACTTCGTTGGAATTGTTCGTAACCCTGTCTCTGACGAAGGGTATCTTGCTGGATATGACCTTTTTGGACAGAAGGATGAAGCCTTGTCTGTGCCAGTTGAGCCTCGATGTATCCCGTTGGTGGACACTGTTGATCCCCAGTCGTTCTTGTTGATGAGAACGTATCTGATGTTTTGCGCTTAGCAAGTTGCTTCTGTTGCCGGTGATGGCATTTGACTCCTGAAAGGGTCATCTTTGGGGATAGCATAACGCCGATCTTCAGGGTGTTGTTGCTCTTAAGAGAGCATTGTGGGGATTTTGTTTCCCAACCACTATCGGACGGATTGTGGTGAGTTGGCTCAGGTGGTGATTCATGGTAGTGCCAACTATGCTGCTGAAGGGGTAACTCTTCAGCGATGTCGTTAGAGTGGTGATTCTCTAACGATGTCATCAGGGTGGTGATTCTCTGACGATGCCATTAGGGTGGTGATGCTCTAATGATGTTGCTGGGGTGGTGATTCTCCAGCAATGCCATCAGGGTGGTGATTCTCTTATGATGCCATTGGGGTGGTGATTCCCTAATGACGCTACTGGAGTGGTGATTCTTCAGTAATGCCATTAGGGTGGTGATTCTCTAGTGATGCCATTAGAGTGGTGATTCTTTAATGAAGGTCATTAGAGTGGTGATTCTCCAGTGACACCGATGGATTGGTGACACTTCAGCGATGCCGTCAGGGTGGTGATTCTTTGACGATGCCATTAGGGTGGTGATTCTCTGATGATGCCATTAGGATGGTGATTTCCTAATGATGCTGCTGGGTTGGTGATTCTCCAGCAATGCCGTTAGAGTGGTGATTTTCTAACGATACCGTCAGGGTGGTGATTCTCTGATGATGCCATTAGGGTGGTGATTCCCTAATGATGCCATTAGGATGGTGATTTCCTAATGATGCTGCTGGGGTGGTGATTCTCCAGCAATGTCGTTAGAGTGGTGATTCTCGAACGATGTCGTCAAGGTGGTGATTCTCTAATGATGCCATTAGGGTGGTGATTCTCTAATGATGTCGTTAGGATGGTGATTTTCTAATGATGCTGCTGAGGTGGTGATTCTCCAGCAAGGCCGTTAGAGTGATGATTCTCTGATGATGCCGTTAGAGTGGTGATTCTCTAACGATGCCGCTAGGGTGGTGTGTGGCTCCCCAAACCTCGACTTTGGAAAACCTTAGAATTTTCTGTGATTTTTTTTTAAAGGTTTTACTAGAAAACAACGGAAAACAAGGTGTAAGAAAAACCGCAAAGCTGCGAGTCTGGACGGCCACAGGTGAGTGCAACAAGTAAACAACAGTGTAAACAAAAGTACAACCACCAATGTAAAAAGGGTATACAACCCAACAGTTTAAAGTTTATAAAATGTAATAGTACAAAACTCAAAATTAGGGAATATATCCCAACCAAGTCTCAAAAACCTAAAACCACAAGGAACATGATCTGCAGCTCAAGTGTGGGTCCCCAAGCCTCCACCGTGTGTCGTCGCATCAGCACTGCACCTTTTCGTCACCTACTTCCCCATAAAACGGGGTCAGTCCTCTCCCGAGGTGGTGAAGAAACAACCACAAGTATATATATATATTAATTCAGACAAGGAACATAAACAAGAACTAACAAGTGTTTGTGCCTGTGTCAGGTAAGTGTGAAAGTGACAAGTACTAGTCAAGTGAAAAGTAACATAGCTGAAGTAATTGTAAGGCAAGTAACTCGAAGCAGTAACTGAACTGTAACAAGTGCTGAACAAGCAAGTAACTGAAGTAACAACTGAACAAGTAAAGCACTGAAGAGAAAACTACTTAACAGTAAAGTAGCAACTACAGTAAGTCAGCTGTGATTGGTTAGTCTTTAAGTTCTTCTTGTTACTCCTTCTGGTACGCGAAGGAACCTCGCATTCTGTGAGACATGCACTCGGCGTCTGTTATTCAATTCTAGTGTGGTAACCGGGGATGCTACAGACCGAGTAAACCTCATGCGAGAAGCATGCAACTGGGAGAAAACACTCGCATAGGTAAGGATTGCAATCCATACTATTGTAGTAGTGAGGTCCTAAAAAGGTAACCTCGACCTCCCTGACTCTGAGTGACTGGAGGCCAAAGGGCGCTACAGCTTCTGTCAAAACACGTGTCATAGTAACAACAAGTCACTCAGGGCTGTACCATCCACCCTCTCCAAGGTGAACCGTTTTGTGAATGGAGCGAAGCAGGTTTATCTTTCTTAGGCTCATTGTTTAATCATACCTCTCAACGAGGAGTTTGCCTGGTGGTGCCCGTGGGGTACGCAAAATGAGGACTTGGCCTGCACATCCACGTGCTCAGCCTCACGCGGCCAACAGAGCACCTTGCTCGTGAAAGCGGTCACAACACCATATTATTTCTTTTCTAATTTAGGGTATAATCACATAAGAGTCCATTCACAACACAAGGGCCATTGCCCAAGGACTCCAACTAAGCCCAAAACAAGTCATATTCATTCATACCCTATGGTGTTCAAATTTTAATCTTTTTATTTCGTGAAGTAAGTGCACCTTGTGCACTCATCAATGCCTCAACAATGTACCAACCGAGGTACGCACTACTCAGTACCAGTGTCAGGATGTGCCATGTGCAAAGTGTAAGAGTACCACATTCTTTCTAACTTTTGCACAAACATAAGTAACAGAGGCATTGTATAATTTCATTTCTGAGAGACAAGTAAACGTGCAAGCAAATATACAGTTTCATGCATATGACATTTCATCAATTTCCATTACTCAAGAAGTTGTCTCTAAATCGTTATCATTGGCACTTTGCCTAACATGCAATTATTCTCATAGTAAAAATGCACTATTTTGCATACTTCAGTGTCGAGATTGAATTTAACATTATTCTCATATGTATGGGAATTACATTCGCATTTCCAAGGTGGATCATTGCTTTTGCAGGGAAGATGAAATTGCGACACGAAAGACCCTCATACTTGATTGAACACACTTATGTGTTACGGTGAAATCTGGGATATTCCTATCTTATGGGAATAACATTAGCTTTTCCCATGGAGTGGGGTGCCGTGCCTGCGGACCCGAAACGAAGATACTGAACAATACTAGTGATCTTAAATCAACGTGGACTCTAAGTGCGTGGAATTGCAATAGTGTTCATCTGCTTACTTTACTGGTCCGTCGAACGTAAACCAAGGCGTGAGGATTTTCCTTACGCAGTACGACACACATACGTGTCAAAGGTGATTTCTGGTAATATCCCATTATAATGGGGATTACATTGGCTTTCCACGGTTCAGAGTGCCGCGCTCGCAGACCCGAAACGAACCATTTGACAAGATAAACGTAAAATAACACTAAGGAAACTCATACCTAATTCAGAGTGTAAAGTCATCTGAGAGAACACTTGGACGGGACACAAGAGTGTCACATGTCCATTCGGTCGCACCAAAATACTCAATTACGTGCATTGACATATATATATATATATATGCACTCTTATGTGTATATGGATACATATATGTAACTACCCGAAACGAGGGCATCCCTAGGCACGTACACGCACGCCAAACACCCTAACTGAAATGTGGAAGGGTGCGGGCAAGACTACCCACGAGTTTGGACCTACGAAGGTTCAGCTAGAAGTAGGTTTTTGTGCGAGTCCTAAAAGGAAATTACTAGCAGTCGTTGATGGGGTTACGGGGCTGCAAAGGTGCCAAAGATGGATTCGCTCACCCGCTACCAATGCGGTCCTACAGAAAAAGGGTAAGTCTGGTCCTCCAGACGAGACTGCTAAATCTACTAAGGAAATCTGGTCCGACTCACAGCTCGGACAAGACCGCCAAGAGGGCTCAGTTAGGACAGGTTCAAACTGCCAAAAGGGGCCAGACGGCTAACCCTGCGGAATGGGTACCCAATGTGATCATCGCAAAATTTTTCCTCTCATAATATTCTCTCTCTTCCTTCTCTTTTCTTTTTCCAACCTCTATTTTCCTCCTTTTTGAGGGGAGAAAATAAAATATAGAAAAGAAGAGAGAAGAGAAAAGAAAAGAAAGAAGAAGAGAGAGAATATTATGAGAGGAAAAATTTTGCGATGATCACAGTTTTGGCGACCGTGATGGGACATTTTGAGAGAAACGCCTCGCGAGATGAAATTCAAGCATGATCCTTTCATGGATGGATATATATAGAGCATGGATTCCTTTGTGGGGGAAAACCATGATGGGACTGAGAGGATTACCTCATCGAAACGAGGTTTAGGTTTAACCCAAACATGAAAAAGGAAGATATCTCGTGGAACGAGATTCAGGCTTAACCCTTATTCTGAAAGGGACGACCATACAGAATCCTCGAGTGAAGAAACCGTGATGGGACAACAAAATGCATCGCCAAAGCGAGATTCAGGTTTAACCCTTGACCTGAGTGGGGGCGACCGTACGAAATCTTTGGATGAAGAAACCGTGGTGGGACTAGAAAGGATATCTAGTCGAAACGAGGCTTAGGTTTAACCCTAACCTGAATGAAAAGTACCTCATGGAGTGAGGTTCAGGCTTAACTCTTAACCTGAAAGGGACGACCATACGAAATCTTCGGATGAAGAAACCATGATGGGACCTTTGGAGTTTGGATGAACAAATCCGAAAGGGGTTTTGCGAGAAGAGAAAAACAAGGGATTCCCTGAAGCTTGGAAAGGAGATGATCTGGGGCGTCTCATTGCTGAGACTAAATCAACTTTCTAAAAACAGACGACCTCTTGCAGAAGGTTTGGGTGATACCTCGAGAAGCGAGGTAACAGGTTTAATCCTTAGCCTGAATGGATACAGAGTCCTCGAAGAGCGGGGAAACTATGATGGGACCTCTAGATTTTGCACAACAAGTCCAAGAGGGGTTTGCAAAAGGATGAAAATGGGGGTCCCTAAAGCTTAAAAAGGGCTTGATCTTGGGCGCCTCATTGCTGAAACTGAAAATAGCTTTTGACAATAACAGACCTTTTGTAGAAAGTTCAGGTTTAACCCTTTCCTGAGCGGGAACTGTCTATGGTGGCACAGTGGGGATGTAACGCCCCGAATTTCAAAAACAAAGCTAAATTAAAATTTTCATAAATTTATTTTTATTTTTTTTTCTTTGCAGCGGAACTTAGAAAAGCTTTTAGCAGCGGTTTTAGAAATCTCCGAGCACGCTGCAGGTATATGGCCAAGCAACTCATTGACCACCAAAGTGTTTCATTTTATAAAAAACCACATGTTTATTACAACATCACTGCTTAGAAAAGTAGTATAGGTTCAATAGAAGGAAGCAGTACAACTCTCTCTAGAGAAACCCTGGAACTCGATTCTGCCTTGCTCCGCATATCGCCACGCAGGTTTAACACCTGAAATCCCCATTAAACGGGGTCAGAACCACTGATGGTCTGGTAAGCAAGCAATCACACGTCCATTCAACTCAAGTAAATGCATAGACCACTCGGGGTCGCAGTTCATAATAACGACGCTCAAGCCTCCAAGACTTAGCGTATATCGCAAGAGCCTACTCAGGGCTATGAGTTGAACATCCACGCAAGTCTTCATGACTTTGCATAAGCCTCTTCAAGGCTGTGAGTTGGAATAACCGCTCAAGTCTCTACGACTTAGCCTTGAATTCTTCAGAGTCACAAATGTTGAGTTTTCTGAGAAATATTTCTGTGGGTCCCACCAATATTTTCGTGAGTCCCGCAAAAAAATTGAGTTTTCGGCATTTTTTTGCGAAAATTTCTGAGTAGGCCATTATCTTCGTATTGATGTAACTAAGAAAGTTGGCGCGTAGAAATCTTTTGATTTCGATCAGGTAGGAAGTTATGACTTTCAGAGTGTTTGAGCATATATTCGTGAAGATACGAATATCCTAAGTATATTTGGATCGCAGGAATCGGTTCGATTCACTTTACGGTGAAAACACTATTTTTCACTGAAAAATGCCTCAAGAATTTATTCGGAGTTTGAACTAAAAAATTGCGGTCTTATATCATTACCCCCTTAAAGAAATTTCGTCCGCGAAATTTAGTTAAGAGTACTAAGTGAATAGCTCAGGATACTTATCCAGCATATTGGATTCGGGCTCCCAAGTGCAGTCATCAACTCCGTGATGTTGCCATCTCACTTTAACAAGTGGAATGACCTTCGACCTAAGCACTTGCTCCCGACGGTCCAGGATCTCAACTGGTCTTTCTTCCACCATCATATCCTCCCGGATGTTGATATCTTCATGTTGGATGATGTGGGAAGGGTTGTGAACGTACTTTCTAAGCATTAATACGTGAAATACGTTGTGTATACTGCGGTGGCAATGCTACTCTGTAGGCGGTCTCTCCTATCCGACTCAAAACCTCGAAGGGACCAACGAATCTGGGGCTGAGTTTCCCCTTCTTTCCAAAACGGAAAACACTCTTGGTTGGAGAGACTTTGACGAAGACCTTGTCTCCAACCGCAAAAGTGAGTTCCCTACGCCGCTGATCGGCGTAGCTCTTCTGTCGGCAATAAGCAGTCAGTAGCTTCTTTCTGATCATGTGGACCTGCTTAGTGTAATGCTGCAAGACAATGGGTGAGTCCAAGGTTCGCTCACCCACTTCGCCCCAATGGATTGGTGATCAGCAAGGTCGTCCATACAAGGCTTCATATGGTGCCATCCCAATACTAGCGTGATGGCTTTTATTATAAGCAAATTCGGCCAACGCTAGATGAGAGTTCCAATCACCTTTCCATTCTAGCATACAGACTCTCAGCATATCTTCGAGAGTCTGTATGATTCGCTTAGATTGCCCATCTGTTTGGGGGTGGAAAGCCATACTGAACTTGAGTTTTTTCCCCACAGCTCTCTGTAGCTGCTCCCAGAAGTGAGAGGTGAACTTCGGGTCACGATCAGATATGATCGTGGTCGGCACTCTATGGAGTCTGACGATTTCCCGAATGTAGATTTCTGCCAACCTTTCTGTTGAATATCTGGTGTTGATTGGCAGGAAGTGGGCAGACTTGGTGAGCCTGTCCACAATCACTCATATGGAATCGTGTTGTCTCTTGGATCGAGGTAATCCAACGATGAAATCCATCATAATGCCCTCCCATTTCCATTTCAGAATTTCGATCCGTTGCATCTTTTCGCCAGGTCGTTGATGTTCGATCTTAACTTGCTGGCAGATCAAACATTTCGAGACAAATGTAGCCATATCTCTTTTTATTCCCCTCCACCAGTACTTTCTCTGCAAGTCTTTGAACATTTTGGTACCTCCAGGGTGGATAGTGTACTTGCTACTATGAGCTTCCTGGAGTACTTCTTCTCTTAGCTCAGGGTTATTTGGAATCCAGATCCTTTCTTCCATCCATATTCCTCCATTTTCTTTTAGATGAAAGAAAGTATCATCTTTTTCAGCTCAAACCTCTAGCTCCACGTACTGGAGATCTCTCAATTGTTCGGCTACGATCCGATGCATGATTTCAGGTTGTATTGTCAGGCTTGACAATCGTATTTTGCCTGTATCAGCCAGGAATGGCTTCCAGTTGACGAAATCCTCCATCAACTTCCATTGTCCGGTTAAGCTGGCCAAAGTGCCAACAGTCTTGCGACTAAGGGCATCTGCTACGACATTCGCCTTTTCAGGGTGATAGGAAAGTGTGAATTCATAGTTTTTGAGAAATTTCAGCCATCGTCATTACCGCATATTAAGTTCTTTTTGAGAAAATAGGTATTTTAAGTTTTTATGGTCCGACATGACCTCAAATTTCTCTCCATAGAGGTAGTGTCACCAGATTTTAAGTGTGAATACTACCGCGGCAAGTTTAAGATCGTGGGTTGGATAGTTTTTCTCATGAATTCTCAACTGACGGGATGCATAGGCGATTACTTTGTCATGCTGCATCAACACACAACCTAGACTTGTTCTCGAGGCATCAGTATAAGCAACGAAGCCTCCCTGACCAGAAGGTAAGGTAAGGACAAGGGCAGTGGTAAGCCTCAGTTTGAGAACCTCAAAGCACTCCTTACACTTGTCAGTCCATTCAAACTTGACTCCCTTTTTCAACAATTTCACCGTCGGTACGGCGATTCGGGAGAAGTCTTGTATGAACTTCCGATAATATTCGGCAAGTCCAAGGAAGCTGCAGACCTCAGTGATATTTTCTGGCTACTTCCAGTCTATCACAGCTTCGACCTTCGCAGGATCTACTGCGATTCCATCTTTTGAGATCACATGACCAAGGAACACTACTTTGTCTAGCCAGAATTCACATTTTGAAAACTTGGCATAAAGTTGATTATCTTGAAGGGTTTTCAAGACGATTCTCAAGTGCTCCTTGTGTTGTTCCTCATTCTCTAAATATACGAGAATGTCACTGATGAAAGCAATGACAAAAGTGTCTAAGTATGGCTTGAACACTCGGTTTATCAGGTCCATAAAGACAGCAGGCGCATTAGTAAGTCCGAAGGGCATTACTACGAACTCATAATGGCCATATCTCGTTCTGAAGGCAGTCTTAGGTATATCCTCTTCCTTAACTCTGAGCTGATGGTACCCAGACCTGAGGTCGATCTTGGAGAACACTCTCGCCATTCTGAGCTGATAGAATAAGTCCTCAATCCGAGGCAACAGATACTTATTTTTAACAGTTGCCTGGTTAAGCATCCGATAATCGATGCATAACCGAAAGGATCCATCCTTCTTCTTTACAAACAACACCGAGGCTCCCCAAGGTGACATACTTGGTCGAATGAACCCTTGTTTTATCAGTTCTTCCAACTGACACTTCAACTCACTAAGTTCAGCTGGCGCCATACGATAAGGGGCTTTGGATATTGGTGCAGTTCCAGGTAAGGATTGAATTCCAAATTCAACCTCACGAAGTGGTGGAAGTCCTAGAAATTTCTGAGGAAACACTTCGGGAAACTCCCGAACCACTTCCAAACTCTCAAGGGATTGGATATTTGAGCCTTCAGCTGAAAGGCTAAGTAGAAAGGCTACACAACCCTTCCTAAGGTATTTATGTACCTTAAGAGTTGATATAAGCCGCTTTTGTGGAACTGGCTTGGATATTTGGTATTCTATCTTAGGCATTCTTGGTCGTGATAGAATCACCCTGCCTTCTCGACATAAGATCCTGGCATGGTTCTGGGCTAACCAATTCATTCACAGAATGACATCATACTGTACCATATCGATTAGGATGACATCAGTAGGCAAGTGTTGCCCAGCTATCTCTATATCCAAATTCTTGATGCAATGGATACATTTGGTGCGTGAACCCAACGGGTTGTATACTTCGATCATTTTATCCACCGGTTGTACCGAAGCGTGGAGTTGTTCGGTGAATTCATCGGAGATAAAAGTATGAGTAGCACCACAATCAAACAAGACGTAAGCTGCATGTCCATTAACAGGTATGGTGCCTTCAATGAGGTCACCGGTTTCGACTTGTTTAGTCGTTACAACGTATACACGACCTGCAAGAGGCCTTTGTTCTACTCTAGGTGGGGGTCGTTGGACTTGCATTCGCTATGGTATTTGTTCAGAGGGTCCAGCAGATCTGGCATTCCTCCTTTGCTCATCAACAAGCTTCTTTCTGCATTGTCTTGCAATGTGTCCCACTTTGCCACAGCAGAAGCAACCACCTATGTCACGTGGACATGGTCCTCTAACGTGATATACATGGCATTTTGGGCAGTTTGGGTTGGACTGCAGATTGTTTGGAGCCATGTTCTGCCTTGGCCTCATGACCTGTTGAGTAATATTCCCACCTTGGAACCTTTTCTTTTGAAAGGGTTGTCATGAACCCTGGCCACTTGGGAATGTTCTCTTCTTGTTCCCACCATCAACTATGAGCCTCTTTGCTATGATCACTTTTGATCGCTCCCAATCCACTTGAATTTTTGAAGCTGCTGCCACAACAGTTTGAAAAGTTTGGGGCATGCTGGTGATAACCCGTGACCTTAGCCCTTCTCGCAGTTCGTTGATGTACTTGTCGGCCCTTTCTTGATCGGTCTCAAATAACCGGGAGCAGTACCGCTCAAGATTTTGAAATTTGGTGGTATAGTCAATCAGACTCATACCACTCTGCTCCAATTTCAGAAACTCCATCTTCTTCTTGTTTCTGGAGTGTAACGGGAAGTAATTATCCATGAAAGCTCTCCGGAAGTCAGTCCAAAGAATGACTTCAACTTCCGATAACTGGATAATCTTAGTGGTATCCCACCACTTTCGTGCGTTGTCTTTCAGCCTGTACGTACCAAAGTTGGTCTTCTTTTCTTCTGGTACTCCTAGTACGAAGAAGGCACGTTCTGTCTCTTTGACCCAACTCTCTCCTAGTTCAGGATCGGCTCTACCGGCGAAGACTGGCGGATCGAGCTTGAGGAATTTTTCATAGGTTATTCCCCCAAGGTTTTCATTTTGAGATGCGACTGGTTCTGGCCTTGTTTCACGGATGGCAGTAACCAGATTGTTGAGCGTTTCCAGCAGGAATCCTTGAGTATGGGACTCCTCGCTCGACATGGTTCTCCTCGTCGTAGGAGCCATTTATCTATCACATACAAGCAACATGTTTTAGTTTCTCCATGTATA
Source organism: Nuphar pumila (assembly GCF_984573655.1). Taxonomy (NCBI): domain Eukaryota; kingdom Viridiplantae; phylum Streptophyta; class Magnoliopsida; order Nymphaeales; family Nymphaeaceae; genus Nuphar; species Nuphar pumila. The sequence continues at coordinate 56,760,315 of NC_143258.1, forward strand.
TACTTAAGCAAAGCTTTATTTACTTAATATACATCATATTTACACAAGCGTCGCCTTAAACAGAACGTCATGTCATACTGGCAGACTTTTAGGCATTGAGAGACTATATACATGAGTCTATTGACTCCAAAATATTACCAGTCTCTCCTAAGAACTGGATTTCTTTCTTGACCCAAACAACCCGAAGTATCGTTTGCTTCCACATTGCCTTGGTGCAAGCACAACTAGTTTTGGCTTGGGTGACACTTCCGCACTCTCAAGCGAATTTTGTGGGTAGATCAGTGATGCCGGTCCACTTGCCCATTCAGTATCATTATGACTCGGGGAGTCCGAGATCATAACAGGATAATAGGAGTTGTATCCCTCTCCTTGGCCATTCAGGCTTGGGGTTTGTGAAGCCGCTCTGTTCCCCCATATAATAGCACTATGAGATTATAGAAGGAGTTGTTGCATCCCTCATCCCGACTGTGCAAGCTAGGCGTACATGATGCCTGTTGATAGCCTTGCGATTGACTGAATCTCTCAAGGAAGTTAAAGTCAAATTCTACCAGAGATGGTAGTTCATCTGAAGTTGCTGGGGTACGACTACTCCCCCTACTTGATTAATGTGGTCCACTAACACGCGAGGTCTCATCCCTAAGACCAAGCGATCCCCACCGACCCATATCAGCGGTGTGTTTCATTTGGCATTCGTTGGCAGAATGCCCCTCTTTGCTACAAAACTGGTAGTCTTGTACCTCATATGGGCACACCCACTCATTGTGCATGATCCCGCAATGATAGCAGTAGCCTCGTGAGTTGTGAGTTGCAATCTATATAAAGATGCACCTAGATCAGAACAAGAAATATAAAATATACTTACAGTGCGATATCGTGAACAAGACGGATCTCAAACTAGGTTTCTCAGACTCTTGCTCTGATACCAATTTTGTAACGCCCCAAATTTCCAAAACAAAGCTAAGTTAAAATTTTCATAAATTTTTTCTTTTTTTTTTTGCAACAGAACTTAGAAAAGCTTTTAGCAGCGGAATCAGACGATAATGAGTCGTCGGTTTTAGAAAACTTCGAGCACGTTGCAGGTATGTGGCCAAGCAACTCATTGACCACCAAAGTGTTCCATTTTATCGAAAACCACATGTTTATTACAACATCACTGCTTAGAAAAGCAATATAGGTTCAATAAAAGGAAATAGTACAACTCTGTCTAGAGAAACCCTGGAACTCGATGCCGCCTTGCTCCGCATATCGCCACACAGGTCCAACAACTGAAATCCCCATTAAACGAGGTCAGAACCACTGATGGTCTGGTAAGCAAGCAATCACACGTCCATTCAACTCAAGTAAATGCATAGACCACTCAGGGTCGTAGTTCGTAATAACAACGCTCAAGCCTCCAAGACTTAGTGTATATCGCAAGAGCCTACTCAGGGCTATGAGTTGAACATCCACGCAAGTCTTCATGACTTCGCATAAGCCTTTTCAGGGCTGTGAGTTGGAATAACTGCTCAAGTCTCTATGACTTAGCCTTGACCTCTTCAGAGTCACGAATGGATGTCTAGCTCAAGCCTTTATGCTTGGCACATCCATATCCTACGAATCTAAGGACAACTCTCTGAGCTTCGCTTAGTCGTACGGATATCAATGGGGTTCTTTCCCAATCGGTCCAGTAGTATACCGACCATGACACCTTCACAAAAGTTATGCAGGACTGACTCAACAACGTCCATACACGCATATATTCAAAGTATCGTTGTACCTAAGCTAATGCTTTGTTTTGATAATTGCACCTCCCCCTGGGCTTAGGGGACTCATATCTGGGAGACAACGCGACGATCTAGGGGTTGATTATTCTATGTATTTTAGATAACCCAGAGGCCTGTTGACCCCATCCCCCTAGTAGGACAATACAACATACCATAAAAGATCCTTACTAGGTATTCGAATGCATTCGGCCACTGCAGTAGTTGGGTTCAATCCATAGATATTTAAGGATAACCACGACCTCCATACCTCTGAGTGACAGAGGCCATCAATGAACTCTATCAGGTTCGGGTGAAATATATGTCACTCAAGGTTGCGCCATCACCCTCTTCCTTGGTGAGAAATTCTGAAAGGGGCCTGCTGGTCTTATTATTACTTGATGAACATTGCATGCCTATAGGGCAGCCTTTGAGAAGTATGTACTCGACCCAAATCAACCACACAACTTTCACCGTGGAACAAAGGTTTTATTCATATGCATGCTTAACTCTGCTCTCGGCACTTCGGCCTTGATGAGCACGTCACCTCTTTCGGTGGAAACAACATACTCCGGCTCAGCGGCCCTTATGAGCCTGGTTCTCTGATAATTCTCAATGAGCATGCACATGACTCGATCTCTATGGATCGGCAAATCGGCGTATTTTTACGCAACAAGCTCAGGACCTCGTCAAGGCGCTACCACTACTTTGGCGCAATGACTCTTACAAGTATGGTGCCCTTGCAGGTGTCAAAGAGACGAGTCATTCTGGCATCGTTCCAACAAACGGCATCATTGTGCCACTTAACTAGTTCTGGCAGCTCTTTTGCCAACCATTCTGTCAGCACCTCTCTTGCTCTATTGGCAGTGGTGTGACGAACCTTTTTACATTGTAGAAGGCGTTCCATGAACTGGGTAGCACTCCTGCTATGTTCTTTCTGAGCTATTCTTAGCTCCTTATGGAATTTCAACAGCACTTCCTCTCTTTAATGGAGAAAGCGTGTGTTTCTTTTATCCATTTCAGCGGCATCTCCCTTCTTTTGTTGGAAATCGCTACGCTTAACTTGGGAAATGGATGCGCACCATTGTGTGTATTTTGCATCCATCAAGGTTGCAGGAACCCTGAGCCATAGCCAGGCCATACGTAATTGACTTAGTCTTTACGTAAAGAGCATTTTGCCAAAAAGCGAAGCCTTTCCAATAGGGGCTTCATTCGTCAAGCAGAATCTTGAACGAGGAGCGGTAAAGGAATCACATTGGCGATTTGGAGTTGATCTCCATTTGAACGCTCATTTACGCGCCATATATTTAGTATAAGCAAAAGCCTGTGCTTTATACAGCGGCGGCGTAAAGAAATGCATATACTATTGTTCAGGGTGTGTAACTAAACGAAATATTCTACATATATATTTGCAGAAAGCAGAAGCCTTGGTGTCATTCAACACGACGGCGTAAGTAAATGCATAATCGGAAGTGCAGTAATTAGAAATTGCAGAAAGTAGGAGCCTTGGCATCATACGACGCGACGGCAAAGGTAAATTACATAGCCTGTGAGATATAGGACGCGTCGACAGAATCAACAGATATACACCTAGATCCGCATCCAACGATAGTTACGAGGCGAGTGGGTGAACACCGAAGAATTTTAAAGGGCTCAACCAATAACTAAAGCGAGATACCATTTTGAAGAATGCATATACCGCGTATTTGAACATATATATTCGACGATAGTTACGAGACGAGCGGGTGAATACCGAAGTGTCCAAAAAGGGCTCAATCAAGAACTAAAGCAAGATACTACTTCACAAAGTATATGCTATATACAAACAATCAAATACTTGAGAGAGATGGATTAATGAAGCAAACTTACTTTAATTCATGGAAGAAATGACTCCGGAATGCTTCGATGCTTTGAACGAGGCTCGACTTCGAAAAGGATCAACTCCGAACTTCAGACTAAAAAGGACTTGGACTTTGACTTTGAACCAAACCAGGTTCAAGTCAAGTCAACTGGGTTTGGACTTAGGTCAGGTAGGTTCAGACCTAGGTTAGGTGGGTTAGGACCAGGTCAGGCAGGCTTAGGCTAAGTCAGGCAGGCTCACACCAGGTCAGGTGGGCTAGGCTAGGTAGGGGAGTGATGATGCATGAAATGCACATCATGTTAACACGTTTTTCATGCATTTTGTAACAAGTTTAAGCTTTTAAACCCATGTTTAGATGCATTTTGATAGTAAGGGGTTAGGGTTCGAATTTCAGAAAAATTGGAGTTAAAATGAGAGAATTATGGCTATTTCAGTGTTTGGGCACGAATTTCGAGGTGGATCGGATCCATATCCGACCCAATTAGGCTGTTTGGGACCTTGGATCAACCTTTAGAAAGTCTAAAATCCAACCCACACGCATATCCATATCCATTTCAAAAAGTTTTGCAGAAAACCCCCCCAGAAAGTGGCGCCTAGCAAAATAGTTTTTTTTTAACCCTGTTTCTGAATTTCTAAAAAAGTATAAATAGACTTTTTAGAGGAACCCTAGGCGTCTTTGGCTTGGATTTGACGCCCCCTGTAGTGCCTCTAGCTCCAGCACCTTCTTCCCCTCCATTCTCCCACGTTTTGGCCATTGAAGACCGGTTTATGCTTGGTTTCCAAGCATCTTTCGATCTCCCTTGTGATTTCTTTACGTTTCTTCCTTTTCCTTGCTGTGTTTTTCACCATTTTTCTGTGTTTTTGCAGATGTAGCAGAGGTGTAGACTACTAACCTTGCTTGATAGTGCGAAACACATCATCAAGGTGAGCCGGCCCTACCTCCATCCGGTTTTCTACGCCCTCCGATCGAGAATCGGCGCACATTTCATCATCGGTGGATCTCCAACGTGTTGCAGCTGCAAAAGTGCTGTTCTTGGTGAAGTTCCAGCATCCTCGAACCGTTTGGGACATCAAGATCAAGCTACGGTTCGCTCTCCTTCATCCCCACGATCGTCGGATCGCCCGAGAGGTAGGTCTTCTTCTTCTAGCTAAAACCGAAATTGTGTGTTTGATTTTATTTTCTTATTTTCTGTGTGTTTCTTATTTTTCTTTTTGTTTCAACCTTAGAGTAGATCCCATGCATAGACCAGCACGTTAGATTAGATTTATTTGATTTGATTGATTCGTTTGAATCTTGTTTTTCAAGCTTTTTCACCCAAATAGTGAAAATCGGCTAGATCTTCATCTAGCCGATTCTTCTAGTCGGTCTAGTGGGTTTGTGGATCTGTTCTACATAAAAATAAATTAAAAAGAGGTTCATCGTGATTCAATTTTAATCGTTGGGAGTGTTTGTTGTGTGTTTCAATTAAATTGAAAAGAAAAATACAAAAATCGGCTAGATTATTTCTAGCCGATTCTTGGGTTTTTATAAAATTGTTCATGTTTTATTTTAATTTTTTTTTTTGTAGTAGTGCTGTTTGTTGTGTGTGAGTTTTGTTTATTGCAGTATCATTTATTTTTCGTTTTAGGAAAATGGATTTCTTATGTGTCGCATGAGGGATTTTTGCCAAACTCGTGAATGAATGATTGAAATCATGCAAGTGTAGGTGATTCTCTTGTGTCATTCGTGTGATTTTCTGTTTGTGCGTTAGTTAATACTCTCCTAGAGTTGGGTGTGTCAAATTCACCGTTTTAGAAGTGTCTTCACTCTTGTTTTCTTGGTGTTTTCAAGTTTTAGGCAGTTTCTTTTTATTGAAAGAAAAAATTACAAAAATCGAGTTTTAGTTTCTTGGTGTGTTGATGGATGTATTCATTCGGCTGCATGTTGGATCCTTAGTTTAGTTGTGTTATTGTGTTCATGATTGATGTTATTCGTGAAGTTAGATAGTTTTAGAAAGAGATTTAGTTGTTTGCAATTTTTGATGTTTTGTTCATTAGAATAATGTTTAGTTAATCTAGTGTTTTTCGGTATTTTATTATTTTCAGCATAGTGTTGTTCATGTTTCATTTGTGTAATTAGGAGTTTTTTATTAGGTATTGCTTTAGTTTCCGCAAATTACTTGTTATTTAGGTTAATATTTTTTTTTTAGTAGTTTAGGTCTTCTTCTTCCCCAAGGTGGGGCGGCAGCCATTAGAGCTCCAATTGAGCTCTAGGGCATTTTTTTTTAGGAAGTATTAATTGCAATTAGGTAGGTTAGTAAGGTTTCCAGGTTCAATGTATTAGGTGTTATTGCCTTAGACGTTTTTAGGAGACATTTAAGTAAGTTTTGGAATTAGGTGTAGCATTTAATTCTAGAAAATCGTGTTTTTATTTGAGTCTTTTCATTCCCTAGGTAGTTTTCAATGTCTTAGCCTAGAAAGTATCTCAATTAGGGTTGATGATTTTTTAGAAGGAAGGCACTTAAGGTAATTGAATTTGAAAAGTTTTTGGAAATAGTAGATTCTTCAAAAATCGTGTGGAGCATTTAAAGGAGCATTAAAATTTTGAGTGTGCAATAAAAAAAGGAGTTACTATTTGGCTTTGGAAAGTGTTTTTCAAATTCAATTAAATTTCCAATTTAGGTTCCACGACTTTCAGAAATAAATAAATACCATTTACTTCAATCTTGGAAAGCAAAAATTGTGGGTTTTCTAGGTTGGACTTTTCGTTTTTCCAAAGTGTGCTTTAAATATATTTAAGGAGTGTAACTCCCTATTTAATTGGGACGATTTTTGATAATCCAATCATTCCAAAATTCGAGCATTGATAATTATTACCTTATTTTTCCAACCTTCTACATTAAATTCGTTTAGTTTTGAATTAATTTTAGGTTAATTAGTAGGTTACTAATTTCGTTGACCTAATTAGTTGAGTCAAACCTAACCTAACCTAGTCAAAGCCAAACCTAGTTGAGTCAACCGGACCCAGTTAGCTATGTCAAACCTAGACCGAGTCCAACCTAGTCTAAGTCAAACCTAACCCAACCTTAGGTCAACCGAGTCCAACCTAGTCTAAGTCAAACCTAACCCAACCTTAGGTCAACCGAGTCTACCTAACCTAACCGAACATAGTCAATCTCCTTGACTAAGTATAGGAGTCGTGTACCTAACTTCCCCCAAGTCTAGTCAACCCAACCCGACCTTAGCTAAGTCAACCGAGCCTAGTCGAGTCAATCCTTGTCCTAGTTCAAAATCCGCATTTTATTGTTCCTTATTAGTCTCATTCCCTTTAGGTTTAATTCATAGTACTGTTAGAATAGTTAGTTTAGTTACTTACTTGATCATTTTCGTTAAAATTTATCATTTTTAGTTTAAGGTGTGTTTGTTAAATTTTTTTTATTATTACTAATTTAGTTAGTATATTTGCATGTTGATTATATTGCTTGCATTATTTATTCATATGGTTAATTGTATGTGTTAGTACTTTAGTGATATTTGCATCATTAGCCCATTTAGGTCATAGTCATGAAATGCATATCATATGTTATTTAGACCTCATTTAGTTTCATCATATTTAATATCAGCATATCATCTTTCATTTAGGATCATTTCAATATGCATTACATTTAGATTACATTCATAGTGTGCAAAATAGATTCATAGAGTGAATAGTGCATTGAAAGAAAAGTCTGATTTTTGCTCCATCGCACTGTCGTAATTTCATGTGAACAAATTCTGATTTTTTAGAAACTTCTTTTTTTATTCACTTTATCAACGTGTTAGCTAACTGCAGACCAAATTTCAGCTCGATCCGAGTTGGTTTGGTCTGATTTTTAAGCGTTTTGTGAAAACCGCTTTTTCTGGTTTTTAAATTTTGGGACTTTCGATATTCTGATTTTTTCCAGTTTTGAAACGCTTATATCTGGAATTCCAAATATCTTTTTTTTCATTCTGTAAAAACTGTCAGATTTATTTACAGAACTGAACAAATTTTGGGAAAATCGGACCTTGTTTGCCCTGTCAAACATTGGTTTTCCGATAACATGTCAGAAATCTATTTTACACTAGTCAGGGGCATTTTTGTAATTTCCTTAGTTTCAGCATTTTAGGACTGTTTTCAGTATTTTCTGCATTGTAGAAGCTGCATAAGCATCATACAACATTATTAGAATTAGTTTAGCTAATTTTAGAATTAGTTTAGTATTTTATTTAATTAATGTTTGATAATTAGAACTTGTTTTATTAATTTCGTAAAATTAGACTTAGTTTCATTTATAGTTTTCATTCTTAGGATAAAATACTAACTTTGCATTTTTCCTTCGTTTTTAGGTTGAAAAGCATATTCATTTTTCCAGGGTTCCTTGTCCAAGTGCAAAGATCGTCCAAGTGGTGAAAAGACCAAAATACCCCTGGCGGGCAACTGAAGACTGGATTGCTATTTCAAGTTTTTTTTGTAATTTGATTAGTTGTGTAATTGTAGATTGACATTTGTAATTAATAAATTAAATTTTAAGAAATACTCTGATTAATTCCTGTTCCCTAAGGATTCGACCTGTACTTACCACTTTGTGGAAAGTCGGTTTTTATACTTTTGGTTGACGATTTTCCAAAGTTTTATTGAAAATCATTGTTTTAAAAATATCATTTCAAAAGATCAACCAAATTTTGGCGCCGTTGCCGGGGAACGGTGAATTAATTACTTTATTTCTTAGAGTTTGATTTATTAATTTGTTTTAGTTAGTTAATTAGTTGTTTTATTTTTAGTTAGTAGGATTAGTAAGTGAATATAGGATTAACATAGTTAGTAAATATAGGATTCACGTACTGTTCTTTCTAGGATTCACTTAATTTTTCATTCTGCAAGGAGCGATTAGACAGGTGGGTTTTAGAAAAACTTAGTTTGTGATTTCTTGTATTTATTTTTTTCAGTATTTTAAAATAGTTACTTTGTTATTTATTTATTTAGTTATAGAAGTCTGACATAGATAGATAGCATATCTGTTTCTTAGTTACTGTTATTTGTTTTATTTACATTCTAGTACCTGTGTTAGTTTAGATTTAGGTCGTTTGCTTACATCTGGTCTTAGTACCAGTGTATGCATGGGCGACGAGGTCGAGGAACACCATTACATCCATTTGTTGACAACCCAGAGAGAATTTTACATTCTCATCGAAGTTCGACAATAATGGCTGACATGGATCCTCCACCTCCACCTCCAGTTCATCCACGTCCTCTACGGGAATACTTCATTCCCACAGATTATGTTCAGGCATCCTGCATTCAGAGACCCGATGTAGGAGCGCCGCATTATGAGATTAAGGCCAGCATTATTCAGATGCTCCTATCTTTTTATGGCCTTAGTCATGAGGATCCCTATCGGCATTTAGATGAATTTCTCGAAATCTGTTCTACGGTAAAGATACAAAATTTCGATGATGACGCTTTGAGGTTGACTCTATTCCCTTTCTCATTGAAGGACAAAGCCAAGTATTGGCTAAAGTCCTTAGATTCTGTAGAAATAGAGTCTTGGGATTAGTTACAATAGGAGTTTCTTCGAAAATACTTTCCCATTGGCCGTACGAACCAATATCGTCGAACCATCACTAGTTTTGCAGAGCTAGATGGTGAGAATTTCCATGGGACTTGGGAGAGAATAAAGGATCTCCTCAGAAAATGTCCCCATCATCAGGTGCCGAGATGGCAACTGGTACAAAGCTTCTACGATGGATTGTCTGACAGGAATCGTCAGATGGTCGACTCTTCATGTGGGGGAACATTCATGCTGAAGAGCGAAGACGAAGTATGGAGGTTATTTGATACATTGGCTGAGAATTCCCTCCACCATGCTTCGAGCTCTCATTCGGATAGAGCCACACCCAGCATTCAGAAGAAAGCTGGTGTTTTTGAGATTGGTCCATCTACTGCACTGCAGTGAAAGGTAGATATGATTGCTCAGAAGCTGGACCAGCTTCTCTCAGGACCACCCACTACAAACCAGGTGTGTACTCTTTGTGCAAGTCCAACACACGATATCACTGAGTGCCCGTCGGCAGCTCAGTATCCTGAATTTGTTCAAGAACAGTTCAGGCAGCTCATGGTTATGTTAGACCGCCGAATAACCCATTCTCATCTACATATAATTCGGGTTGGCGTAACCATCCCAATTTTTCATGGAAGAATCCACAGTCTTCCATGCAGATGCCTACTTTCTCCCAGCCAGCTCGGCCGCCATCTTTTTCTCAGACATTCCAGAGGCCGAGCTATTCTCAGTCTTCTACTTCATTTCCTCCCCCGATTCAGCAGGAGTCTGCCCCACAGACATCTTTTGAGGAGAGACTTCTCCAGGCATTCCAAGAGGTGAAAACCTCTAATCAGAACGCTTTTGATAAGTGTAGCCAGATATTGAGCTCACATACGCAGTCCATTGCGAAGTTAGAGTCGCAAATGGGACAGTTAGCAGAGGCGATCAGTAGGAGACCCGAGGGTACATTGCCGAGTCAGGCTGTCATGAACCCGAAGGGCAATGACCAGATGACTGGAAGCCTATTCCATGCTGAGTCACAGCAGCAGGCCAAATCTGTTATGGCCCTAAGGAGTGGACGTGAGTATCACGTCGATAGCAGAGAGAGAGAGATAGTAGAGAGAAGATAGAGGAGCCAACGACCATTGTTTCACCTTCGTCGGCTCAGCCATCATCACCATCCTCACCATCATCTTCAGTACCTTCATCATCTTCACCTTCGTCCTCAGTGCAGAAAAAGGATAGGAGTGAACCTTCTCACAAAGAGAAGGAACCACCTGAGTATATTCCCCCACCACCCTATCCCAAAGCATTAGAGTCTCCAGGATTGAGAGGGAAGCAAGGTGCGAAGATCTAGGACATGCTTGACATATTCAAGCATGTGCAGATCAACTTACCTTTGCTTGATGCTATTTAGCAGGTGTCGGCATATGCCAAAATCCTGAATGAACTATGTACGCAGAACCAGAAATCTAGAGAGAGAGTTCCTAATAGGGTCCATCTTACTGAGCAGGTGAGTTCAATACTTCAGCATCAGACACCACCAAAGCTCAAGGATCCTGGAGCCCCGATTATTGCCTGTACCATAGGAAACATCTGGATAGAACGCGCATTGCTCGATCTTAGAGCAAGCTTGAACATTCTGCCCGGGTATTTCTTCGATTCTTTCGGGCTAGGAGAGATGAGATCGACTCCTATTACACTGCAGCTGGCAGATCGTTCTGTCAAGGTACCAAGAGGTGTCTTGGAGGACGTGCTAGTTAAGGTGGATGATTTTTATTTCCCCGTCGATTTCATTATTCTGGATATGGAAGGAGTGGATAGCCAGCACCAGACTCTGATCATTTTAGGCAGACCATTCTTGGTGATTGCCAATGCGTACATCAATTGTAGGACTGGAGCCATGGATGTCTCATTCAGCAATAGGAAAGTCAAGCTGAATATTTTCAATGCCGCGATGGGACCAGCAGGAGACATGGACTGCTTTCATGTAGATATTGCACATGAGTTAGTGGAATATCAGCCCGAGCTGTATATTACTGAGGATTCTTTAGATTTATACCATGTAGAGAAGAAGAATTGTATAAATAGCGTAGATGTGTCTAGAGTGGCGTCAGAGAGACCACCTTGGGGAGCTGTCAGTGAGCCTCTTCCCTCACTTGCGAAGACCCCCGCCAAATCCTCGATCGAGTCACCTCCGAAACTCGAGTTGAAACCCTTACCGGATTCACTCAAGTATGCTTATCTCGGAGATGATAAGACTCTGCCTGTGATCATCTCATCCCTGCTCACTCAGGAGCAGGAGCAGTGATTGTTGACTATTCTTCGAGAGCACAAGGCAGCGATTGGCTGGGGAGTTGCTGATTTGAAGGGCATTGATCCTTCATTCTGCATGCATAAAATTCATTGTGATGAGGAAGTCAAGCCAGTTAGGGATATGCAAAGAAGGCTAAATCCCAACATGAAGGAAGTAGTGAAGAACGAGGTGGTGAAGTGGTTGGATGCTGGAATCATTTACCCTATCTCTGATAGCCAGTGGGTCAGTCCGATTCAGGTTGTGCCAAAGAAGTCAGGACTCACTGTGGTTGAGAACGAGAAGGGTGAGACAATTCCGATGAGGACCACTACAGGATGGCGAGTTTGCATCGATTATAGGAAGCTGAATGTGGCAACTAGGAAAGATCATTTTCCATTGCCATTCATTGATCAGAAATTAGAGAGACTCGCAGGACAGAGCTACTACTACTTTTTAGATGGATATTCAGGATACAATCAGGCAGTTGTCCATCCTGACGACCAGGAGAAGACTACATTTACATGTCCTTATGGCATCTTCGCATTTAGACGTATGCCGTTTGGGCTCTGTAATGCTCCGGCCACTTTTCAGAGGTGCATGCTTACTATCTTCTCGGACATGATAGATGATGTGATGGAAGTTTTTATGGACGATTTTTCAGTTTATGGCTCTTCATTTGAAGATTGCCTCCGAAAACTTACGCGAGTTTTGAGTAGGTGTGCGGAGACAAATCTTGTTCTGAGTTGGGAAAAGAGCCATTTTATGGTCCAGAAGGGGATTGTGCTTGGACACATTGTGTCCAAGCGAGGTATTGAGGTTGACAGAGCGAAGGTGGAATCCATTTCCCGTTTGACTCCACCCACCTCTGTGAGGCAGATTCGGTCATTTTTATGGCATGCGGGCTTTTATAGGCGGTTCATAAAAGATTTCAGTATGATCTCGCGACCGCTGTGTACTTTATTAGAGAAAGACCAGCCTTTGTTTTCATCGAGGATTGTATGAAGGCCTTTGAGATTCTCAAAGAGGCCTTGATTACTGCACCCATTTTGAGACCTCCGGATTGGACTCTCCCATTTGAGATTATGTGCGATGCATCTGATTATGCTATGGGGGCTATTTTAGGGCAACGCATTGATAGGAAGCCCTATGTGATCTACTATGCGAGTAGAACTCTGTCTGATGCTCAGATGAATTATACTACGATAGAAAAGGAGCTACTTGCGGTAGTTTTTGCATTGAACAAGTTTAGGTCCTATTTACTCGGTTCAAAAGTGGTTGTCTATTCTGACCATGCTGCATTGAAATATTTGTTGAATAAGAAAGACACCAAACCGAGATTGATTCGTTGGGTTCTACTACTACAGGAGTTTGATCTCGAGATTCGAGATAAGAAGGGAAGCAAAAATGTAGTAGCAGACCATCTATCCAGACTGATCGTGGAGACCACGCAGGATCAGAGGCCGATCAGTGATTCTTTCCCCGACGAGCAGATCATGTCAGTCAGTATATCGCAGTTACCCTGGTTTACAGATATTGTGAACTATCTGGTTTCGAGGCAGATACCTGAGCATTGGAACAAGAATGAGAGTGAGAGATTCCTATCTCAGGTGAGGCACTATTATTGGGATGAACCAGAGTTGTTCAAATACTATGCAAATCAGATCATTAGGAGATGTGTTCCGGAGGAGGAGTACCAGTCCATTCTGAATTTTTCCCATTCATTAGCCTGTGGAGGGCATTTTAGCAGTAGGAAGATGGCTGCAAAGGTTTTGCAGTCAGGATTTTATTGGCCTACACTCCACAGGGATGCTCATGAGTTCTGTAGGCGTTGCATTCGATGTCAGCAGATTGGGAACATGTCCAAGAGGGACATGATGCCCTTGCTTCCGATTTTGATAGTCGAGATTTTTGATGTTTGGGGCATTGAATTCATGGGACCATTTTCGCCTTCATTCAGAAATTTATACATTCTGGTGGCAGTTGATTATGTGTCCAAGTGGGTCGAGGCTGTGGCAACCAAGACCAACGATCATAGAGTAGTGCTTAAGTTCATTAAGCACAACATTTTCAGTCATTTTGGTGTGCCACGTGCGATGATTAGCGATGGTGGCAAGCATTTTAGGAATGTACAGATAGCTTCTCTGCTGAGAAGATATTTTGTCAATCATAGATTCACCACGCCGTATCATCCGCAGACTAGTGGACAGGTTGAAGTGTCCAATAGGGAGATTAATCGAATTTTAGAAAAGACAGTTCACTCAGACCGCAAGGATTGGTCCTAGCGCTTAGATGATGCACTTTGGGCATATAGAACTGCATTTAAGACTCCCATTGGCATGTCCCCATATCGCCTTGTATTCGGGAAAGCATGCCATCTTCCTGTCGAGCTAGAGCATAGAGCGTATTGGGCTATAAAGAAATTGAATTTTGACCTCACCCAGGCTGGCAAAGAGAGAGCACTGCAGTTCTCAGAATTAGAGGAACTCAGGAATGATGCGTATGAGAATGCCAAATTATACAAAGCTCGCACAAAAGCGTTTCATGATAAGCATATTGTCAGGAAAGTGTTTGAGCCAGATCAAAAGGTGTGGCTATACAATTCTCGCTTGCATTTATTCCCAGAGAAGTTGAGATCGAGATGGACAGGTCCTTACATTGTGAAAGAAGTATTTCCCCATGGAGCAGTGACATTATTCGATCCTATGACCCAAGGTACATTCAAGGTGAATGGGCAAAGACTGAAGCCCTTTATTTCAGACTCCTTGCAGGATGGTGAGTGTGAGATAGTGCATCTCACGAAGGCATGAGGATTCAACCAGAGGGATGTATCATATGTACACTAGTTTATTTTTCATTTCAGTATTTTTCTTTATTCAGTATTTCATTTCATATGTGCGAACATTTGTTTTGATGTATGCAGGATGAATCTAACACTTAGTATATCAAGTTACCAAGTACCTGCCTCATTTGCTGTAGCTTACCACCACTGTCATCCAGCTTCACTACCTGCAGCCCATTAGCTCATCTCCTCTCTCATGCCATGTATATATATATATATATATATATATATATATATATATATATATATATATATATATATATATATATATATATATATATATAACATATGCATGTATATGTATACGTATGTATAAACATATATACCATTTCTTCTATCTTTCCATCATTCATATCTTGGTATATGAACATTTTTGTAGATATCCATATGATATATACTATTTTTCTTCCATTTTTATGTTAATCCAGTTGTTTTGCAGGGAATATGAGGAGAATATCATCACTTGAGATTTGAATTTTCAAATTTAAAACTTGTAATAAGTTAGGCCTTAATGAGAATTAACATTTCCTATTTTAGATAGAATGAATGAGCATTGTAAATATCATGAATTGTGTGTTTTCATCCTTTTTGTCTTCATTTTTAAAAATCTCACCACAGTGAAACACGAATGGCACGTGCACCATTTCGTAAGAGGTAATTAATCCTAAGTTGATGATTTACATCAATGGCCATAGTCAGGATGTAAACAAAACTTAGTATTTTTATCTTTTATAAAATAACACTGGATCCACACTGGATCATTTTCAAAATTAATCATGTTTTCTTTAAATATTTTTCCTCTTTTATCAGAGTCTAGCTTAAAATTGATTCAATATATATCAATGGCCATAGTCAGAATATATTGAGAATTAATTTTATTTTAAACCCTATAAAAGCACCAAAAATGTATTATATTCTTCACTTGAATTTAAATGTGGTTATTATATAATACATTCAATGACCATAGTCAGGGATGTATTATATCTTCAATCTCATTTTTAATTCATTTAAAGAATGAAATATGATCTTCAAGTCCAATTTCAAAATTATGTGAATTCATTCATCATTTAGGATAGAATTGCATCATATTTTCAAAATTCCTTTTCCAAAATTCCAAGTGATTCTTTTTCTTCATTCCCCGGATCAAATCTTATTCATGGATTTAAATTCAATTCTATCTCATTTCAAGGTTCAAAAATTCAATTTCAAAGTCCAATTTGACTTTGAAATTTCAAAATCATTTTACATTCAAACTTCAAATTTCCAATTCAATTCAAAATTCAATTTCAAAGTTCAAATTAACTTTGAAGTTTCTGATTCAAAATCAAGTTCTATCTTCTTACCTCCAAATCTAAAATCCATTTTAGAATCCAGAATCCAATCCCGCCTTGGATCTTAGACTCTAGATCTAAAATCCATTTTAGGATTCAGAATCCAATCTCATCTTGAATCTCAGACTTCAGGTCCAAAACTCATTTTAGGATCCAAAATCCAATTTCACTTTGGATCTCAGACTTCAGATCCAAATTCCATTTAGGATCCAGAATTCACTTCCATTTTGGATCTCAATCTTCAGATCCGAATTCCATTCCAAAACTTGGGATCCAATTCCATCCTGGATCTCAGATTTCAAATCTAATTCTCATTTACGATTCTAAATCCAGAATCCAATCCCACCTTGGATCTTAGACTCCAGATCCAAAATCCATTTTAGGATCCAGAATCCAATCCCACCTTGGATCTTAGACTCTAGATCCAAAATCCATTTTAGGATCCAGAATCTAATCCCACCTTGGATCTTAGACTCCAGATCCAAAATCCATTTTAGGATTCAGAATCCAATCCCACCTTGGATCTTAGACTCCGATCCAAATTCCCATTTTAGGATCCAGAATCCAATCCCACCTTGGATCTTAGACTCTAGATCCAAATCCCATTTTTATTCCAAAAATCCAAGTTTATCTTGATTCTCAAAATTCCAAAAACCAATTCTATTCCTCAATTCTATTTTGATTTCCCAAATCTTATTTTTAATTTCAAGCTTTTCAACTGAAATTCAAATTACATTCCAAATTTCATCTCTATCCTGATTCAAAATTCTAGATTCAAAGTCCATTTATGACTTTGAATTTTCCTTTCTTCTCCTTTTATCTCAACTTCAAAATCATCCCTTTCAAAACCTATATTTGTTCTTTTCAAACTCTGATTATTTCAAAAACTTAGAACTTTAAATCTTAAGTTCTAAAGTTAGAAACCATTTCTTCACTCTATTATCAGATTCATCTCAGAAACACTTAGAAAATTTTCAAATCATTTTTCAAAAAGAGCATACATCCTTGCATTTGCACATACATGATTCTTTGTGCATTTAGACTTAGGATAAATTCTTAGGTAATATTTAGGCAAAGCAAAAAGGCATGAATTCGACCCTTGGTTCGATTACCCCTGATAAAGGCGCCAGGAACGATCGAACCTCGTACCGACGAGCAGATCCCATCTCCCAGTTTTCCCGTAAATATTTCAAAACGGAGGTGAGTTATTTTCTTAAATATTTTTAAAAATTAAGGTCAAGTGAGACCCCGCAAAAGAGTTCATCTTCTCTTCTCTTCTTTTCTTTTCTTTTCTTTTCTTTTCTCTTTTTCTTTCTGTCTTTCATTTTTTCCCTTCAAAAAGGAGAAAATAGAGGTTGGAAAGGAAAAGAGAAGGAAGAGAGAGAAACACCAGGAGAGGAAAATTTTTGCGATGATCATAGTTTTGGCGACCGAGATGGGACACGTCTTTGTTCGGTCGAATTTAATGCCTTTTTTTTTTGCTTTGATATTATCTAAGTCTTTATTCTACAAATGTCAGCTATATTTTCATGCAAACCTTAGGAGCCTAGACTCTATCCTAAGCTGACATCATTGCATATAGGATTTAAGTATGGTTTGGTAGGACCATATTAAGGAGATTATTCCATGTTCACATTAGACTTAGGTCTGAAATACAACTCTCCTCAATTCTAGGGATTGAATGCAAAACAATATATGCAAGTGTATGCTTCTTTTCTTTTTAAATCTATCTCTTTAGGACTTGCATTAGAGACATCTGATTTTATTGTATGCTGAACATGTTTTCGAAAACATCCCTTACCTATATTGTCCCGGTCTTCACGTTGCTGGGCTGTCTCACTGAACCATAGTTCGGGAGAGAGCCTCACAACTGGACCACTTCTTTGGGTTCGCGCCCCCCTACCACGTACCTAAGGGCCATAGTCCGAGGTATATCGGTAGGTGCTCAAGGATGTTGAGAAACCATTACCTTAGTACCAGAGAAATATTTCTATGCCACGTACTTCGAGCTTCGGCTTGGGTATATCGGCGTATCTTGATTGGACTCAAATGATCTGAACCCTAGAGTTAGGATTAAGGTCCTACAAGCCATTTCAAAATATTGCATTTAGAGTCATCCTTTAGGGACTGCTGTGTGCGCATCCTTGTTTGTGCAGCTTTGGTTGTGTGATATTTCTCTTATTTTCTCATATATATGTATCAAACTCTTTCAAAAACCCTGGGTGTATTATTCAAAACTTCCCCTTACTTTCAGAAACCCCAGGTGTATATTTTCCTCTACCTACATTTCTTATCTCTTTTTAAGATCAAATTTTCTTCAAAACCCTAGAAAATTCCTTTAAAATTTCCTCGATCTTTCAAAAATCTCCAGGTTTGTATCTTCAAGAAGTCTATTTGTAAGTCCTGCATTCTATCTAATTCTTCTCATCTCTTCTTTGCCTCAGTATTATTCCAAATGGCGTCCAATTCCCTCGATGTTGTCTTTCTCAGAGATCATGTCTTCTATTAGATTCAAGATGGATCCCCGAATCATCGGGTCATCCAATCTCGTCCTTTCTTCCTTTGGTGGTATTATTCTTGGTTCGCCACCTTCTCACGTATGTTCTCAGACCACTTGGATGAGTGTGGGTTGGAGATGGCATCGGCGGCAGACAAGCGAACCATCAATGAAGCTCTGATTCAGGCTATGGCAGAACGGTGGAATCCATGTACCTGCACATTTTGGTTTCCATGGGGCGAGATGACTCTGCTGATGGACGAATTCTATGATATTATGGGATTGCCCGAACCAGCCGGTCAGCCAGATGATCCTGTTGAGCAGCAGTTCCTAATCAACATCAAAGGGATAAATGTTCGAGAAGCTTTGGCCAGGGCAACAGGGAGCAGATCTTGGCCTCTCACTGAGATCAATGGGAATCAGTTCATTGACCTGTTCAGACTCTATCGCAAGTACGGAGCTTACGAAGAGGTTGACACTTTGTCTCGAGCAGTAAAAGACATAATTCAACATGCCATGATCCTATGCACGGTGGGATTAGCTTTCTTCCAAGATGGCCAGAATTTCATAGATATCAGAGTTGCTCAGCTCTTTCGAAGATGGGGAAGCAAGCAGACCCATCAGCTCTCAGTTTCCATGGCCACATTAGTCTTTCCTTACCGAGGCTTGGCTCGATTTGCTCTTAGAGAGACTATTCTGGTAGAAGGATGTACTTACGCCCTACAGTCGTGGTTTCTGCGACATGTTCCATCAAAGGCCAGCTCCTTCAGATTCAGTAGTAAGCAGCCAAAGTCGGTCATTCAGTATCGAGCATTGATCGAGAAACTGCATCAGGAGGAGATTGTTTGGGATTTCTTCGACAAAAAAGAGATAGTTCCTCGTTACACTTATGCTTGCAGCAAGCGCTACAGATTGCTTGGCCCCTTCTTTTGTGTTGATTATCAGCCAGAAAGATGTCTCAGACAGTTTTCTCAGCGGCAGATTTGTGCCAACACCCGCTTTCCGACAGGCAACATGCCAGAATTCAACCTACAGTCGGATCAGTGGTCTGGGGCATACCATGTCACCAAATACATTTGGGACTCCTTTGTTTCTCTATCTGTATTTCCTGGACCAAATGTATCATCTGAATATCAAGAGTGGTGGCAAACTGTCTGCCCACCCTCTCTTTGTCTGTAAATATTACTATCAATAAAAAATTACTTTTTCGACCAAAATTTTATTTTTGTTTTATAGCACAAATGATCACAATTTTGGTGACGACCTCATCCCGGGTAAAAGGGACATTCTTCCTACTTCTCTTCAAATATCTTATATCATGGTTGACGACCTCACCTAGGTAACAAGGCACATTTCTCCGTTATCATCAAAATGGTAACACAATTGTCACAAATCTTGTGATGACCCAATCCCGGGTAATGGGATAATCTCTTGAAATTGTCTACCAAAATTCTTTATTCCTTTTCTAAAAAATTATGGTTTTCAAAAGTTTCTCCACACTCTAACCATTCCCATATTCTGCAGGAAAACTTTGACATTCGAAGATGGTTCATACAAGGGCCGGTAAACAGACTGTTCAGCGGCACAGTGACAGCGAACAAGAAGAGATGGATTCTCCCAGATTATCCAAGAAGCATGACTCAAAGGATGAGAGTGATGTTGATCCGGCCATTTACCGGGTCTTTCAAAAAATGATGTACAAAATGATGGCCGAGCAGGCTAAGGCTGGTCTGAAGAAAGCGGCTTCTAAGAGCAAAGTTAAGAAGAAGCCCATGAAAAAGCTCGTCAAGATCGGCAAATAGAAAGTACAGCGTGACAGTACTTCTGAGGATTTCGAATCAGCAGAAGAAGTCTCTGAAGAAGAAGAGTAGTTGATTTACATTCTGAAGCATCTGCGGCAATCCAAGAGGCCAGTAGAAGAGCCATTATCAGTGAACAAACCCAAGTACGAGGCCCCCACAGAGGATTCAATCCAGGCACTCACCAAAATAGTTAAGGATTTGCAAATCCGGGACAAAGGGAAAAGGTCATACACCAGACAGGATTTCTACCTCGGCTTGGAAGGGGACAGCAATCTGGAGAACCTCCCCCAAAAATTCATTAAGTTTGATGGATTCAGAGATCCTATAACTCATTTGGCCATATTCTTCGCAGAATACGCTCGATCAACGAGGATAATCGTGCCCTTTTCCTCTGTTTCCCTCACAGTTTGGAGGGGATAACAGCCAAATGCTACGCCGAGCACATCAATCCCATTGAGCTAAGGGATTTTGATAGAGTGGTTAATATGTTTATTGAGCGCTTCCTGTTCAATACAGAAGCTCTGCCCACCCTAAACCATTTGTGCAACCTCAAACAGGATCCCAATGAAAAGGCCAGAGATTTCATCCACAAATGGAGGAGCATTTGTAATAAGATGAGGAATCATATTTCTAAAGAGCATGCTCTCTAAGTCATTCTCAATAACTTTTCTCAGCCCCTGAAAAGCCTCCTTTTCCCATATCCATCCAAATTGTTTATCGAACTGACGGAGTGAGCAGAATGGCTCGAGATGGGGTAGAGAATGGAATGTACGAAGGTGTCACTCTGGCAAAAAATGTCCAGGATCCAAAGAAAAAGGCACATTTCACTTACTCAGCCGAGGTTCCAAGGGATGACTAGGGCAGTAGCAACAAGCATGGCAACGACAGTGGCACGAAGCCTGAACATAACAGAGGGAGAAAGGGGAAGTTCTTCAAGAACAATGACAAGCCTCTCCCGACCGGTCCTCAACAAAAAGGGGATCTTCAAGAAAAACCCAAGCACATAAACTGGAGCATGGATAGGAAATTCACTCCCCTCGACCAGCCTTTGGAGAAAGTTCTGGAATATTTACTATCTCACGGAATGGTGAAACTTCCCAAAGTTGCAGATCCGCCAGTTATCATGGGAAGATTCAAGGAACAGTATTGCAAGTTCCACAGGGCAACAGGCCATGACACATAATATTGCTTCGTCCTGAAGCATTTGATCTAGGACTGCATCGATAAGAGCATCCTCATCAAAGATGAAGAGGAAGGAAAAATGGATATCCTGTCCGCCCCATTCCCAAAACATTCAACATCAACCATTTCAAAACATTCATTCCTTCCGCAAAGTCATATACATCCATGTTCCAGCGAAGATATAAGTTTTCAGCATCAGGTGATGGTTCTACATCAGAATCAGTCTACATCTGAGAGGGAGAACATCCTCTTATTTTTGTACTTAAGGAATATGTCATTTGAGAACGAAAAAATTGAAGTTTTTTTGAAGAGATTTCTTAAAAAAGAAGCCTGCGTAGAGGAAGCAGAAACCTCTGAGGCAGCAGAAGAATGGGCCAAAAGTCTCTAAAAGTCTATTATAGCGCTCTCAAACATTTCTATTTTTGAGTTAACTCATGATTCTCCCAAGCATCGGGAAAAATTAGATGATTTACTGAGAAAGATCAAAGTGAAGCCAGGCACTACGCCCGAAGATATGACACAAATCGTGAATCAGGCGATGACTAATGCGCCTATCACCTTTTCAGACGAGGACCTGCCAAGGCCTCATTCTTTTCACAACAATGCATTGTATATTGTGGTAAGGACCAGGGGCATGGCTGTCCCGCACGTAGTGGTTGATGGAGGCAGCAGCCTCAACATTTGCCCAGAGATGACAGTGAAGGCCCTGGGATTGAAAGAGAAAGAATACGTGCTTGATCCCATTACCATTTATGGCTTCGACAATCACGGGCAAACTGCAAAGGGCAAGATCTTTCTGGAAATTTTCATCAACTATTCAGTGCACACCGTTCTGTTCCATGTCATCAACGTACCACCCACTTATAATCTTCTGCTAGGACGAACATGGATCCACAATACCAATGTCGTTCCATCAACCCTTCACCAGTGCATAAAGTGGTCTAAGGGAGCAATGATTACCACTATCTTGGGCAAAGATCCTGAAGAAAGGCTGCCACAACCTATGATTCCCCGTCCGACATTTACAGTAGATATTCCCAACATCTAGAAGGCAGATGAAATCAACCTCAGTGAGAGCCTAGAGATGCTAAAATTGAAAGATGTCATGGATGAAGAAAATATGGCAGCCACGGTCCAATGGCAGGGACCTTGTTTTCTCAAGTTAGGAGGAGGCATCAATTACACCTCCTTCAAAGATTATCCCTTATTTTCTCAGTTTTCCAAAGCCAGAAAGGGATTTGATCTGCTGATAAAGCACGGATACCAGTCGTTCCGGGGCATAGGGAAAAATGAAGATGGCATAGTGGAGCCTATCATTCTTGTTCAGCATACGGACAACTCAGGGTTGGGGTTCACCAGCCAAGATTCCAGCAAAAAGACCATTTTTGTCAGAGGAAGCAATTAAAAAGATGATGCCTCAGTTTTCCTGCTTTTCTGTTCTAATCTTGTAGGGACAACACAATCCCATCTTTTATCCAGTCTTGTAAATATTATACTTCCAATCAATGAAAAGATCAATTTTTCTCTTCATATTTTTGGCATCTGTCATTCTTATATTTTGTTCGTGCCATTGTTCTTTACTTTGTACAAAAATTTGTTTTGGCTCGTACTTTCTCTTAAAAACCTTTCTTACATTTTCAGGACCATTAACTCCTGAATCAATGAAGAAATTTGTTATCAATCCCAAGTATTTAAAACTAGCAAGGTTTCCTGAGATGAAAGACAGGGCAGAGGTGAGCCAGGCAGTAGAGCAGACCGAAGAGCCAGCCGAGTTTGACTCAACTATCCAAGAATTGCCAGAATTTGCTCATATTTAGAAGCAGGATAAACCCTCATCTTTGGTTCAAAATCCAACTGAGGATATCAACATTGGTTCGGAAGATGATCCAAAAATTCTCAAAATCGGTTCGAGTCTAAATGCAGTTGAAAAGGCTAGACTCATCCATTTCCTTAAGAAGCATCAAGAAGTATTTGCCTGGACTTATGAAGATATGCCAGGATTAGATCCCAAGCTGGTTGAGCATCGACTCAAATTGAAACCAGATTCTTGACCAATCAAGCAAAAACTGAGGAAATTAGACCCTCGAATTGAGCAATAGGTCAAAGAAGGACTTGAAGATTTATTGAAAGCAGGCTTCATCCGAGCCATTGACTATTCAGATTGGTTAGAAAACATCGTGGCAGTTCCTAAAAAGAACAAAAAAGTTCGGATCTGCATTGATTTGAGGGATCTCAATAAGGCTACCCCGAAGGATGATTATTCACTTCCCAATATTGACCTCTTGATCGCTAGCACAGCAGGTCATGCCATGTTTTCTTTCATGGACGGATATTCAGGCTATAATCAGATCAAGTTGGCCATTCGTGATCAGTCAAAGACTTCCTTTACTACACCATGGGGAACCTTCTGCTATACTGTCATGTCGTTCGGGCTCAAAAATGTCGGGGCAACTTATCAAAGGGCAATGACTGTTGTTTTCCACGATCAAATGCACAAAAATATGGATGCATATGTGAATGACATTCTGGTTAAGTCTAAATAAGAAGAGGATCACTTTGATGCTCTTAGTCAAGTTTTTGAAAGACTTATTCTATACAAATTGAGACTTAATCCTCAGAAATGTATTTTTGGAGTTGAGTCCGGCAAATTGCTCGACTTCATTATCAGCAAGAAAGGAATAGAGGTGGACCCGGCCAAGGTAATAGCCATTATTGATATGCCGCCTCCAACTAATCTCAATGAACTGTGAAGCCTTCAAGGGCGTATTCAGTCTATTCATAGATTCATCTCCAATTGGCTATGAGATGTAAACCTTTCAATCATTTGCTAAGAAAAGGAGTAAAATTTGAATGGGGATCGGAATGCCAATGCTCGTTTGAGCGCATCAAGCAGTATCTCCTTAATTCACCAGTTTTGAAGCCGCCAAAGTTGGGGAAGTGTAAACACACCAAATTTTTACCTTCATCCAGTGTTTGTCCATTTCATAAGTCATCACAGATCATTGCATGTCATTGCACGTATTCTGCATAGCATTGTATGACATTGCATCTCATTTTCGAGATCCAGCACTCCTATTTCAAAACATTCAATCCAGATTTGAATTTTAAAGCTTTATTTCAAAATCAATTTCAAAACCTGGGTTTTTATTCAATACTCTGTCATTTTCCAACCCCAGGACTTTGTATTTCGAAATATTTTCTCAGAAAACAATCTGGATTCCTTTCAAATTCAAACTTTAATCGATTTCAATTCACAGATGTGACCCATTTAGATGGTGTCGCTTCTGAATGCCTCTATTCATCAAATTTCTCAAATTTTTGAAAGTTTCAGTCCGATCAGGACTCTGTCTCAGAGTCCTAATCCGGTCAGAAGTCTGGTTTTTAAGTCTGTTTTACTTCCATTCTCAATCTTTTTCGTTTGTTTTCGAAATCTAGGTCATTTCACAGAGTCCAGTTAGTTCAGGACTCTATTTTAGAGTTCGGTCGAGTTGGGAGTCTAACCCTGACTGTGTTTTCTGACTTATTTCATCATTTCTTGATAAAATCTTTTGAAAATTCTTTCATTTGGCTTTTAAAATCTAAAATCTCAGAGTCCTAAGAGTTCAGGACTCTAACCCGGAGTTCCAGTTCGCTTGAGACCCTATTTTCAAAGATCTTGAATTTCAAATACTGATTTTAACCCCTTTTCAAAGCCATTTTCAGTGTTTATTTCAAAAATGTTAAAAATTCGATGTGGGCCCACTCAGTTGGCACCATATCCAGAGGAATTCTAACTCAGTTAGGACCTTATGCCATTTCAAAAATCCTAATTTTAAGTTTACTTTTGAAAATCTTTTGAAAACTCCTTCAATTTCAAGTTTTAAAATCGCTTTTTGAAAAACTCAAGTAGGGCCCACTCGGGGTGGCGCCATATTCGAGTAAGTCAGGGCTAGACTAGGGTTAGTTGATGTCTTGGTTAGTGTTAGAGGTTTAGAAGAGTCAAAACCATTTTGAAAAACTCATTTTTGAAAGTTAGTTTTTAAAACTAGTGTTTTTAAAGGTTTTTAAAAGTGTTTTAAAAAGCCCAATGTGAGAGAATGCCAAGTGGCACCACATTTGGGGGATTCTTAGGTTTAGCTAGGGGTTAATTAGGAACTATTTAGGATAATTTAGACTAGGGGTAGTTAGGTAACTCCACCCCAAAATCGCCCCCCCCCCCCTTTAGAGTCCAAAATTTTCAAAATTGTCAATTTTTAAACCTAATTTTTTTATTATAAATAGAGGCATAAGGGGGGTCGATTTTATCATCTCTCTCCTATTGGATTCTTGGAGCTTCTCTCTCACCTCCACCTTCCTCCATTGCAGCTGCAAGCACCAAGGTAATATTTTTAATATTTTTTAGTTTTATTTAATACTTTTTCATGTTTTAAATCAATTTTAGCCATTGGTGTCATCCCCTTCATGGATTAAACCATGGATTCAACCTCAAGAACCATCAAAAATCAGCAAGAACGATCCAAGAAGGTGATCTAACCCTGTTTTGGGTGATTTACAGGGATTTTAATCCATTAGAATTGATTTTAATATGGTTCTTTACATTATTAACCAATAAAATATATGATTTACCCTTTTTAATGGGTTAAATCTATGTTTTAAAGGTGATATCAAATTCCAGCCATTGATTCCCTGTTTTTATTTTATTTTAATGGTTTATTTATGTTTGTTTTACGTTCTATAGCATAGAAATAAGTTTTATTTACTGTTTTATGGTTTATTTTATTTATTTACATTAGTTAATGCATGGTTTTTCAAGTTTCTTAAATTTCTGTGTGTTTTAGGTTTAGAACAGTAAAGATAATGTTATTTCGGATTGAAGTTCTCATTATTTATTTCTTATTTTTTTATATGTGGTGCATGCATGAGTTATTGAGTTACTGTAGAAAAATCAGAGGTTTTGGATCTCGGGAACCCTGTCAAAAAAATCAGACATCAAATCGGGTTTTTAAAACTTTAAAATCGTGGTTAAAATCAAGAAGGTAACTTGCTGTGATGATATTTCTCTCATCTTATATCCGATTTCAGATCTGTAAAGTGCTATGGATTCACATTGAATAGATCTGTCTGTTGTGAAATTTTCGGATTTTTTGACCACTGTTTAGTATTTTTACCCTTTTAGAGAATCTGTTTTTAAATTTAAAACTCGTTAGGGTTTACCAAAACCCTAATCAGACTTCTGTTAGTCATAAATCCCAAACCACAGATCCGATTTTAGATCTGTAAAAAGTGAGTATTGTTATTTTTCTGTCTACTATTCACCAATAAAATGTCAGAGATTTTTGTTTAGAATTGCTATTTATGTCTATATTTTCATTCTAGAATAGCCGTTTTAATCCCTGTTAAGAGTGATATATTTTAGCTCAGATTGCCGGAAGGGTTTCTCCCTAACCGAAGATGATTTTTCCGATATGTAAATTGGGAAATCTCTTTTTTTCTTTCTAGTTAGTCTCTGTAAAATTTCATAAATTTCCATGGAGATTTGACCCCTGGTTCAGGTCTTGGACTGAGACTGGTTGATGAATTAGGTCAAAAATAGCATATTTTAGGGTTTAATGCAATTTTTGGATTAATTTAATGTCAAAAAATTATTTTTATAATTCCAATTCGAAATTAGAGTTATAAAAAGTGCAGGTACCAATTTTTATGGATTTTGAAATCCATTTGATGGCTGAATTAATAAAATTGCTAAACCGGGTTCCTGAAAGATCCAAAAACACTACTAAAATCACAGTTTTTGTGATATTATTGGATTTTCGTGCATAAGCATATATTTTTAGGGTTTAATCATTTTCATAATCATGTTAGGATGCTTTAGGTTTAATTTGATGCTCATTTGATTTCATTTAGTGCATAAAACCTAGGTTTTTACCAAAATCTATTTCAAAAAACCCTGATTTCAAGGCCATAGTCTTGCTATCGGGGGTAATTTGGTGGCTATAAAAAAAAATTCATGGTGATTCAATCATGCATATATGTGTTCTAAAGCTGTCCAGAAAATTTCATAGTGATTCAATCGTGCTTGAATGTGTTGTAAGGCTGTAAAAAAAATTTCATAGTGATTCAATCTTGCATACATGTGTTCTGAGGCTGTAAAAAAAACATTCATAAAAATTCTATCTTGCATATACGCTAAGGCTGTCAAATTTTTTTATAGAGATTCAATCATGCATATATGTGTTCTAAGGGTGTCAAAAAAATTTAATCGTGATTCAATCATGCATATATGTGTTCTAAGGCTATCAATTTTTTTTAATGATTTAATTTTGCATATATGTTGTCTTAGCCTATCAAAAAAATTTCAAAGTGATTCAATCTTGCTTATATGTGTACTAAGGTGGTCCAAAAAATTTCATTGTGATTCAATCCTGCACATACGTGATCTTAGGTTGTCAAAAAGATTTTGTAGTAATTCACTCATGCATATATGTGTACTAAGGTTGTCAAAAAAAAATCAAAGTGAGTCAATAATGCATATATGTGTTCTAATGTTCTCAAAAGAATTTCATAGTGATTCAATCATGCATAAATGTATTCTATGGCTATAAAAAAAATCATAGTGATTCAATCATGCATGTATGTGTTCTAAGGCTGTCAAAGAAATTTCATAGTGATTCAATCTGGCAAATATGTATTCTAACTCTGTCAAAAAAGTTGCATAGTGATTCAATCATGCATATACGTGTTCTAAGTCTATAAAAAAATCATGGCAATTCTATGGGCGCTATGGTTGTCAATTTTTTTTATAGAGATTCAATCATGCATATATGTTTTCGAAGGCTGTAAAAAAAAATTCATAGTGATTCAATCATTCATATATGTGTTCGAAGGCAATCAAATTTTTTTTATGGTGACTCAATCATGCATATATGTGTTCTAACATTGTCAAAAAAATTTCATAGTGATTCAATCATGCATATATGTGTTCTAAGGCTATAAAAGAGCTCACGATGAGCATATCATGTTCATTTTTTATCATTCCTGCCAAAATGGGTTTACTTCCTCAGAAATGAGCTCATTTCTAACTCGAATCGAAGCCAATTGTCTCTGATATGCATTCTAACCCTGTAAAAAAAAATTCATAGTGATTCAATCATGCATATTTGTGTTCTAAGTCTGTCAAAAAAAATCATAGTGACTCAATCATGCATATATATGTTCTAATGTTCTCAAAAGAATTTCATAGAGATTCAATCAGGCATATATGTCTTCTATGGCTATCAAAAAAAATTCATAGTGGTTCAATCATGCATATATGTTATCTAAGGTTGTCAAAAAATTTCAAAGTGATTCAATCATTTATATATATATGTTCTAAGGTTGTAAAAAAAAATTCATAGCAATTCAATCTTGCATATATGTGCTCTAAGGTTGCCAATTTTTTTTTATAGAGATTCAAGCAAGCATATATATGTTCTAAGGCAGGCAAATTTTTTTTATAGTGATTCAATCATGCGTAAATGCTCTAAGGCTGTCAAAAAAATTTCATAGTGATTCAATCTTGTATATATGTGTGCTAAGGCTGTAAAAAAAAATTCACTGTGATTCAATCATGCATAAATGTGTTATAAGGTTGTAAAAAAAATTTCACAGAGATTCAATCATGCATATATATGTCCTAAGGTTGTCAAAAAAGTTTCATTGTGATTCAATCATGCAGATAAGTGTTCTTAGGCTGTCAAAAAATTTCATAGTGACTCAATCATGCATATATGTGTTCTAAGGCTGTTAAAAAAAATTCATAGTGGCTCAATCATGCATATATGTGTTCCAACATTGTCACAAAAATTTCATTGTGACTTAATCTTGCATATATGTGTTGTAAGAATGTCAAAAAAATTTCATAGTGATTCAATCATGCATATATGTGTTCTAAGGCTGTCAAAAAAATTTCATAGTGATTCAATCTGCATATATGGGTTCTAAGGCTGTCAAACAAATTTCATAGTGATTCAATCATACATATATGTGTTCTAAGGATGTCAACAAAATTTCATAGAGATTCAATCAGGCTGATATTTTTTTGAAGTTACTCAAAAAAAATTCATAGTGATTTAATCATGTATATATGTGTACTAAGGTGGTCCAAAAAATTTCAATGTGATTCAATCCTGCACATACGTGATCTAAGCTTGTCAAAATTTTTTTGTAGTAATTCACTCATGCATATATGTGTACTAAGGTTGTAAAAAAAAAATCAAAGTGAGTCAATAATGCATATATGTGTTCTAACGTTCTCAAAAGAATTTCATAGTGATTTCATGCATAAATGTCTTCTATGGCTATAAAAAAAAATCATAGTGATTCAATCATGCATATATGTGTTCTAAGGCTGTCAAACAAATTTCATAGTGATTCAATCTAGAAAATATGTATTCTAACTCTGTCAAAAAAGTTGCATAGTGATTCAATCATGCAAATATGTGTTCTAAGCCTATAAAAAAAATCATGGCAATTCTATGGGCTCTATGGTTGTCAATTTTTTTTATAGAGATTCAATAATGCATATTTGTCTTCTAAGGCTGTCAAAAAAAATTCATAGTGATTCAATCATTCATGTATGTGTGCGAAGGCAATCAAATTTTTTTTATAGTTACTCAATCATGCATATATGTGTTCTAACGTTGTCAAAAAAAATTCATAGTGATTCAATCATGCATATATGTGTTCTAAGGCTATAAAAGCTCACGATGAGCAGATCATGTTCATTTTTTATCATTCCTGTCAAAATGGGTTTACTTCCTCAGAAATGAGCTAATTTCTAACTCGAATCCAAGCCAATTGTCTTTGATATGCGTTCTAACCCTATAAAAAAAAATCATAGTGATTCAATCATGCATATTTGTGTATGAACCT
The DNA here is from genome assembly GCF_984573655.1 of Nuphar pumila. Lineage (NCBI taxonomy): Eukaryota > Viridiplantae > Streptophyta > Magnoliopsida > Nymphaeales > Nymphaeaceae > Nuphar > Nuphar pumila. The sequence goes on from NC_143258.1 coordinate 56,790,291, forward strand.
GTAAAAAAAAATCATAGTGACTCAATCATGCATATATGTGTTCTAACATTCTCAAAAGAATTTCATAGAGATTCAATCATGCATATATGTCTTCTATGGCTATCAAAAAAATTTCATAGTGGTTCAATCATGCATATATGTTATCTAAGGTTGTCAAAAAATTTCAAAGTGACTCAATCATGCATATATATGTTCTAAGGTTGTCAAAAAAATTTCTTAGTGATTCACTCATGCATATATGTGTTCTATGGCTGTTAAAAAAAATTCATAGTGACTCAATCATAGATATAAGTGTTCTAATTTTGTCAAAAAAATTACATAGTGATTCAATTATGCATATAAGGGTCCTAAAGTTGTCAAAAAATTTCATAGTGATTCAATCGTGCATATATGTGTTCTAAGGTTGTCTAAAAAATTTCATAGTGATTTAGTCATGCATATATGTGTTCTAAGGCTGTCAAAAGAATTGCATAGTGATTCACTCATGCATATATGTGTTCTATGCCTGTCAAAAAAATTTGATAGTGACTCAATCATGCATATATGTACTCTAACGTTCTAAATTTTTTTTTTGAGTGATTCAATAATGCATATATGTGTTCTAAGAATGTCAAAAAAATTTCATAGTGATTCAATCTTTTATATATGTGTTCTAAGGTTGTTAAAAAAAAATTATTGTGACTAAATCATGCATATATGTATTGATATGCTGCCAAAAAAATTTCATAGTGACTTAATCATGCATATATGTGTTCTAACGTTGTAAAAAAAACCTCATAGTGATTCAATCATGCATATATGTGTTCTAAGGCTATCAAAAAAAAATTGTAGTGATTTACTCATGCATATATGTGTTCTAAGGCAGTTAAGAACTTTTCATAGTGACTCAATCATGCATATATGTGTTCTAACATTGTCAAAAAAATTACAGTGACACTGTCATGCATATATGTGTCCTAAGGTTGTCAAAAAAATTTCATAGAGATCATGCATATGTGTTCTAAGGTTGTAAAAAAAAATTCATAGTCATTCAATCATGCAAATATGTGTTCAAAGGCTGTATAAAAATTCAGAGTGATTCACTCATGCACATATGTGTCCTAAGGCTGTCAAAAAATTTTCATAGTGACTCAATCATGCATATATGTGTTCTAACATTCTCAATTTTTTTTTATAGTGATTCAATAATGCATATATGTATTCTAAGAATGTCAAAAAAAATTCATAGTGATTCAATCTCGGATATATGCATTCTAAGGTTGTTAAAAAAATTTCATAGTGATTCAATCAGGCATATATGTGTTCCAAGGATATCAAAAAAATTCCATTGTGATTCAATCACACATATATGTATTCTAAGGCTGTAACAAAATTTCAGAGTGATTCAATCATGCACATATGTGTCCTAAAGTTGTCAAAAAAATTTCACAGCGATTTAATCGTGCATATATGTTTTCTAACACTTTTCAAAAAATTTCATAGTGACTCAATCAGGCATATATGTGTTCTAATGTTGTAAAAAAAAATTAATAGTGGTTCAATCATGCATATAGGTGTTCTAAAAATGTCAAAAAAATTCATAGTGATTCAATCATGCATATATGTGTTCTAAGGTTGTCAAAAAAAATTCATAGTGAGTTAGTCATGCAAATATGTGTTCTAAGTCTGCCAAAAAAAATTCATAGTGATTCAATCCAGCATATATTTTTGCTAAGGCTGTCAAAAAAATTTCATAGTGATTCAGTCATAAATATATGTGTTCTAAAGCAGTCAAAAAATTTCAAACTGATTCAAACATGCTGATATGTAGTCTAAGTAACTCAATTTTTTTTTATAGTGATTCAATCATGCATATATGTATTCTAATGCTTTCAAAAACATTTCATAGTGATTCAATCATGCATATATGTGTTCTAAGGCTGTCAAAAAAATTTCATAGTGATTCAATCATGCATATATGTGATATAAGGCTGTCAAAAACATTTCAATCAAGCATATATGTGTTATTCGTTTTAAAAAAAAACATTTAAAGTGATTTAATTATGCATATATATGTTCTAAGCCTGTCAAAAAATTTCATAGTGACTCAATCATGCATATATGTGTTCTAACATTGTAAAAAGCATTTCATTTTGATTCACTCATGCATATATGTGTTTTAAGGCTATCTAAAAATTTTCATAGTGATTCACTCTTGCATATAAGTGTTCTATGGCTGTTAAAAAAATTTCATAGTGACTCAATCAGGCATATATTTGTTCTAACATTGTCAAAAAAAATTCATAGTGATTCAATCATGCATATATGTTTTCTAACGCTGTAAAAAAATTTAATAGTGATTCAATCTTGCATATATGTGTTCTAAGGCTGTCATTTTTTTTTTGTGTTTCAATCATGCATACATGTGTTCTAAGTCTGTCAAAAAAATTTCATAGTGATTCAATCATTCAAATATGTGTTCTAAGGCTTTCCAAAAAATTTCATAGGGATCCAATCAAGCATATATATGTGTTCTAAGGCCTTGAAAAAATTTTAATCTTGCATATATGTGTTCTAAAGCTGTCAAAAAAATTTCATAGTGATTCAATCATGCATATATGTGTTCTAATGCTGAAAGAAATAAATCATAGCAATTCAATCATGCATATATGTGTTCTAAGGCTGTCAAAAATCTTCTATTCTGATTCAATCATTCTTATATGTGTTCGAAGTTTATAAAAAAAAAAATGATAGTGACTCAATCATGCATATATGTGTTCTAATGTTGTCAAAAAAATTTCGTTGTCTTTCAATCATGCATATATGTGTTCCAAGGATATAAAAAAAAATTCATAGTGATTCAATTATGCATATATGTGTTCTAAGGCTGTCAAATTTTTTTTACAGTGATTCAATCATGTATATATTTTTCTAAGGCTGTCAAAATTTTTTTATAGTGATTCAATCATGTATATATGTGTTTTAAGGCTTTAAAAAAATTCATAGCAATTCAATCTTGCATATTTATGTTATAAGGTTGTCAAAATTTTTTTATAGAGGTGCAATCATGTATATAAGTCTTCAAATGCTGTCAAAAAATTTTCCTAGTGATTTAATCATGAATATAAGTGTTCTAAGGCTGTCAAAAAAATTTCATAGTGATTCAATATTGTATATATGTGTTCTAAGGCTGTAAAAAAAAATATAGTGATTCAATCTTGCATATATGTGTCCTAAGGTTGTCAAAAAGAATTCATAGTCATTCAATTAGGCATATGTGTTCGAATGCTGTCAAAATAAAAAAATTTGGTCATTTAATCATGCGTGTATGTGTTGTAATGTTGTGAAAAAATTTTTATAGTGATTCAATCACACGTGTATGTGTGTTGTATGGTTGTCAAATTTTTTTTATAGTGATTCAATCATAAGTGTGTATGTTCTAAGGCAAACAAAAAAAATTTAATCATGCATATTTGTGTTCTAAGGCTGTAAAAATTTTTTTATAGTGATTTAATCATGTATATAAGTGTTCTAAGGCGGTAAAAAAAATTTGATAGTGATTTACTCATGCATGTATGTGTTCTAAGGCTGACAAAAAAGGTTAATATTGATTATATGCGTTCTAAGGCTGTGAATTTTTTTTTATAGTGACTCAATCATGGATATATATGTTATAAGGCTGTCAAAAATTTTTTAAAGTGATTCAATCATGGATATATGTGTTATAAGGTTGTCAAAAAAAATTCATAGTGATTCAATCATGCATATATCTGTACTAAGGCTGTAAAAGAAAATTCAAAGTGAGTAAATCAAGCATAGATATGTTCTAAGGTTTTAAAAAAAATTTATTGTGATTCAATCGTGCATATATGTGTTCTAAGGCTATCAAAAAAAAATTATAGTGATTTAATCAGGCATATATATGTTCTAAGGCTGTTAAAAAAATTTCATAGTGATTCAATCAAGCATATATGTGTTCTAAGGCAGTTAAAAAAATTTATAGTGATTCAATGATGCATATATGTGTTCTAAGGCTGTCAAAAAAATTTATAGTGATTCAATCATGCATATATGTGTTCTAAGGCTATCAAAAAAAATTATATTGATTCAATCTTGGATATATGTGTTTTAAGGCTGTAAAAAAAATTCATAGTGATTCAATCATGCATATATATGTTCTAAGGCTATCAAAAAAATTTTGTAGTGACTCAATAATATATATATGTTTTCTAAGTTACTCAAAAAAATTTCATAGTGATCCAATCATGCATATATGTGTTGTGAGGCTGTAAAAAAAAAATCATAGTAATTCAATCATGCAGATATGTGTTCTAAGTTACTCAACTTTTTTTATAGTGATTCAATCATGCATATATCTGTTCTAATGCTTTCAAAAATATGTTATAGTGATCCAATCTTGCATATATGTGTTCTAAGATTGTAAAAAAAATTCATAGTGATTCAATCATGCATATATGTGTTCTAAGGCTGTCAAAAAAAATATAGTGTTTCAATAAAGCATATATGTGTTCTAAGGCTGTCAAAAAAATTTCATAGTGATTCAATCATTCATATATGTGTTCTAACGTTGTAAAAAAATTTCATAGTGATTCAATCATGGATATATGTATTCTAAAGCAATAAAAAACAATTTTATAGTGATTCAATCATGCTGCTCTAAGGCTATAAAAAAAATTCAAAGCCAGTCAATCTTGTATATATATGTTATAAGGTTGTCAATTTTTTTTATAGAGTTTGAATCATGCTTATAAGGTTTCTAATGCTGTAAAAAAAAATTTCATAGTGATTCAATCATGGATATAAGTGTTCGAAGGCTGTCAAAATTTTTTATAGTGATTCAATCTTGCATATATGTGTTCTAAGCTTGTCAAAAAAAAATCATAGTGTTTCAATCTTTCACATATGTGTTTTGAGGCTATAAAAAAAATCATAGTGATTCAATCTTGCATATATGTGTCTTAAGGTTGTCAAAAAAAAATTCATAGTCACTCAATCATGCACATATGTGTTATAATGCTGTAAAAAAAAATTTGTAGTCATTCAATCTTGCGTGTATGTGTTATAAGGTGGTCAAAATTTTTTTATAGTGATTCAATCATAAGTGTGTGTGTTCTAAGGCTGTCAAAAAAATTTCAATCATGCGTAAATGTGTTCGAAAGCTGTCAAAAAAATTTCATAGTGATTTAATCATGCATATATGTGTTCTAAGGCTATCAAAAAAATTTCATAGTGATTTACTCATGCATATACGAGTTCTAAGGTTGACAAAAAAATTTCAAAGTATTTCAATATTCCAGATATGTGTTCTAAGGCTGCTAAAAATTTTTCATAGTGACTCAATCATGGATATATATGTTATAAGGCTGTCAAAATTTTTTTATAGTGATTCAATCATGGATATAAGTGTTTTACGGCTGTCAAAAAAATTTCATTGTGATTCAATCATTCATAGATGTGTTCTAAGGCTGTCAATTTTTTTTATTGTGATTCAATCATGCATATTTGTGTTCTAAGGCTGTCAAAATTTTTTCATAGTAATTCAATCAAGCATATATGTGTTCTAAGGCCATAAAAAAATTTTCAATTTAGCATATATGTGTTCTAAAGCTATCAAAAAAATTTATAGTGATTCAATCTTGCATATATGTGCTCTAAGGCTATCAAAAAAATTTATACTGATTCAATCATGCATAAATGTGTTCTAAGGTAGTAAAAAAAACGTATAGTGATTCAATCTTGCATATATGAATTTTAAGCGTGTCAAAAAATATTCAAAGTGATTCAATCATGCATATATATGTTCTAAGGCTATCAAATTTTTTTTGTAGTGATTCAATCATGTAGATATGTTTTCTATGTTACTAAAAAAAAATTCATAGTGATTCCATTAAGCATATATGCATTTTGAGGTTGTAAAAAAAATCATAGTGATTCAATCATGGAGATATGTGTTCTAAGTTACTCAAATTTTTTTTATAGTGATTCAATCATGCATATATGTGTTCTAATGCTGTAAAAAGCACAAGTATCATGGTTCAGTAAGAAACAGAATTGTGTATCATTATAACTACTGAAGCCGAATACATTGTTGCTAGCCTAGCTTGTACTCAAGTTATCTGGATGAAACAAACATTAAAAGATTTTGGTTTAAATTTTGAAAATACAACTATTTTCTGTGATAATACGAGTGCTATAAACCTATCTAAGAATCTTATTTTACACTCACGAACTAAGCACATTCAAATAAGACACCACTTCTTAAGAGAACAAGTCTTAAACAACATAATTAAATTAGAATTCATACCCACTAATCAACAGTTAGCAGACATATTCACTAAACCATTAAAACATGAAGACTTCACACGAATTAGAAGAGAACTAGGAATATGCAAACTAAGTGACTTATAAATTAATCACACTTATTATAATACTTCTTATAAGTCTTGTTTAAATCATATTTTAAATTGCTTTCCTTCTTATCGATTTTAGTTAGTCAAACTAAGTTTCCATATTCACGTATTCTTATAAGACTCATTCTTTATGTCATTTAACTTGTCATCTTTCAAGTACACATCCATTATAACTCATTGTCCTATCTCCTTTCTCTCATATCCATAAAAACTAATTATATTAAAAGCCATCATAACAATGTTCACATCACTCAACTCCTTTATTATTTTTGTCTTTTTATAAAAACTTTTCTTACGATAAATGGTCCTACTTAGTTTATGAGAACTTATTACTCTTCATTAGTTAAAATCGAATGACTATTTAGTTCCTTTAAAAGATCTAGTTGCTATATTCTCACGTAAATTTTTTTACTATATCATATGTTATATCATAGCCCTACAAACTATCTATTATCATCTCTTTTGTATACAAATTAAGCCTCCGTTTTTGTCTACTCTTATTTAAAACTTAACCTTGTCGAGTTTCTTTAAGAATATAAATAATAACTCATATCAATCATAACCTCATGTCTTTCATCAACCTTTTTTTATTACTTCTTTATCCTTCACAAAAATCCATATATGTCATCTCACTTCTCTCTATGACAACTCTCATTTATTACTCTTCATTCATAAATATTTCTTTGTCTCCTCATTTCATCTCTCGAATACGTTTTTTTTATTATACATTTTTGAATCCGACTCCTACATGTCTATTCTTATTTCAATTCTTATATATTTTTTTAACTCTTTCTTCTTTTTTTTGTCTCATCATCTCTCTCTCACCACTAGTCTAAGTTAAAATATGTCCTTCTCATATCCACGTATACTCTTAAAAAAAAAAAAAAAAATTACCAATATTAATCATGAAACATTTTTTTTGGGCACTCTTTTCTTTAAAATGTCATATCTTTCAAAGTACACATCACATGATCACCCTATGACCTTTCTTTCCATCCGTGACCTTGTCTCTCTCTTATTGTATATCTCTCTAAAATCGAGAACCTTTAAAGTCTTGCCCCCAAGCAAACCTTTATTTATTCTATCTGTACTTTATGTCATATCTAAATCAAGTAAATGTTGTCCTTTATTTTCTTTCTCTCCTCTCTAGATATCCACATCATCTTTTTTTAACTCTCCATTCACGAATTTAGAATCCCTTCACATAGAGTAACAAGTTGTTTGTCTTGTTAGGCCATTATTTTTAAAAGATCAATCTTTTTTGTAAAAAAACACGACACCCCATACTCTATTAATGGCTTCCCCCACTAGTCGATAAACTCATCCATAGTAAAATCTATATCTCTCAATAACTATGCCCTCCTCAATCTAATATAATACACTATCCTCAAACATTGATTTGATTTGTCATTCACAAGTCTCTTAACTTACTCCTTACGAATTTCCTTATTTGACTAAAATCTAAAAATTACTCACTTCCAATGTCATTCATTTCATATCAACAATTATTTTCTTCCTTCTATTTAATCAATTGGTTCATCTCTTACCATTCTATTCGAACTTTTCTATCCTTATACAAACTTTCTCTCGGTTCTAGCTCCTTTCTCTCCAAGTGCTTTATTTTCAAGACACTCGAAAATGGCTTCCTCCTCTACCAATGTGATCACCTCCGCAGATCTAAGATACCCCGACCTTATTCACCACTTTCAGTACATTAGCACCTTGCCAATTCAAACTGGCAAACTAGTCAACTTCGACGCCTTCACATCCTTTGACCTCCATACCTCTCTTCAAGATTTTGTTCCCATCTTAGGAACGACTAACTCCATGACCTACTATCCTCATCTCATCAAAATTTTCTATACCAACCTCTCTGTAGACCGTGACCACACCACCATTACATCCATGGTACATGGCAAACTCATCTCCTTCAATATCTCTCAACTAGGCTGCATTCTAAACCTTTCCTCCTATGGCATTGAGCTTCCTAACATAGTTCCGATAGATCAAACTGTGTTTAAGAAAGTACTTCTCTCCACTCGCTGCACCCATTTCCCATGGCATACGAGCAATCTCAAACCTCATGCTCTAATACTCTCACACATCCTCTCATCCAATGTCTTTCCAAAGCTTCCTTCCAAGGGTTTCGTGGCAAACGAAATCTCCCTTCTCCTATATGCAATCTTCTGCAACTTTCCCATCAACTGGTCCAGTATCATTTTCAATAACATGATCAATTTTCGGGCCTTCTACTCTCTTCCTTTCGGGTACTTCATCACCCATATCCTTCAGCACTTCCAGGTGCCTCTCCACCAAGACATCATTCACCGGTCTGATCATGCTTTCGATGACTCATACCTCCCTGAGGAAGGGTCCCCTCGAGATCACTCTGACGATGAAAGCACCAGTGAAGCTGATCCCCCCGCAAGCTCTGACCCCGACATCTTCTCTACCCTCGTCGACATCCAAAATACCCAGGCTCTACTTCTCAGGAATCAAGCCTCTCTGCAACAGGCCTTTGACTCCTTGACAATGGGCCAAGATTCACGTCGCCGTCGCCACAAGCTCAATACCACTGACTCTGACTAAGACTCATTTTTTATTATATTTGGTCTGTAATAACTTTTAAATACTTTCGGTCTGTAATATTTTTTTTTACTCTTATCCCTCCTTTTTGTCCATGACAAAGGGGGAGAAAACCTGTCTCCATTATTGGAGAAATATTCTCTCTTTAAACATTATTTCACCTTTTTTTATCATATTATTATTTCTATGCATAATGTCTTTTTGACAGGGGGAGCATATTTTATCATCACCAAAAAGGGGGAGAATGTTGAGAAACTCGGTTTTGATGTCACATAATATGATACACTGTCTTATTTGATTTTATATGATAGGATAATATGTTCTCTTGAAATAATGTTATATTATGACTGAATATGTTTTGCCTTAAATCTAACGAGTATTTGATGCAAGGATATCTCACCCAATAAGGATGGAGACTTCATGTTCAAGTACAACTATGGTGCAATCATACTCCTTGAAGAAAAAGCTTGATGAGCCATGCTTTCCTAAAGCTCAAATGAAAAAATCGGCTACCTCAAGATGAAGATTTTTTCTTCTTTAGAGTCATATGTAACAGAACCTTCAGGAACTTGCATTTTGCATATTACATACTCATTCATACATACTATATCATAAAAGTATACGATAGTTTCAAAAAGCTTCTTTTTTGAAAACCAATAAGTGTACCTTCTTACAACCTTTTATGAAAAAGACTTTTTGTCATATAATAAGTGTACCTTCTTACAACCTTTTATGAAAAAGACTTTTTGTCATATAATCATTGTACCTTACACTATATACAAGACAACATGAAAAAAGGAATGTAGGAAAAAGACAAAAACATAACATCGACTACATGGAGAAAACAAATAAAATATGTTTTTGAAAAGACTTTAGTTATCTTCTTTAATGAAATGTTTTTTAATATAAGAAGAAGACAAAAACATAAAATCGACTACATAAGAAAAACAAATAAAATATGTTTTTGAAAAGACCTTAGTTATCTTCTCTAATGAAATGTTTCTTAATACAAAGAAGAAGACAAAAACATAAATCGGCTACACATAAGAAAAACAAATAAAATATGGTTTTAAAAGGACTCTAGTTACCTTTTTTCATAACCATAGAATGTCGACTTACTTGAAGTCATCATTCTCTCTACAAAGCATTAAATGCCTTCTGTAACAAATCCTTTCTAAATATCCTTCCCAAAGAATGTCGACCTTCTTTTTGGTCCTCATTCTCTCTGGAGACTTTGAAATACACTACATAAAGAATACACTTGACATGACTATGTACAAATAAATATCTCAAAGCACTCATAGTACTTACACTCATTTAAAGTAAAGAAGTACTAATGTACCTCAAATCATTAATTAGAATAAAGACAAAACTACAACCCAACGTTCAAATGTACTATTGTAAGAAATAGACTTTTTACATAAAATATGTATTACCTAAAACAATACAACGACTAGTGTACCCTCTATTTCACCTTTATGGAAAAAGGCCTTCTCAAACTTCTCTAAAAGATGGTTTTGAAATGACCTAACATTTCACATTTCAAAAAGTTACAATTCCAAAATGTAACGACTACTTTTTATAAGCTATATAAACACACACAAAAACTATTCAAACAAGAGGAATGGAATAGACGTGTGAGCTTACAAAGAGAAAATTTTCTATTCGTGATTTGAAAAGAGAGCCTTGAAAAAGAAAGAGAAAAAGAAAAAGGAAGAAAAGAGAAAAAGTCAAGTCCAGCTTTTTGACAAAGAGTATCCTCTGAGTGACAAACAGAACATTCTTAGAATCCTTCATTCGTGCATTCATATCATTCTGAAGGTTCTATAGGAAGTATTGTAACTCTGTTATTCACTGTATTCCTTCTTTGTTTAAAGAAGTAGACCTCTGTGAAAGAGGGTGTTGCCCTTCTCTGTTTAGAGAAGAAGACCTCTTGGGAAGAGGGTGTGCCCCTTCTCTGTTGAGAGAAGAAGACCTCTTGGGAAGAGGGTGTTGTACTATTTATCCGGTAACTCGGATGTTATAGTGGAATCTCAAGTGGTTTGCTTGGGGACTGGATGTAGGTCTGGATATTGACCGAACCAGTATAACTTCTGTGTTTTATGTGTTGTGCCTTATTGCTTAATTATTTTATTTTATTGATCATTATCATATTTCACTATTCACCCCCCCTCTAGTGGAATTTCACTCTATGGTTGTCAATTTTTTTTTATAGAGATTCTCATGCATATATGTCTTCTAAGGCTGTAAAAAAAAATTATAGTGATTCAATCATTCATATATGTGTTCAAAGGCAATCAAAATTTTTTTATAGTGACTCAATCATGCATATATGTGTTCTAACATTGTCAAAAAACTTTCATAGTGATTCAATCATGCAGATATGTGTTCTAAGGCTATAAAAGAGCTCACGATGAGCAGATCATGTTCATTTTTTATCATTCCTGCCAAAATGGGTTTACTTCCTCAGCAATGAGCTCATTTATTACTCGAATCGAAGCCAATTGTCTCTGATATGCATTCTAACCCTGTAAAAAAAAATTTAGTGATTCAATCATGCATATTTGTGTTCTAAGGCTATCAAAAAAAATCACAGTGACTCAATCATGCATATATGTATTCTAATGTTCTCAAAAGAATTTCATAGAGATTCAATCATGCATATATGTCTTCTATGGCTATCAAAAAAAATTCATAGTGGTTCAATCATGCATATATGTTATCTAAGGTTGTCAAAAAATTTCAAAGTGATTCAATCATGTATATATATGTTCTAAGGTTGTAAAAAAAAATTCATAGCAATTCAATCTTGCATATATGTGCTCTAAGGTTGTCAATGTTTTTTTATAGAGATTCAAGCAAGCACATATATGTTCTAAGGAAGGCAAAATTTTTTTATAGTGATTCAATCAAGCATATCTGCTCTAAGGCTGTCAAAAAAATTACAGTGACTCTGTCATGCATATATGTGTCCTAAGGTTGTCAAAAAAAATTCATAAAGATCATGCATATGTGTTCTAAGGTTGTCAAAAAAAATTCATAGTCATTCAATCATGTAAATATGTGTTCAAAGGCTGTAAAAAAATTCATAGTGATTCACTCATGCACATATATGTTCTAAGGCTGTCAAAAAATTTTCATAGTGACTCAATCATGCATATATGTGTTCTAACATTCTCAATTTTTTTTTATACTGATTCAATAATGCATATATGTATTCTAAGAATGTCAAAAAAAAATCATAGTGATTCAATCTTGGATATATGCGTTCTAAGGTTCTTAAAAAAATTTCATAGTTATTCAATCAGGCATATATGTGTTCCAAGGCTGTCAAAAAAATTCCATTGTGATTCAATCACGCATATATGTATTCTAAGGCTGTAACAAAATTTCAGAGTGATTCAATCATGCATATATGTGTCTAAAGTTGTCAAAAAAATTTCACAGCGATTTAATTGTGCATATATGTTTTCTAACACTTTTCAAAAAAATTCATAGTGACTCAATCAGGCATATATGTGTTCTAACGCTGTAAAAAAAAATCATAGTGGTTCAATCATGCACATATGTGTTCTAAAAATGTCAAAAAAAATTCATAGTGATTCAATCATGCATATATGTGTTCTAAGGTTGTCAAAAAAAATTCATAGTGAGTTAGTCATGCAAATATGTGTTCTAAGTCTGCCAAAAAAAAATCATAGTGATTCAATCCAGCATATATTTTTGCTAAGGCTGTCAAAAAAATTTCATAGTGATTCAGTCATAAATATATGTGTTCTAAGGCAGTCAAAGAAATTTCAAAGTGATTCAAACATGCTGATATGTATTCTAAGTTACTCAAATTTTTTTTATAGTGATTGAATCATGCATATATGTATTCTAATTCTGTCAAAAATATTTCATAGTGATTCAATCATGCATATATGTGTTCTAAGGCTGTCAAAAAAATTTCATAGTGATTCAATCATGCATATATGTGATATAAGGCTGTCAAAAACATTTCAATCAAGCATATATGTGTTCTTCAGTTTAAAAAAAAACATTTAAAGTGATTTAATCATGCATATATATGTTCTAAGCCTATCAAAAAATTTCATAGTGACTCAATCATGCATATATGTGTTCTAACATTGTAAAAAGCATTTCATTGTGATTCACTCATGCATATATGTGTTTTAAGGCTATCTAAAAATTTTCTTAGTGATTCACACTTGAATATAAGTGTTCTATGATTGTTAAAAAAATTTCATAGTGACTCAAACAGGCATATATTTGTTATAACATTATAAAAAAAAAATTCATAGTGATTCAATCATGCATATATGTGTTCTAAGGCTGTAAAAAAAAATCATAGTGATTCAATCGAGCATATATGTGTTCTAAGGCTGTCAATTTTTTTTTTGTGATTCAATCTTGCATACATGCGTTCTAAGTCTATCAAAAAAATTTCATACTGATTCAATCATGCAAATATGTGTTCTAAGGCTTTCCAAAAAATTTCATAGTGATCCAATCAAGCATATATGTGTTCTAAGGCCTTGAATTTTTTTTTAATCTTGCATATATGTGTTCTAAAGCTGTAAAAAAAAAATCACAGTGATTCAATCTTGCATATATATGTTCCAAGTGTGTCAAAAAAATTTCGTAGTGGTTTAATCATGCTTATATGTGTTCTATGGCTGTCAAAAAAAAATGTAGTGATTCAATCATGCAGATTTATGTTCTAAGTTACTCAAAATTTTAATCATACTCAATTTTTTTTCATAGCGATTCATTCATGCATATATGTGTTCTAATGCTGTCAAAAATATTTTATAGTAATTCAATCACGGATATATGTGTTCCAAGGCTTCCAAAAAGATTTCATAATGATTCAATAATGCATATATGTGTTCTAAGGCTGTAAAAAGAAAATAGTAGTGATTGAATCATGCATATATGTGTTCTAAGGCTCTCAAAAAAAATTTGTAATGACTCAATCATCCATATATGTGTTCTAAGGCTCTCAAAAAGTTTCATTGTGAATCAATCTTTCATGTATTTATTCTATTGCAGTAAAAAAAATTCGTAGTGATTTAATCATGCATATATGTGTTCTAAGGCTGACAAAAAATGTTCATAGTGATTCAATCACGTATAAATGAGTTCTAATGTTGTAAAAAAAGTTTCATAGTGCCTCAATCAAGCATATATGTGTTATAATGTTGTCAAGAAACTTTCATAGCGATTCAATCTTGCATATATGTGCTCTAAGGCTGTTAAAAAGATTTCATCGTGATTGAATCTTACATATATGTGTTCTAAGGTTGTCAAAAAAAAGTTATAGTGATTCAATCATGCATATATGTGTTCTAATGCAGTAAAAAAAAATTCATAGTGATTCAATCAGGCCTATATGAGTTCTAAGGCTATAAAAAAAAATCATAGTGATTCAATCATGAATTTATGTGTTCTAACGCTGTAGAAAAAATTTCATAGTGATTCAATCCCCCATGTATGTGTTTTAAGGTTATAAAAAAAAATTCATAGTTATTCAATCTTGCATATATGTGGTCTAATGCTGACAAAAAAATTTCACAGTGATTCAATCATGCATATATGTGTTCTAAGGCTGTCAAAAAAACTTCATAATGATTCAATCTTGCATATATGTATTCCAAGGCCGTAAAAAAAAATATATAGTGATTCAATCATGCATATATGTGTTCTAATGCTGTAAAAAAAAATCATAGTGAATTAATCATGCATATATGTTTTCCACCATTGTCAAAAATATTTCATAGTGATTCAATCATGAATATGTGTTCTAAGGCTGTTAAAAAAATTTCATAGAGATTCAATCATGCATATATGTGTTCTAAGGCTGTCAAAAAAATTTCACTCTGACTCAATCACCCATATATGTGTTCTAACATTGTCTAAAAAAATTTATAGTGATTCAATTACTCATATATGTGTTCTTAGTTGGTGAAAAAGATTCCAATCATGCATATATGTGTTCTAAGGCTATCAAAAAAATTTCATAGTGATTCAATCATGCATATATGTGTTCTAAGGTTGTCTAAAAATTTTTATAATGACTCAATCATGCATATATGTGTTCTAACATTGTAAAAAAAAACTCACCGTGATTCATTCATGTATATATGTGTTCAAAGGCTTCTATAAAATTTCATAGTGATTCAATCATGCATATGTGTTCTAAGGCTGTCAAAAAAAATTCAATCTTGAATATATGTGCTCTATGGCTGTAAAAAAAATGTCATAGTGATGCAATCATGCATATATGTGTTCTAGGGCTGTAAAAAAAATCATAGTGATTCAATCGAGCATATATGTGTTCTAAGGCTGTCAATTTTTTTTTTGTGATTCAATGAAGCATACATGTGTTCTACGTCTGTCAAAAAAAATTTATAGTGATTCAATCATGCAAATATGTGTTCTCAGGCTGTCCAAGAAATTTCATAGTGATCCAATCAAGCATATATGTGTTCTAAGGCCTTCAATTTTTTTTTAATTTTGCATATTTGTGTTCTAAGGCTGTAAAAAAAAATTCACAGTGATTCAATCTTGCATATATGTGTTCCAAGGATGTCAAATTTTTTTCATAGTGGTTCAATCATGCTTACATGTGTTCTATGGCTGTCAAAAAAAAATTGTAGTGATTCAATCATGTAGATATATGTTCTAAGTTACTCAAAATTTTTTTATAGCGATTCCGTCATGCATATATGTGTTCTAATGCTGTCAAAATTTTTTTTATAGTGATTCAATCTTGGATATATGTGTTGTAAGGCTGCCAAAAAGATTTCATAGTGATTCAATAATGCATATATGTGTTTCAAGGTTGTCAAAAAAAAAATAGTGATGATTCAATCATGCATATATGTGTTCTATGGCTCTCAAAAAATTTCATTGTGATTCAATCTTGCATGTATGTATTCTAATGCAGTCAAAAAAATTTCATAGTGATTAATCATGCATATATGTGTTCTAAGGCTGTCAAAAAATGTTCATAGTGATTCAATTACGCATATATGAGTTCTAATGTTGTCAAAAAAATTTCATAGTGACTCAATCAAGCATATATGTGTTTTATTGTTGTCAAGAAACTTTTGTAGTGATTCTATCTTGCATATATGTGCTCTAAGGCTGTTAAAAAAATTTCATCGTGATTGAATCTTGCATATATCTGTTCTAAGGCTGTCAAAAAAAAATTATAGTGATTCAATCATGCATGTACGTGTTCTAAGGCTGTCAAAAAAATTTCATAGTGATTCAATCAGGCCTATATGAGTTCTAAGGCAATCAAAGAAATTTCAAAGTGATTCAATCATGCTGATATGTATTCTAAGTTACTCAAAATTTTTTATAGTGATTCAATCATGCATATATGTATTCTAATGCTCTAAAAAGTTTTTTGTAGTGGTACAATCATGCATGTATGTGTTCTAAGGTAGAAATTTTTTTTTATAGTGATTCAATCATGCATATATGTGATATAAGGCTGTCAAAAACATTTCAATAATGTATATATGAGTTCTTAGGATGTCAAAAAAAATTTATAGTGATTTAATCATGCATATATATGTTCTAAGTCTATCAAAAAAATTTCATAGTGACTCAATCATGCATATATTTGTTCTAACATTGTAAAAAACATTTCATTACGATTCACTCATGCATATATGTGTTTTAAGGCTGTCTAAAAATTTTCATAGTGATTCACTCATGCATATATGTGTTCTATGCCAGTTAAAAAAATTTCATAGTGACTCAATCATGCATATATTTGTTCTAACATTGCCAAAAAAAATTCATAGTGATTCAATCATGCATATATGTTTTCTAAGGCTATCAAAAAAACTTCATAGTGATTCAATCTTGCATATATGTGTTTTAAGGCTGTCATAAAAAAATCATAGTCATTCAATCATGCATATATGTGTTCTAAGGCTGTCAAAAAAATTTCATTATGATTCAATCTTGCATATATCTGTTCTAAGACTGTAAAAAAAAATTGTAGTGATACAACCGTGTATAAATGTGTTCTAAGGCTATCAAAAAAATGTCATAGTGATTCAATCAAGCATATATGTGTTCTAAGGTTGTAAAAAACAAATCAGAGGGATTCAATCGAGCATATATGTGTTCTAAGGCTGTCAATTTTATTTTTTTGTGATTCAATAATGCATAAATGTGTTCTAAATCTGTCAAAAAATATTTCATAGTGATTCAATCATGCAAATTTGTGTTCTACGGCTGTCCAAAAAATTCCATAGTGATCCAATCTAGCATATATGTGTTCTAAGGCTTTCAATTTTTTTTTAATCTTGCATATATGTGTTCTAAGTCTGTCAAAAAAAAATCACAGTGATTCAATCTTGCATATATGTGTTCCAAGGTTGTCAAAAAATTTTCATAGTGGTTCAATCATGCTTATATGTGTTCTAAGGCTGTCAAAAAACATTTGTAGTGATTGAATCATGCAAATTTATGTTCTAAGTTACTCAATTTTTTTTATAGCAACGTAGTCATGCATATATGTGTTCTAATGCTGTCAAAAATATTTTATAGTGATTCAATCATGGATATATGTGATGTAAGGCTGCCAAAAAGATTTCATAGTGATTCAATAATGCATATATGTGTTCTAAGGCTGTCAAAAAATAAAAAAACAATAGTGATTCAATCATGCATATATGTGTTCTAAGGCTCTCAAAAAAAAATTATAATGACTCAATCAACCATATATGTGTTCTAAGGCTGTCAAAAAATTTAATTGTGATTCAATCTTGCATGTATGTATTCTAATGTAGTCAAAAAAATTTCATAGTGATTTAATCATGCATATATGTGTTCTAAGGCTGTAAAAAAATGTTCATAGTGATTTAATCACGCATATATGAGTTCTAATGTTACTCAAATTTTTTTTATAGTGATTCAATCATGCATAATGTGTTCTAAGATTGTAAATTTCATAGTGATTTAATCATGCTGATATGTATTCTAAGTTACTCAAATTTTTTTTATAGTGATTCAATCATGCATATATGTATTCTAATGCTCTCCAAAAAATTTTGTAGTGGTATAATCATGCGTGTATGTGTTCTAAGGTGGTCAAACAAAATTTTTAGTGATTCAATCTTGACTATATGTGATACAAGGCTGTCAAAAACATTTCAATCAGGCATATATGTGTTCTTACGATGTTGAAAAAAATTTATAGTGATTTAATCATTCATATATATGTTCTAAGCCAGTAAAAAAAAAAACATAGTGACTCAATCATGCATATATGTGTTCTAACATTGTAAAAAACATTTCATTATGATTCACTGATGCATATATGTGTTTTAAAGCTATTTAAAAATTTTCATAGTGATTCACTCATGCATATATGTGTTCTATGGCTATTAAAAAAATTTCATTGTGACTCAATCATGCATATATTTGTTCTAACATTGCCAAAAAAAATTCATAGTGATTCAATCATGCATATATGTTTTCTAAGTCTGTAAAAAAAAATTCATAGTGATTCAATCTTTCATATATGTGTTTTAAGGCTATCATAAAAAATTCAAAGTCATTCAATCATGCATATATGTGTTCTAAGGCTGTCAAAAAAAATTCATTATGATTCAATCTTGCATATATCTATTCTAAGGCTGTCAAAAAAAAATTATAGTGATACAACCGTGTATATATGAGTTCTAAGGCTGTCAAAAATATGTCAAAGTGATTCAAACATGCATATATGTGTTCTAAGGCTGTAAACAAAAATCATAGTGATTCAATTGAGCATATATGTGTTCTAAAGCTGTCAATTTTTTTTTTTTTGTGATTCAATCATGCATACATGTGTTCTAAGTCTGTTAAAAATATTTTCTAGTGATTCAATCATGCAAATATGTGTTCTAAGGCTGTCCAAAAATTTTCATAGTGATCCAATCAAGCATATATGTGTTCTAAGGCCTTCAAAAAAAATTTAATCTTACATATATATGTTCTAAGGCTGTCAAAAAAAAATCACAGTGATACAATCTTGCATATATGTGTTCCTAGGATGTCAAAAAATTTTCATAGTGGTTCAATCATGCATATATGTGTTCTAAGGCTGTCAAAGAAAATTAGTAGTGATTCAATCATCCATATATGCGTTCTAAGGCTCTCAAAAAAATTTGTAATGACTGAATCATCCATATATGTGTTCTAAGGCTGTCAAAAAGTTTCATTTTGATTCAATCTTGCATGTATGTATTCTAATGCAGTCAAAAAAATTTCATAGTGATTTAATCATGCATATATGTGTTCTAAGGGTGACAAAAAATGTTCATAGTGATTCAATCACGCATATATGAGTTCTAATGGTGTCAAAAAAATTTCATAGTGACTCAATCAAGCATATATGTGTTATAATGTTGTCAAGAAGCTTTTGTAGTGATTCAATCTTGCATATATGTGCTCTAAGGCTGTTAAAAAAATTTCATCATGATTGATTGTTGCATATATGTGTTCTAAGGCTGTAAAAAAAAAATTATAGTGATTCAATCATGCATGTATGTGTTCTAAGGCTGTTTAAAAAATTTCATTGTGATTCAATCAGGCCTATATGAGTTCTAAGGCTATAAAAAAAAAATTCATAGTGATTCAATCATGTATTTATGTGTTCTAATGCTGTCAAAAAAATTTCATAGTGATCCAACCTGCATGTATGTGTTCTAAGGATGTAAAAAAAAATTCATAGTGATTCAATCTTGCATATATGGGTCTAACACTGTCAAAAAATTTCATAGTGATTCAATCATGCATATATGTGTTCTAAGACTGTAAAAAAAACTTAATAATGATTCAATCTTGCGTATATGTGTTCCAAGGCCGTCAAAAAAAATATATAGTGATTCAATCATGCATATATGTGTTCTAATGCTGTAAAAAAAAATTCATAGTGAATCAATCATGCATATATGTTTTCTAACATTGTCAAAAATATTTCATAGTGATTCAATCATGCATATATGTGTTCTAAGGCTGTCAAAAAAATGTCATAGAGATTCAATCATGCATATATGTGTTCGAAGGCTGTCAAAAAAATTTCGTACTGACTTAATCACCCATATATGTGTTCTAACATTGTCTAAAAATTTTTATAGTGATTCCAATCAAGCATATTTGTGTTCTAAGGCTGTCAAAAAAATTTCATAGTGATTCAATCATGCATATATGTGTTCTAAGGTTGTCTAAAAAATTTCATAATGACTCAATCATGCATATATGTGTTCTAACGTTGTAAAAAAAAACTCACCGTGATTCATTCATGTACATATGTGTTCAAAGGCTTATAAAAAATTTCATAGTCATTCAATCATGCATATATGTGTTCTAACGCCGTCAAAAAAATTTCAATCTTGCATATATGTGTTCTAAAGATGTCAAAAAAAATTTGAAGTGATTCAATCATGCATATATGTGTTCTAAGGCTTTAAAAAAAAATCATAGTGATTCAATCATGCATTTATGCGTTCTAAGGCTGTCAAAAAAATTTCATAGTCACACTCATGCATATATGTGCTCTAAGGCTGTTAAAAAAAATTCATTGGGACTGAATGACGCAGATATGTTTTCTAACATTGTCAGAAAAATCTCATAGTGATTCAATCATGCATATATATGTTCCAAGAATGTAAAAAAAAATTCATAGTGATTTAATCTTGCATGTATGTGTTCTAAGGATGTCAAAAAAACTTCACAGCCATTCAATCAAGCATATATATGTTCTAAGGCTTTCAAAAAAATTTCATGGTGATTCAATCATGAATATATGTGTTCTATGGTTGTGAAAAAAAATTCATACTGATCCAATCTTGCATATAAGTGTACTAAGGCTGTAAAAAAATCTTCATATTGATTCAATCAAGGATCTATGTGTTTTAAGGCTGTCAAAAAAATTTCATAGTGATTCAATCATGCGTATATGTGTTCTAACGTTGTCAAAAAAATTTCATAGTGATTCAATCATGCCTGTATATGTTCTAAGGCTGTCAAAAAGTTTTCACAGTGATTTAATCATGCATGTATGTGTTCTAAGGTTGTAAAAAAAAATTCATAGTGATTCAATCTCGCAGATATGAGTTCTAAAGCCGAGAAAAAAAATTGTTTTGGTTCAATCATGCATATATATGTTCTAAGGCTTTTAAAAAAAATTCATAGTGATTCAATATTTCATATATGTGTTTTATGGTCTCCAAAAAAATTTCATAGTGACTCAATCATGCATATATATGTTCTAAGGCTACTTAAAAAATTCATCGTGATTCAATCATGCTTATATGTTTTCTAAGGCTGTCAAAAAAATTTCGTAGTGACTCAATCATGCATATATGTGTTCTAACATTGTCTAAAAAAATTTATAGTGCTTCAATCATGCATATATGTGTTCTAAGGCTTTAAAAAAAAATTCATAGTGATTCAGTCATGCATATATGTATTTTAAGGCTGTCAAAAAAAAACCAGAATGACTCAATCATGCATATATGTGTTCTAACGTTGTCAAAAAAAATTCATAGTGACTGATACAAATATCTATCTATCTTTCTATCTATCTATTTATATATATATATGTGTGTGTGTGTGTGTGCTCTAAGGTTGTCCAAAAAATTTCATAGTGATTCAATCATGCGTGTAGGTGTTCTAAGGCTGTCAATTAAATTTTAATCATGCATATATGTGTTCTAAGGCTGTCAAAAAAAAATCATAGCGATTCAATCATCTCTATATGTGTTCTAAGGCTGTGAAAAAAATTTCATAGAAACTCAATCATGCATATGTGTGTTCTAACGTTGTCTAAAATTTTTTATAATGATTCAATTATACATATATGTGTTCTGAGGCTGTCAAAAAAATTTCAATCATGCATATATGTGTTTTAAGGCTGTCCAGAAAATTTCACAGTGATTCAATCATGCACATATGTGTTCTAAGGTCATCAACAAAATTTCAATCTTGCATATATGTGTCCTAAAGATGTCAAAAAAAATTCAAAGTGATTAAATCATGCATATATGTGTTCTAAGGCTGTAAAAAAAAAATCATAGTGATTCAATCATGCATATATACGTTCTAAGGCTGTCAAAAAATTTTCATAGTCACACTCATGCATATATGTGCTCTAAGGCTGTTAAAAAAAATTCATTGGGACTGAATGACGCAAATATGTTTTCTAACATTGTCAAAAAAATCTCATATGATTCAATCATGCATATATGTGTTCCAAGAATGTCAAAAAAAATTCATAGTGATTTAATCTTGCATCTATGTGTTCTATAGATGTCAAAAATACTTCACAGTCATTCAATCAAGCATCTATATGTTCTAAGGCTTTAAAAAAAAAATTATGGTGATTCAATCATGAATATATATGTTCTATGGTTGTGAAAAAAATTTCATAGTGATTCAATCTTGCATATAAGTGTACTAAGGCTGTAAAAAAATCTTCATATTGATTCAATCAAGAATATTTGTGTTCTAAGGCTGTCAAAAAAAATTCACAGTGATTCAACCATGCATATATGTGTTCTAACGTTGTCAAAAAAGTTTCATAGTGATTCAATCATGCATGTATATGTTCTAAGGCTGTCAAAAAGTTTTCACAGTGATTTGATCATGCATGTATGTGTTCTAAGGTTGTCAAAAAAAAATTCATAGTGATTCAATCTCGCAGATATGTGTTCTAATGCTGAGAAAAAAAAAATTGTTTTGGTTCAATCATGCATATATATGTTCTAAGGATTTTAGAAAAATTTCATAGTGATTCAATATTTCATATATGTGTTTTATGGTCTCCAAAAAAATTTCATAGTGACTCAATCATGCATATATATGTTCTGAGGCTACTTAAAAAATTCATAGTGATTCAATCGTGCTTATATGTTTTCTAAGGCTGTCAAAAAAATTTCGTAGTGACTCAATCATGCATATATGTGTTCTAACATTGTCTAAAAAAATTTGTAGTGCTTTAATCATGCATACATGTGTTCTAAGGCTTTAAAAAAAATTTCATAGTGATTCAATCATGCATATATGTATTTTAAGGCTGTCAAAACAAATTCACAATGACTCAATCATGCGTATATGTGTTCTAACGTTGTAAAAAAAAATTCAGTGACTGATAAAAATATCTATCTATCTATCTATCTATATATATATGTGTGTGTGTGTGTGTCAGTGTGTGTGTGAGTGAGTGTGTGTGTGTGTGTTCTAAGGTTGTCTAAAAAATTTCATAGTGATTCAATCATGCGTGTAGGTGTTCTAAGGCTTTCAATTAAATTTCAATCATGCATATATGAGTACTAAGGCTGTCAAAAAAAAAAATCATAGCGATTCAATCATCTCTATATGTGTTCTAAGGCTGTGAAAAAAATTTCATAGAAACTCAATCATGCATATATGTGTTCTAACGTTGTCTAAATTTTTTTATAATGATTCAATCATGCATATATGTGTTCTGAGGCTGTCAAAAAAATTTCAATCATGCATATATGTGTTTTAAGGCTGTCCAGAAAATTTCATAGTGATTCAATCATGCACATATGTGTTCTAAGGCTGCCAAAAAAATTTCATAATGACTCAATCATGCATATTTATGTTCTAACATTGTCAAAAAAAATTCTTTGTGATTCATTCATGCATATATGTTCTAAGGCTGTCCAAAAAATTTCATAGTGATTCAATCATGCAATTATGTGTTCTAAGGCTGTCAAAAAAATTTCATAGTGATTCAATCATGCATATATCTGTTCTAAGGCTGTTAAAAAAATTTCGTAGTGATTCTTTCATGCATAAATGTGTTCTAAGGCTGTCAACAAAATTTTAATCATGCATATTTGTGTTATATTGCTGTCAAAAAAAATCATAGTGATTCAATGATGCATATATGTGATCTACGACTGTCAAAAAAATTGCATAGTGATTCAATCATTCATATATGTGTTCTAAGCCTGTCAAAAGAATTCTATGGTGAGTCAATCACTCATATATGTGTTCTAATGCTAACAAAAAAATGTTATAGAGCATCGATCGTGCATTTATGTGTTTTAAGGTTAACAAAAAAAATTTCATAGTGATTCAATCGTTCATATATGTGTTTAAAGGCTGTCAAAATTTTTTTGTAGTGATACAATCATGCATATACGTGTTCTAAGGCTTCTAAAAAAAATTCATAGTGATTCAATCATGCATATATGTGATCTAAGGCTGTCAAAAAAATTTCATAGTGATTCAATCATGCAAATTGTGTTCTAAGTCTATCAAAAAATTTTCATAGTGATTCAATGATGAATATATGTGTCCTAAGGCTGTCAAAAAAATTTCATATTGATTAAATCACGAGTATATGTGTTCCAGGTCTGTTACAATAATGTTATAGTGATTCAATCATGCATATATGTGTTATATTGTAAAAAAATTTCATAGAGATTCAATCATGCATATATGTGTTCTAAGGCTGTGAAAAAAATTTCATAGTGATTCAATCATTCATATATGTGTTCTAAGACTGTCAAAAAACATTCATGGTGATTGAATCACACATATATGTGTTCTAAGGCTGTCAAAAAACTTTTATAGTGATTCAATCATTCATATATGTGTTCTAAGGCTGTAAAAAAAATTGATTGTGTTTCGATCATGCATATATGTGATCTAAGGTTGTCAATTTTTTTTTAGAGTGATTCAATCATGGAAATATATGTTATAATGCTGTCAAAAAAATATAGTGATTCAATCTTGCATATGTGTGTTCTAAGGTTGTCAAACAAATTTCATAGTGATTCAATCTTGCATATATGTCATCAAAGGTTGTCAAAAAAATGTTTTAGTGATTCAATCATGCATATATGAGTTCTAATGCTGTGAAAAAAAATTGTAGTGGTTCAATCATGCATATATGTGTTCTAATACTGTAAAAAAATATTTATAGTGGTTCAATCATGAATTTATGTGTTTTAATGCTGTAAAAAAAAATTCAAAGTGATTCAATCTTT
This sequence comes from Nuphar pumila, assembly GCF_984573655.1. Lineage (NCBI taxonomy): Eukaryota > Viridiplantae > Streptophyta > Magnoliopsida > Nymphaeales > Nymphaeaceae > Nuphar > Nuphar pumila. The sequence continues at coordinate 56,815,327 of NC_143258.1, forward strand.
CATATATGTGTTCTAATGTTGTTAAAAAAATTTCATAGTGATTCAATCAAGTATATATGTGTTCTAAGAATGTCAAAAAAGATTCATAGTGATTCAATCTTGCATATATGTTTTCTAAGGTTGTCAAAGAAAAATTATACGTATTCAATCTTGCATATAGGTGATCTAAGACTGTCAAAAAAATTACATAGTGATTCTATAATGCATATATGTGTTCCAATGTTCTCAAAAAAATTCATAGTGATTCAATCATGTAGATATGTGTTCTAAGAATGTCAATAAAAATTGATAGTGATTCAATCATGCATATATGTGTTCTAGGTTGTCAAAAAAATTTCTTGGTGATTTAATCTTTCATATATGTGATCTAAGGCTGTCAAAAAAAATTCATAGTGATTCAATCTCGCATATTTGTGTTCTAAGGCTGTGAAAAAAATTTCAGAGTGATTCAATCTTGCATATAAGTGTTCTAATGCAGTCAAAAAAAAATTATAGTGATTCAATCTTGCGTATATGTGTCCTAAGGTTGTCAAAAAAATGTCATAGTGATTCATTCATGCTTGTATATTCCTCTAAGGCTGTCAAAAAAATTTCATAGTGATTCAATATCGCATGTATGAGTTATAATGCTGTCAAAAAAATTACATAGTGATTCCATCATGCAGATATGTGTTGTAAGTTTGTCAAAAAAAATTTGTAGCAATTCAATCATGCATATATGGGTTATAAGATTCTCAAAAAAAATTTATTGTGTTTTAATCTTGCATGTATGTGTTCTAAGGTTGTCAATTTTTTTTTATAGTGATTCAATCAAGCATATATGTGTTCTAAGGTTGTCAAAAAGTTAATAGTGCTTCAATCATGCATAAATGAGATCTATGGTTGTGAAAAAAATTTCATAGTGACTTAATCAATCATATATATGTTCTAATGATGTCAAAAAACTTCTGTAGTGATTCAATCATGCATATATATGCTCTAAGGCTGTCAAAAATTTTTCATGTTGATTGAATCTTGCACATATGTGTTCTAAGGCTGTAAAAAATAAATAATAGTGATTCAATCATGCATATATGAGTTCTAAAGCTGTCAAAAAAATGTCATACTCATTCAATCATGCATATATGTGTTCTAAGAATGTCAATAAAAATACATAGTGATTCAATCATGCATATATGTGTTCTAAGGTTGTAAAAAAAAATTCATAGTGATTCAATGTCGCATATATGTGATCTAAGGCTGTCAAAAGAATTTTATAGTGATTCAATCATGTATATATGTGTTCTAAGACTGTGAAAAAAATTCATAGTGATTAAATCTTGCATATAAGTGTTCTAATGGTGTCAGAAAAAATGCAGTGATTCAATCATGCGTATATGTGTTCTAAGGCTGTCAAAAAATTTTTATAGTGATTCAATATTGCATGTATGTGTTCCAAGGCCATCAAAAAAATTAAATAGAGATTCAATCATGCAGATATGTTTAGTTAGTTTGTCAAAAAAAAATTGTAGCAATTCAATCATGCATATATGAGTTATATGGTTCTCAAAAAAATTTCATAGTGATTCAATCATGCATATTTGTGTTCTAAGGTTGTCAAAAAAAGTTAATAGTGATTCAATCATGCATATATGAGATCTAAGGTTGTCAAAAAAATTTCATAGTGACTCAATCATCTCTATTTGTGTTCTAATGCTGTCAAAAATATTTTATAGTGATTCAATCATGCATATATGTGTTCCAGAGCAGTCAATTTTTTTTTATAATGATTCAATCATGCATATATGTGTTCTAAGGATGCTAAATTTTTTTTACAGTAATTCAATCATTAATATATGTGTTCTAAGTTTGTCAAAAAAAAATTATAGTGGTTCAATCTTCCATATATATGTGTTCTAAGTTTGTCAAAAAAAAATCATAGTGATTCAATCTTGCATATATGTGTTCTAAGGCTGTCAAAAAAAATTCATAGTGATAAAATCATGCAGATATGTGTTCTAAGTTACTCAAAAAAAATTCATAGTGATTCAATCTTGCATATTTGTGTTCTGAGGCTGACAAAAAAATTTCATAGTGATTCAATCATGCATATATAGGCTCTAAGGCTTTAAAAAAAAAATCATAGTGATTCAATCATGCAGATATGTGTTCTAAGTTACTCAATTTTTTTTTATAGCGATTCAATCATGCATACATATGTTCTAATGCTTGCAAAAATATGTTGTTGTGATTCAATCTTGCATATATGTGTTCTATGGTTCTCAAAAAAATTTCATAGTGATTCAATAATGCATATATGTGTTCTAAGGCTGTCAATTTTTTTTTGTAGTGATTCAATCATGCATATATATGTTCTAAGGCTGTCAAAACAATTTCATAGTGAACTAATCATTGATATATGTGTTCTAAGGCTATCAAAACAAATTCATAGTGACTCAATCATGCATCTATATGTTCTAACGTTGCCGAAAAAATTTCATAGTGATTCAATAAGGCATATATGTGTTCTAAGGCTATCAAAAAAACTTCATAGTGAATCAATCATGCATATATGTCTTCTAAGGCTGTCAAACAAATTTTATAGTGATTCAATCATGCATATATGTATTCTATGGTTGTGAAAAAAAAATCATAGTGATTCAATCATGTTTATATGTGTTCTAAGGCTGTAAAAAAAATTTCATAGCAATTCAATCTTGCATATATGTGCTCTAAGGTTGTCAAATTTTTTGTATAGAGATTCAATCATGCATATATGTGTTCTAAGGCTCTGAAAAAAATTTCATAGTGATTCAATCAAGCATATATGTGTTCTAAAGCTCTAAAAAAAAATTCACAGTGATTCAATCATGCATATATGTGTTCTAAGACTATAAAAAAAAATTCATAGCAGTTGAATCTTGCATATATGTGTTCTAAGGTTGTCAATTTTTTTTATAGCAATTAATTCATGCATATATGTGTTCTAAGTTTTTAAAAAAAAATTCATAGTGACTCAATCATGCATAGATGTGTTCTAAGGCTATCAAAAAAAAATCATAGTGATTCAATCTTGCATATATGTGTTCCTAGCCTATGAAAAAAATTTCATAGAGTTTTAATCTTGCATGTATGTGTTCTAAGGCTGTAAAAAAAAATTCATAGTGATTCAATTTTGCATATATGTGTCCTAAGGTTGTCAAAAAAAATTTGTAGTGATTCAATCATTCATATATGTGTTCAAATGCTGTCACAAAAATTTTGTAGTCATTCAGTCATGCGTGTATGTGTTGTAAGGTTGTCAAAATTTTTTTATAGTGCTTCAATCATGCGTGTATGTGTTCTACGACTGCCAAAAAAATTTCAATCATGCATATATGTGTTATAAGCCAGTCAAAAGTTTTCACAGTGATTCAATCATGCATATATGTGTTCTAAGGCTATCAAAAAAAATTTATAATGACTCAATCAGGCATATATGTGTTCGAACATTATAAAAAAAAATTCAAAGTGAGTCAATCATACATATACACATTCTAAGAATGTTAAAAAAATTTGATAGTGATTTACTCATGCATATATATGTTCTAAGGTTGTTGAAAAAATTTCATAGAGACTCAATCTTGCATATATGTGTTCTAACATTGTTAAAAAGATTTCATAGTGATTCAATCTTGCATATATGTGTTCCAAGGTTATCAAAAAAAATTCATAGTGATTAAATCATGCATACGTGTTCTAAGGTTGTCAAAAAAATTTCATAGTGATTCAATCATGCATATATGTGTTCTAAGGCTGTCAAATTTTTTTTTTATAGTGATTCAATCTTTCATATCTGTGTTGTAAGGCTATCAAAAAAATTTCATAGTGATACAATTAAGCATATATGTGTTCTAAGGCTGTCAAAATAATTCATAGTATTTCGATCTTGCATATATGTGTGCTAAGCTTTTCAAAAAAAAATTAATGGTTATTCAATCATGTATATATGGGTTATAAGGCTGTCAAAAAAAAATCATAGTGATTCAATCATGCATATATGTGTTCTATGCTTGTCAAAAAAAATTCATAGTGATTCAATCAAGCATATATGTATTCTAAGGCTATAATTTTTTTTTTATTGTGATTCAATCATGCATAGATGTGTTTTAAGGCTGTCAACAAAATTTCATAGTTTTTCAATCATGCCTATATATGTTCCTAGGCTGTCAAAAAAAAATCATAGTTATTCAATCAGGCATAAATGTATTCTATGGCTATCAAAAAAATTTCAATCTTGCATCTAGGTGTTCTATGACTGTCAAAAAAATTTATAGCGATTCATTCATGCATATATGTGTTTAAGGCTGTAAAAAAAAATTTATAGTGATTCAATCAGTCATATATATGTTCTAAGGTTGTCAAAAAAAATTCATAGTGATTCAATCATTCATATATGTGTTCTAAGTCTGTAAAAAAAAATTCATAGTGATTCAATCTTGCATATATGTGTTCTAAGGCTCTCAAAAACATTTTATAGTGATTCAATCGTGCATACATGTGTTCTAAGCTTGTCAAAAGACATTCATAGCGATTCAATCATGTATATATGTGTTCTAAGGTTGTCAAAAAAAATTATTGTGATTCAATCATGCATAGATGTGTTCTAAGGCTGTCAAAATTTTTTTATAGTGATTCAATCATGCATATATGGGTTCTAAGGCTGTCAAAAAAAATTCATAGTCACACTCATGCATATATGTGTTCTAAGGCTGTTTAAAAAAATTCATTGGGACTGAATGATGTAGATATGTTTTCTAACATTGTCAAAAAAATCTCATAGTGATTCAGTCATGCATATATGTGGTCCAAGAATGTCAAAAAAAATTCATAGTGATATAATTTTGAAAATATGTGTTCTAAGGATGTCAAAAAAACTTCACAGTCATTCAATCATGCATATATGTGTTCTAAGGCTATCAAAAAAATTTCAATCTTTCCTGTATGTGTTCTAGGACTCTAAAAAAAATTTATAGTGATTCAATCATGCATATATGTGTTTAAGGCTGTAAAAAAAATTCATAGTGATTCGATCAATCGTATATATGTTCTAAGGCTGTAAAAAAAAATCATAGTGATTCAATCATTCATATATATGTTCTAAGGCTGTCAAAAAAATTTTAGAGTGATTCAATCTTTCATATATGTGTTCTAAGGTGGTCAAAAAATTTTCAAAGTGATTAAATCATGCATTTATGTGTTCTAAGGCTGTAAAAAAAAATTCATAGCGATTCAATCATGCAAATATGTGTACTAAGTTACTAAAAAAAAAATCATAGTGATTCAATCTTGCATATGTGTGTTCTAACATTGTCAAAAAAACTTTATAGTGATTCGATCAGGCATATATATGTTATAAGGCTATCAAAAAATAATCAAAGTGATTCAATCTTGAATATATATATTCTAAGGCTATCACCAAAATTTCATAGTGATTAAATCTTGCATATATGTATTCTATGGCTGTAAAAAAAAATTCATAGTGATTCAATCATGTATATATGTGTTCTAAGGCTGTAAAAAAAATTCATAGCAATTCAACCTTGCATATATATGTTATAAGGTTGTCAAATTTTTTTTTTATAGATTTATTCATGCATATATGTGTTTTAATGCTATAAAAAAAACTTCATAGTGATTCAATCATGCATATGTGTTCCAAGGCAGTCAAAAAAATTTCATTGTGATCAATCTTGCATATATGTGTTCTAAGCCTGTCAAAAAAATATCATAGTGTTTCAATCATGCATATATGTGTTCTAACATTGTAAAAAAAAATTCATAGTGATTCTATCATGCATATATATGTTCTAAGGTTGTCGAAAAAATTTGATAGTGATTTACACATGCATATATGTGTAAATTGATTGTAAAATTTTTTTATAGTGATTCAATCATGCATATATGTTCTAAGTTTTCAAAAAAAATTCATAGTGATTCAATCATGCATATATGTGTTCTAAGGCTGTCAAATAAAATTCATATTGAATCAATCATGCATATATGTGTTCTACGGCTGTCAAAAAAATTATGATGATTTACTTATGCATATATGTTTTCTAAGGTTGACAAAAAAATTTCATAGTATTTCAATCTTGCATATATGTCTTCTACCGCTGTCAAAAACGTTTCATAGCGATTCGATCATGGATATATGTGTTATAAGGCTGTCAAAAAAAAATTCATAGTGATTCAATCATGCATATATGTGTTCTAAGGCTGTCAAAAAAAATTCATAGTGATTCTATCATGCATATATGTGTTCTAATGATGGCAAAAAAATTTCATAGTGATTCAATCATGGAAATAAATGTTCTAAGGCTGTCAAAAAAATTTCATAGTGATTCAATCTTTGCATATATGTGTTCTATGGCTGTAAAAAAAAATCATAGTGATTTAATCTTACATATATGTGTCCTAAGGTTGTCAAAAAAAATTCATAGTCATTCAATCAGGCATATGTGTTCTAATGCTGTCAAAAAAAAAATTGTAGTCATTTAATCATGCGTGTATGTGTTGTAAGGTTGTCAAATTTTATTTATAGGGATTCAATCATGCGTGTATGTGTTCTAATGTTGTCAATTTTTTTTTATAGTGATTCAATCATAAGTGTGTGTGTTCTAAATCTGTCAAAAATTTTTTAATCATGTATATATGTGTCCTAAGGCTATCAAAAAAAATTCATAGTGATTTAATCTTGTATATATGTCTTCTAAGGCGGTAAAAAAAATTTGATAGTGATTTACTCATGCATGTATGTGTTCTAAGGCTGACAAAAAAATTTCATAGTATTTTAATATTGCATATATGCGTTCTAAGACTATGAAAAAAATTTCATAGTGACTCAATCATGGATATATATGTTATAAGGCGATAGTCAAAAAAATTTCATAGTGATTCAATAAAGGATATATATGTTATAAGGTTGTCAAAAAAAATTCATAGTGATTTAATCATGCATTTATGTGTACTAAGGCTGTAAAAAAAAATTCATAGTGATTCAATCTTGCATAGATGTGTTCTAAGGCTGTCAATTTTTTTTATTGTGATTCAATCATGCATATATGTGTTCTAAGGCTGTCAAAAAAAATTCATAGTGATTCAATCATGCATATATATGTTCTAAGGCTGTCAAAAAAAATTCATAGTGATTCAATCTTGCATATATGTGTTCTAAGGCTGTAAAAAAAAAATCACAATTAAATCTTGCATATATGTGATCTAGGGTTGTCAAATTTTTTTATAGAGATTCAATCATCCATATATGTGTTCTAAGGGTGTCAAAAAAAATTTATAGTGATTCAATTATGCATATATGTGTGCTAAGGCTGTCAAAAACGTTTAATGATTTAATTTTGCATATATGTTTTCTAAGCCTGTCAAAAAAATTTCAAAGTGATTCAATGTTGCATATATGTGTTCTAAGGTGGTCCAAAAAATTTCATTGTGATTCAATCATGCATATATGTGATCTAAGGTTATCAAAAAAAATTCGTTGTGATTCTCTCATGCATATATGTGTACTAAGGTCTTCAAAAAAAATAATAGTGACTCTGTAATGCTTATGTCTTCTAACGTTTTCAAAAGAATTTCATAGTGATTCAATCATGCATATATGTCTTCTAAGGATACCAAAATAAATTTGAAGTGATTCAATCTTGCATATATGTGTTCTAATGACATAAAAAAAAATTCATGGTGATTCAATCATTCATATATGTGTTCGTAGGCAATAAAAAAAAAATAGTGACTCAGTCATGCATATATGTGTTCTAACATTGTCAAAAAAATTTCATAGTGATTCAATCATTCATATATGTGTTCTAAGGCTGTCAAAAAAAATCATAGCAATTCAATCATGCATATATGTATTCTAGGGTTGTCAATTTTTTTATAGAGATTCAATCATGAATATATGTTTTCTAAGGCTGCCAAAAAAAATTTATAGTGATTCAATCATTCTTATATGTGTTCTAAGATTGTCAAAATTTCTTTATAGTGATTAAATTTTGCATATATGTGTTCTAAGGCTATAAACAAAAATCATAGTGATTCAATGTTGCATATATGTGTCCTAAGGTTGTAAAAAAAAATCAGTCATTCAATCATGCACATATGTGTTCTAATGCTGTAAAAAAAAATTTGCAGTCATTCAATCATGCGTGTATGTGTTGTAAGGTGGTCAAATTTTTTTTGTAGTGATTCAATCATAAGTGTGTGTGTTTTAAGGCTGTCAAAGCAATTTCAATCATGCATATATGTGTTCGATGGCTGTAAAAAAAAATTCATAGTGATTTGATCATGCATATATGTGTTCTAAGGCTATCAAAAAAAATTGATAGTGATTTACTCATGCATATATGCGTTCTAAGGTTGACAAAAAAATTTCATAGTATTTCAATATTGCATATATGTTATCCAAGGCTGCAAAAAAATTTTCATAGTGACTCAATCATGGATATATATGTTATAAGGCTGTCGAAAAAATTTCATAGTGATTCAATCATGGATATATGTGTTCTAAGCCTGTCAAAAAAATTTCATAGTGATTCAATCACGCATAGATGTGTTCTAAGATTGTCAATTCTTTTTTATTGTGATTCAATCATGCATATTTGTGTTCTAAGGCTGTCAAAAAAAATTCATAGTGATTCTATCAAGCATATATGTGTTATAAGGCTATCAATTTTTTTTATAGTGATTCAGTCATGTAGTTTTGTGTTCTAAGTTACTCAAAAATGTTTTATGGTGATTCAATCATGCATATATGTGTGTTCTAATGCTATCAAAAATATTTTGTAGAGATTCAATCATGCATATATGTGTTCTAAGGCTATCAAAAAAAATTCATAGTGATTCAATCATGCATATATATGTTCTAGGGCTATCAAAAAAATTTCATAGTGACTCAATCATGCATATATGTGTTCTAAGGCTGTAAAAAAAAATTCATAGCGATTCAATCATGCATATATGTGTTCTAAGGTTGTCAAAAAAAATTCATAGTGATTCAATCATGCATATATGTGTTCTAAGGCTGTCAAAAAAAAAATTTATAGTGATTCAATCATGCATATATGTATTCAAAGGGTGTCAAGAAAATTTCATTGTGATTCAATCATGCATATATATGTTATAAGGCTGTAAAAAAAAAATCATAGCAAATCAATCTTGCATATATGTGTTCTAAGCTTGTCAAAATTTTTTTATAGTGATTCAATCATGCATATATGTGTTCTAAGGCTGTAAAAAATTTTTTATAGAGATTCAATCAGGCATATATGTGTATAAAGGCAGTCAAAAAATTTTCATAGTGGTTGAATCATGCATATTTATGTTTTGAGGTTGTCAAAAAAATTTCATAGTGATTCAATCATGCATATATGTGTTCTAAGGCTGTAAAAAAAAATTCATAGTAATTCAATCTTGCATATATTTGTTCTAAGTATGTCAAAAAAATTTCATAGTGATTCAATCAAGCATATATGTGTTCTAAGGCTGTCAAAAAAAATTTATACTGATTCAATCATGCAGATTTGAGTTCTAAGTTACTCAAAAAAAATTTACAGTGATTCATTATTGCATATATATGTTCTAATGCTGTCAAAAATATTTTATTGTGATTCAATCATGCATATATATGTTCTAAGGCTGTCAAAAATTTTTTATAGTGATTCAGTAATGCATATATGTGTTCTAAGGCTGTCAAAAAACTTTTATAGTGATTCAATCATGCATAGATGTGTTCTAAGACAGTAAAAAAAAATTCATAGTGACTCAATCTTGCATATATGTGTGCTAAGGTTGTAAAAAAAAATTCATAGAGATTCAATCATGATATATGTGTTTTAAGGCTGTCAAAAAAATTTCATAGTGATTCAATTAAGCATATATGAACCCTAAGGCTATAAAAAAAAAATTATAGTAATTCAATCATGCATATATTTGTTCTAAGGCTGTAAAAAAAAAATCATAGTGATTCAATCTTGCATATATGTGTTCTAAGGATGTCAAAAAAATTTCATAGTGATTCAATGAACCATATTTGTGTTCTAAAGCTATCTAAAAAATTTGATAGTGATTCAATCATACAAATTTGTGTTTTATTGCTGTCAAAAATATTTTATAGTGATTTAATCATGCATATATGTGTTCTATGTCTGTCAAAAAAATTTCATAGTGATTCAATGATGCATATATGTGTTCTAAGGCTGTTAAAAAACTTTTATTGTAATTCAGTCATGCATATATGTGTTCTAAGGCTGTCAAAAAAAATCATAGTGACTCAATCAATCATATATGCATTCTAAGGCTATCAAAAAAATTCATAGTGAATTAATCATGATATATGTCGTCTAAGGCTGTCAATTTTGTTTTATAGAGATTCAATCATGCAGATTTGTGTTCTAAGTTACTCAAAAAAAAATTATAGTGATTCAATCATGCATATATGTGTTCTAATGTTGTCAAAAGTATTTTATAGTGATTCAATCATGCATATAGATGTTCTAAGGCTCTCAAAAAAAATTCATAGTGATTCAGTCATGTATATGGGTGTTCTAAGGCTGTCATAAAACTTTTATAGTGATTCAATCATGTATATATGTGTTCAAATGTTGTCAACAAAAATTTATAGTGATTCAATAATGCATATATGTGTTCCAAAAATGTCAAAAAAAATCTTGTAGATTCAATTTTGCATATATGTGTTCTAAGGTTGTTAAAGAAATTTCATAGTGATTCAATCATGCATATATGTGTTCTAAGGCTGTCAATTTTTTTTTACAGTGATTCAATCTTTGCATATATGTGTTCTTAGGCTGTCAAAAAAATTCATAGTGATTCAATGTTGCATATATGTGTTTTTAGGCTGTCCAAAAAATTTCATAGTACTTCAATCTTGCATATATGTATTCTAAGGCTGTCAAAAAAAAATTCATAGTGATTCTATCATGCATATATGTGTTCTAAGGCTGTCAAAAAAATTTCATAGTGATTCAATCAAGAAGATATGTGTTCTAAGTTACTTAAAAAAAATGTATAGTGATTTAATAATCCATATATGTGTTCTAATTCGGTGAAATAAAAATTATAGTGATTCAATCATCCATATATGTGTTCTAAGGTTGTCCAAAAAATTTAATAGTGATTGAGTAGTTCAAGTATGTGTTCTAAGGCTCTCCAAAAAAATTCATGGAGATTCAATCATGCATATATATGTTCTAATGCTGTCAAAAAAATTTGATAGTGATTCATTATTGCATATATGTGTTTTAAGGTTGTAAAGAAAAAATCATAGTGATTCAATCGTGCATAGATGTGTTCTATGGTGTTCAAAAAAATTTCATTGTGATTCAATCATGCATATATGTGTTTTAAGGTTGTCAAACAAATTTTATAGTGATTAAATCGTGCATATATGTGTACTGAGGTCATCAAAAAAATTTCAATCTTGCATATATCTTTTTTAAAGCTGTCAAAAAAAATTCATAGTGATTCGGCAATGCAGATAAGTGCTCTAAGTTCAATCATTCATGTATGTGTTTTAAGGCTGTCAAAAGAATTTTATAGTGATTCAATCATGTAGATATACATTTGTGATCATCGCAAAATTTTTCCTCTCTTGATATTTCTCTCTATTCCTTCTCTTTTCCTTTCTAATCTCCATTTCCTCCTTTTTGAAGGGAGAAAATAAAAGACAGAAAAGAAGAGAGAAGAGAAAAGAGAAAAGAAAAGAAAGAAGAGAGAGGAAATTTTCTGCGACGGTCTCACTTGACTTTAATTTTGAAAAGATTTTGAAAGATTACTCCCCTCCATTTTTTTTTAAATATTTGTGGGAAAATTGAGAGGCAAGATGCGCTCATCTGTACGAGGATCGACCGTTTCTGGCGCCTTTACCAGGGGTAGTCAAACCAAGGATCGAATTTATGCCTTTTTGCTTTGCTAAAAGATTATCTAAGAATTTATTCTAAGTCTAAATGCGCAAAGAATCATGCTTGTGCAATGCAAAAGATGTATGCTCTTTTTTTTTATTTGAAAATCTCCAAGTATTTCTGAGATGAATTTGATAACAGAGTGAAGAAATGGTTTTTAATTTAGAACTTGAGATAGATCTTGGATAGATGTTTTGAAGTTCTAAGTCTTTGAAATAATCAGAGTTTTGGGAAAATAAATCTGGATTTTGAAAGGGGTGATTTTGAAGCTGAGATAAAAGGAGAAGAAAGGAAGTTTCAAAGTCATAAATGGACTTTGAATTAGAATTTCGAACCTGGATGAATGTTTGAAATGAAATTGAATTCTATATTTGAAATTTAAAATTTGAAATCAGGGTGGGACTGGAGAAATTCGAGTTGAGTTTGAAAAATAGTATTGAGTTTAAAAGATCAAGGTGGGATAATGAGAAATGAAATTGGTTTTGAAATCTGGGATTCAAGATGGAATTTGGATCTGAAGTCTGAGATCCAAAATGAAGTTGATTTCTGGAATCCTAAATGGAATTCGGATCTGAAGTCTGAGATCCAAAATGAAGTTGATTTCTGGAATTCTAAATGGAATTCGGATTTGAAGTCTGAGATCCAAGAATGAAGTTGTAGTATGGATCTAGAATCCTAAATGGGAATTGGATCTGAAATCTGAGATCCAAGATGAAGTTTGAAGTATGGATCTAGAATCCTAAATGGGAATTGGATATGAAATCTGAGGTCCAAGATGAAATTGGATCCTGAACCCTAAAATGGATTTTGAATCTGAAGTCTGAGATCCAAAAGTGGAGATTGCATTTGGAAATCTGGATCCAAATTGGGATTAGGTTCTAACTTTGGATTTGGATTTTGAAAGTCCAAATGGGACTTTTGAAGATAGGTCTGGGTTTAGGAACCCAGATCGAATTTAAAACTTTTAGAATCGAATTTTGAGATTCAGAATCAATCTTAAAACTTTGATTTTAAATTTTGAGAATCAAAACTCAATCTTTAGGTAGAGCTTTGAAGATGAAAAATAAGTTTGATTTTGAAGTTTGAATCATGAATTTCAAAGTTAAATGGAACTTTGAAATTTGATTTGAATTTGGAAATGAAATTTTGAATATAAAAAATGAATTTGAAATTTTAAAGTCAAATTGGGCTTTGAAATTGAAATTTGAATCTTTGAAATAAGATAGAAGAATGAATTGAAATAGAGATTAAAGGAAGATATTTGAGATCATTTGGATCTTGATTTTTTTTTTTGAAAATAGTTCTATCCTAAATGATGAAATGAATGAAAGAATTTGAAATTTGGTTTTTGAAAAATCATATTTCATTCTTTAAATGAATGCAAATAAGATTGAGGATATAATATATCCCTGACTATGGTCATTGAATATATTATATAACAATCATATTTAAATTCAGGTGAAGAATAAAACATATTTTGGTGCTTTTATGGAGTTTAAAATGAAATTAACTCTCAATATACCTTGACTATGGCCATTGATATATATTTTGAGTTAATTTTAAGTTAAACTCTGATAAAAGAAGAAAATATTTTGAAAAATATGATGATTTTTGAAAGGGATCCGATGTGGATCCAGTGTTATTCTATAAAAGATGAAAATCCTAAATTTTGTTTACATCCTGACTATGGCCATTGATGTAAATCAACTTAGGATTAATCACCTTTTTATAAAATGGTGCACGTGCCACTCATGTTTCACCATTTGTGTAGTTTTTTAAAAATAAAAGAGGAAAATGTCATGAATCAACCAATTCGAGAAGATATGTACATGCTTATGCATTCTATTCTAAGACAAAGAATGTAAATTCTCATTGTATCTATTGCAATTTAAAAATTTTTAATCTAAGAAGAAAAATAACATTCTCTACACAATTCCTGCAAAATTCAAATTTGAACAAGGTAAAGGAGATATAGAGACAAATATCGTATTGGATTTAAAAGGGTAAATGATGGAATGCTCATGCCTACGTTTCAAGCTAATGAAAATCTAATGTGTCATTAATGAGGAAGCATATACATTAGAGTACATGAATATGTTATGACAAAATACAAGTGTAAAAGGTAATATACATATGATATACAAGGGGTTGATATGTATATGGGTTTGAAATCATGATGAGCATATACAGTGATATAAGATATACCTAAGTGCAAGGGTTAAATGCATATAAGCACTGAAGATGTAGGACTCGTGATGTTTGGAAGACTGTTATTCCTACTGATTCCAGAGTTTTATTGTGGAAACAAAGGGAATCACAACAACCGGCGAGTTGTAGCAGTTTTTTGCACTGTTGCACAACCCGAAATGACACAACAATTCTTGGAATTGCTGTGAAGAACGCAAAACCTAGCGGTTCTTTGAACTGCTATGTATTTCAAGGAATCATAATAACTCATTGAGTTGTTGTGAAAAGATGAGAGTCACAGCACATAGTGACTCGTAACAATTATGCTGGGGAGATAGAGCGGGAGGTGTGAATGAGAAAGAGGGTGTAGTTGCTGTGAATGGTTCTAACAGGCGACTATGGATGTGTGGTGCAAAAGGTAACAAGGGCCAAGCATGTTAATACCAAAAGCTGGATATACTGTAACAAAGGGACAAATGTCAACAAATTAGATGCTAATAAGTCATTCACGCTAGATGCAAAGGATGATATTATTTGCTAGCTGCCAATGTTTCATGGCCAATAATAAACAAACAAACAAAAAAACTTTGCAAAATAGTCAGCATATACTAGATTCTATAACTTAAATCCTCAGTAACCTGTGCACCGGTTTTGGCAAATGCATGGCTTTTGAGATTTATATGGAACCATGCAGAATGCACATGTACATATGTTGTAAATTGCCAATTGACAACTGCTATATGATGGAAATGCCACCGCTTGTACACCAGATGAAAATGTGCAAAAGTGTCTCTATCAAATCAAAGTGGTGTGTATTGAATGAAATTGAAATGTATTATAACTACACATATATACCAAAAGAAAAATGCCACACATGATACATATAACAGAAGTCAACTCAGATATACATCCAATGTTTGCAACCTGTAACACAGATGATTGGAGAGTGCTGCTAAAATAATGATGAAACATATTGCGAATTCATATGAGAAAATACACAATTGAATCAGGTGATTGATGTTACCAGCACAAACATGAATCTGCACCAAAGTTTATGGAAATATAAAACGCAGGAGATGATTCTATCCTGGTAGATACAGATGCTAGAAGTTTATTAAAAGTAGAATCTGAAGCTTTTCCACTTCCAAGTACAGGGAACCCTCAGCGGAAATATACACAACAAACCATCATAATAATGGCTCCCATGCATCCCATACTCCTGAGCCAGCCACATTATCTGTCAACACATGCTTTGAAGAAAAACTCCAAGCCCGTCATGTCGAGCAGCATGATAGTTTACTTGGAAAACCTTGTAAATATAGGCGAAAAAGGTCAAATGCATACAGATGAGAAGTTCTATGGTGAGGTTGATGAAAAATTGTTCATTTTCAAGAAGCAAACTCAATTCTGCTTCTATTCAAGTGTGTCAATTGATTCCTCTCTCAAGCAATATCATGTAGCTGAATTTCTCTCTTCTTTTATAGAAATTATTCTACTTTTACGGTTGATATTGTGTACATGGATAATTCAAGTGTGCAATTCAACAAAGAATTTTCTGGAAATGAACACATTCCAATGATCAAGCAAATTGATCTGGAGTAATCGATTATATTAAAAAAAATGTTTAAACCACATTGCATGATAATGTGAGGATACTATGGACAGGAAAATGGAGATGCAGAGTACCATTGCTGATTACATGCATTAAATAAAATGAATGAAAGGGATACATAGTAAACAAAAGTTTACACAAGGATGATGAATCGATAATACATGTATAATATAATCACAGGAGGTGGACAATCCAAAAAGAAAATAGATCATTAGCATAAAACAAAAAATAAAATAAAACAAAACATATCTATGCAACGTAAAGCTGGATGCAGTGGCAAAAAAAAAAAGTTAATACTAGCTTGTAGTGATTCCAAAAATAACATAATGTAATCAGGAATTTTCTGAACAAAGACACAAAATGAATGTACAGCCAGAATGAACAGGGGCCATGGATGAAATGAAGATATCAACAAACAAGCAATGTACGTGAATATGTGATATGGGACACTGATTGGCCTCGTTATTCAAACAATCAACAAGGCAAACCTTACTCAATGCTTCAGCAAATTGGGTCTGCTGAACCGTGGATTTAAAGGAAAAGGGATCATCAGGGGTGAATCATCTGGAAGCAGTGTCTCATCCCTTTAGTTTGATAACAGATCCATGATATTTGAAAAATGGTATAGAAACCTGTTTATCAGAATCCTCTTCGCTACCTTGCAACCGCGTAGAGACCTTGGATTTTACATCCCCTATGATAAGTTGAGCCACACTCTTTCAGAAGAATCATCTGTTCTTTTCTGTTACAGGCCTTGCAAACACAAACCTTAGTGCTGGAAGGAAACTCGTCTGAATATGCTTCAGCGATGTCCAACGTAGGTCCACGGCTCTGAAAATCGAGGTTCTCCCCCTTTGTCTTGTTTCATCGTTACCCTCCATAAAATAGGAATTAGACAACACGATATAACATTCATTACGGTATATCACGAAATCAAGAGCTCTACGCTCACATTACTGGAGGATCTATTATCCTTTCCTTGGAACTTAGAGAGCAATGGGGATACGAGGGATGGAAACATCAGATTGACAACATAAACCGGTCAAATAAAAGAAAGAGAGCAATCAAAATGAGGAGTGTGAACAGAAAATCGATGATACAAAGAGAGGGTGGACATCAAAATGAAAACGAATAAGTTGGAATATACAGATCAATGACAGAATTCAATTAAAACAAAACAATAATGAATTGTAAAATACTGAATAAGAGAAGATAACAAAATAAAAAATTGTAGGAATCTGAATATTCCATCGATGTTGCATGGGGTGGGTCGATTTTGCTATAGGCAAATCGATCCCACCATGTTGCCTTACGAAAAGGAAGAAAGTAAAAAAAAAAAAATGAAAATCAAAAGAAAAACAAGATGATATTATGAAAGGGAAAGGGGGTTTCTAAAAAAGATCAAAGAGGCGAGAGTTACTCACCTGTAAGCGTAGGTGCTTTGTAGTCGACTTTCTTCCGTCGGATGAACCAAAACTCAGGAAATAAGAAGAAGGAGAAGAGGAGGAAGAAGCGTGAAAGATGGGTGCTGGGGTGAGGGCGGATGGTTTGAGAGGAGAAGGCAATGGAGGGGTGATAATGGATGGGAGAAAGGGTTTTCCCTTTGCCGATTTTAAAGAAGATGGAGAAGAGTCCAGAATGATGGAGGTTAGGGATCATTGGAGGAAGTGAAGGGGAGATGATCATAGAGAGAGAGAGAGAGAGCTCATCGCCATCTCCTTTCTTATGAAGGGTCTTCAAAGAAACCCTAAAAAAGCAGATTTGCAAAGGGGGCCCTTTTATTTTCAAGATTTTACAAAGAGGGGGCTCCCATACAAGGTTTTCTAAAAAGTGATTCTTTATAAAAAAAATGTTTTTTCAAAAAAAGGTTTTTTAGAAAAAGGAAATTTTCAAAAAGTAGGTTTTTAAAACTATTTTTTCTTTTCTATTTTTTTATTTTTTTATCTTTTCTTCCATTTCTATATTTTTTGGTATTTTTGAAATAAAGCCCTAAAATTTATGAAAAAACAAAGATTTAAAACTATTTTTTTGTATTTTTGAGAAATATTTACAAAAGAGGGTTTTTCTGAGAAATCGGGGTTATTTTGGGGAAATTTCTTCAGAAAATGGGTTTGGACCCAAGTTTTGAGAAAATATTCGAATTTTAAACCTTAAATTGAGGAATACAACACGATGGACTCAAACGTATACCAGACAAACTGTCTGAGCCTTTCAAAAAGTTATTTTGATAATTTGATTTAAAATTGGGTAACGAAGATCAGATTTGGATTTTGACAATGGATCTGGATCCAAGATCGAGTTAGATATGTAAAACGAATTTAATTTCATTAAAATCTGAGAAATAAATTGGAATTTAGATTTAAATCTGACTTAATTACCTAGAAAATGGAGGCAGGGGCAAAAAGGGAGTATTTAAAAAACTTTGAAAAATTTGGGGTGTTCACAACATTCTAAGTTACTCAAAAAAAAATTATAGTGATTCAATCATGCATATATGTTCTAATGCTGTAAAAAAAAATTGCTAGTGATTCAATCATGCATATATGTGTTCTAAGGCTATCAAACAAATTTTCATAATGATTCAATCAAGCATATATGTGTTCTAAGGCTGTAAAAAAAACTCATAGTGTTTCAATCATGCACATATGCGTTCTAATGCTGTCAAAAAATTTTGTAGTGACTCAATCATGCCTATATATGTTTTAATGCTGTAAAAAAAATTTCCAGTGATTCAATCTTGCATATATGTGTTGCAAGGCTGTCAAAAAAACTTCATTGTGATTCAATCATGCATATATATGTTCTAAGGCTGTCAAAAAGATTTCATTGTGATTCAATCATGCATATTTGTGTCGTAAGGCTGCCAAAAAAAATTCATTGTCATTCAATCATGCATATGTGTGTCCTAAGGTAGTAAAAAAAAATTTAGTCATTCAATCATGCATATATGTGTTTTAAGGTTGTCAAAAAAAATCATAGTGATTCAATCATGCATATATGTGTTCTAAGGCTGTCAAAAAGATTTCATAGTGATTCAATCATGCATAAATGTGTTATAAGGCTGTAAAAAAAATTTATAGTGATTCACACACGCATATATGCGTTCTAAGGCAATCAAAAAAATTTCATAGTGACTCAATCATGCATACATGTGTTCTAACGTTGTCAAAAAAATTTCATAGTGACTCAATCATGCATATATGTGTTCTAAGAATGTAAAAAAAAATTCAGGGTGATTCATTCTAGCATATATGTGTGCTAAGGTTGTTAAACAAAAATCATATTGATTGAATCATGCATAAATGTGTTCTAAGGCTGTCAAAAAAAAAGTATAGTAATTCAATCATGCATATATGTGTTCTAAGGTTGTCAAAAAAATTTCATAGTGATTTAATCTTGCATATATGTGTTCTAAGTTACTCAAAAAAAATTACAGTGATTCAATCATGCATATATGTGTACTAAAGCTGTGAATTTTTTTTTGCAGTGAATCAATCATCCATATACGTGTTCGGAGTTTGTTCAAAATTTTTTACAGTGATTGAGTCATGCAAATATGTGTTTTAAGTGTGTGCAAAAAATTTCATAGTGGTTCAATCATGTATATATGTCAATTTAAGGCTTTCAAATTTTTTTTATAGTGAGTCAATCATGCAGATATGTGTTCTAAATTACTCAAAAAAAAATTATGGTGATTCAATCATGCACATATATGTTCTAGTGGTGTCTAAAAAATTTGGTAGTGATTCAATCATACATATGTTCTAAGGCTGTCAAACAGATTTCATAGTGATTCAATCACGCATATATGTGTTCTAAGGCTGTCAAAATTTTTATTGTGATTCAGTCATGCAGATAAGTGTTCTAATTGAATAATTTTTTTTATAGTGATTAAATCATGCATGTATGTGTTTTAAGGTAGTAAAAAAAAATTTATAATAATTCAATCATGCAGATATGTGTTCTAAGTTACTCAAAATTTTTTTATAGTGATTCAATCATGGATATATATGTACTAAGCTAGTGAAAAAAATTTCATAGTAATTCAGTCATGCATATACGTGTTCTAAGGCTGTCAAAAAACTTTAACTGTGATTCAATCATGCATAGATGTGTTCTAAGGCTATCAAAAAAAATTCATGGTGATTCAATCATGCATATATGTGTTTTAAGGCTGCCAAAAAAATTTCAATCTTGTATATATGTGTTCTAAGTCTATCAAAAAAATTTTAATCTTGCATATATGTGTTTTAAGGCTGTTAAACAAATTTCAATCTTGCATATATGTGTTCTAAGGCTCTCAAACAAATTTCAAAGTGATTCAATCGTGAAAATATGGGTTCTAAGGCTGTCAAATTTTTTTATAGTGATTCAATCATGCAGATAAGTGTTCTAAGTTAATAAAAAATTTAATAGTGATTCAATCATGGATATATGTATTCTAATGCAGTCAATTTTTTTTTATAGTGATTCAAACATGCGTATATGTTTTTCAAGGTTGTCAAAAAAATTTCATAGTGATTCAATCATATATATATATGTGTGTGTGTTCTAAGGCTATCAATTTTTTTTTATTGTGATTCAAACATGCTTAGATGTGTGCTAAGGTTCTAAAAAAAAATTCAATCTTGCATATATGTGTTCTAAGGCTTACAAGAAAATTTCATAGTGATTCAATCTTGCGTATATGTTTTTTAAGCTTCAAAAAAAAATTCATAGTGATTCAATCATGCATATATATATTTAAGGTTGTAAAAAAAAATTCATAGTGAATCAATCATGCACATATGTTTTCTAAAACTGTTCAAAAAAATTCATAGTGATTCAATCATGCACATATGTTTTTTAAAGCTGTCCAAAAAATTTCATAGTGATACAATCATGCATATGGGTATTCTAAGGCTGTCAAATTTTTTTTATAGTATTCAATCATGCATATATGTGTTCTAAGGCTGTAAAAAAAAAACCATAGTGATTCAATCATGCATATTTGTGTTCTAAGACTGTAAAAAAAATTTCATAGTGACTCAATCTTGCATATATATGTTCCAAGGATGTAAAAAAGATTTCATAGTGATTCAACCATGCATATATGTGTTCTAAGGTTGTCATAATTTTTTGAACCATGCATATATGTGTTTTGCGGCTGTCAAAAATATTTCAAAATGATTCAATCACGCATATATGTGTTTTGAGGATGTCAAAAAACTGTTATAGTGATTTAATCATGCAGATATGTATTCTATGTTACTAAAAAAAAAAATTATAGTGATTCAATCATGAATATATATGTTCTAATGCTGTCAAAAAAATTTGTTAGTGATTCTACCATCCATATATATGTTCTAAGGTTGACAAAAAAATTTCATAGTGATTCAATCATGCATATATGTGTTCTAAGGTTGTCTGAAAATTTTTACTGTGATTCAATCATGTATAGATGTGTTCTAAGTTTGTCAAAAAAATGTCATTGTGATTCAATCATGCACATATGTGTTTTAAGGTTTTCAAAAAAAATTCATAGTGATTCAATCATGCATATATGTTCTAATGCCGTAAAAAAAAATTGGTAGTGATTTAATCATGCATATATGTGTTCTAAGGCTGTCAAACAAATTTTCATAATGATTCAATCAAGCATATATGTGTTCTAAGCCTGTCAAAAAAACTCATAGTGTTTCAATCATGCATATATGTGTTCTAATGCTGTCAAAAAAAAATTGTAGTGACTCAATCATGCATATATATGTTCTAATGCTGTAAAAAAAAAATTCCAGTGATTCAATCTTGCATATATGTGTTGTAAGGCTGTCAAAAAAACTTCATTGTGATTCAATCATTCATATATATGTTCTAAGGCTGTAAAAAAGATTTCATTGTGATTCAATTATGCATATTTGTGTCGTAAAGCTGCCAAAAAAGTTCATTGTCATTCAATCGTGCATATGTGTGTCCTAAGGTAGTAAAAAAAAATTCATAGTCATTCAATCATGCATATATGTGTTTTAAGGTTGTCAAAAAAATTCATAGTGATTCAATCATGCATATATGTGTTCTAAGGCTGTCAAAAATATTTCATAGTGATTCAATCATGCATAAATGTATTATAAGGCTGTAAAAAAAAATTCATAGTGATTCACACAGGCATATATGTGTTCTAAGGCAATCAAAAAAATTTCATAGTGACTCAATCATGCGTACATGTGTTCTAATGTTGTCAAAAAAATTTCATAGTGACTCAATCATGCATATATGTGTTCTAAGAATGTCAAAAAAAATTCAGGGTGATTCATTCTAGCATATATGTGTGCTAAGGTTGTTAAAAAAAAATCATATTGATTCAATCATGCATAAATGTGTTCTAAGGCTGTCAAAAAAAATTTATAGTAATTCAATCATGCATATATGTGTTCTAAGGTTGTCAAAAAATTTCATAGTGATTCAATCTTGCATATATGTGTTCTAAGTTACTAAAAAAAAAAATTACAGTGATTCAATCATGCATATATGTGTACTAAAGCTGTGATTTTTTTTTTTGCAGTGAATCAATCATCCATATACGTATTCGGAGGTTGTTCAAAAAATTTTATAGTGATTGAGTCATGCAAATATGTGTTCTAAGTGTGTGGAAAAAATTTCATAGTGGTTCAATCATGTATATATGTCATTTTAAGGCTTTCAAAATTTTTATATAGTGATTCAATCATGCAGATATGTGTTCTAAATTACTCAAAAAAAATTTATGGTTATTCAATCATGCATATATATGTTCTAGTGGTGTCAAAAAAATTTGGTAGTGATTCAATCATACATATATGTGTTCTAAGGCGGTCAAACATATTTCATAGTGATTCAATCACGCATATATGTGTTCGAAGGCTGTCAAAATTTTTTATTGTGATTCAGTCATGCAGATACTTCTAAGTGAATAATTTTTTTTATAGTGATTCAATCATGCATGTATGTGTTTTAAGGCAGTCAAAAAAAATTTATAATAATTCAATCATGCAGATATGTGTTCTAAGTTACTCAAAAAAAATTATAGTGATTCAATCATGGATATATATGTTCTAAGCTAGTGAAAAAAATTTCATAGTGATTCAGTCATGCATATACGTGTTCTAAGGCTGTAAAAAAGCTTTAACTATGATTCAATCATGCATAGATGTGTTTTAAGTCAATCAAAAAAATTTCATGGTGATTCAGTCATGCATATATGTGTTTTAAGGCTGTCAAAAAAATTTCAATCTTGTATATATGTGTTCTAAGGCTGTCAAAAAAATTTCAATCTTGCATATATGTGTTCTAAGGCTGTTAAACAATTTTCAATCTTGCATATAAGTGTTCTAAGGCTCTCAAACAAATTTCAAAGTGATTCAATCATGAAAATATGGGTTCTAAGGCTGTCAAATTTTTTTTATAGTGATTCAATCATGCAGATAAGTGTTCTAAGTTACTCAAAACAATTTAATAGTGATTCAATCATGGATATATGTATTCTAATGCAATCAAATTTTTTTTGTAGTGATTTAATCATGCGTATATGTTTTTCAAGGTCGTCAAAAAAATTTCATAGTGATTCAATCACATATATATATATATATATATATGTGTGTGTGTGTGTGTGTGTGTGTGTGTGTGTGTGTGTTCTAAGGCTATCAATTTTTTTTTATTGTGATTCAAACATGCTTAGATGTGTGCTAAGGTTCTAAAAAAAAATTCAATCTTGCATATATGTGTTCTAAGGCTTCCAAGAAAATTTCATAGTGATTCAATCTTGCGTATATGTTTTTTAGGCTTCAAAAAAAAATTCATAGTGATTCAATCATGCATATATATATTTATGGTTGTCAAAAAAAATTCATAGTGATTCAATCATGCACATATGTTTTCTAAAGCTGTTCAAAAAAAATCATAGTGATTCAATCATGCACATATGTTTTCTAAAGCTGTCCAAAAAATTTCATAGTGATTCAATCATGCATATGGGTGTTCTAAGGTTGTCAAATTTTTTTTATAGTATTCAATCATGCATATATGTGTTCTAAGGCTGTAAAAAAAAATCATAGTGATTCAATGATCCATATTTGTGTTCTAAGACTGTAAAAAAAATTTCATAGTGACTCAATCTTGCATATATATGTTCCAAGGATGTAAAAAAGATTTCATAGTGATTCAATCATGCATACATGTGTTCTAAGGTTGTCAAAAAAAAATCATAATGATTCAATCATGCGTATATGTGTGCTAAGGCTGTCATACAAAATCATAGTGATTCAATAATGCATATATGTGTTCTAAGGTTGTAAAAAAAAAATCATAGTGATTCACTCATGCATATATGTGTCCTATGGCTGTCAAAAAAATTTCATAGTGACTTAGTCATGCGTATATGTGTTCTAACGTTGTCAAACAAATTTCATAGTAATTCAATCTTGCCTATATGTGTTCTAAGGGTGTTAAAAAAAAATTATAGTGATTCAATCTTGCATATATGTGTTCTAAGGTTGTCAAAAAAGTTTCATAGTGATTCAATCTTGCATATATTTGTTCTAAGGCTGTCAATGTGTTCTATGGCTGGAAAAAAATTTAATAGTGATTTATTCATGCATATATGTGTTCTAACACTGTAAAAAAAATTTCATAGTGATTCAATCATGCAGATATGTGTTCCAAGTTACTAAAAACAAATCATAGGGATTCAATTATGCATATAGTGTTCTAAGGCGGTCGAAAAAAATTTATAGTGATTCAATCATGCATATATGTGTTCTAAGGTTCTCCAAAATCTTTAATAGTGATTCAATCATGCATATATGTGTTCTAAGGCAGTTCAAAAGATTTCATTGTGATTCAAACATGCATATATGTGTTCTAAGGTTGTCAATTTTTTTTTAACCATGCATATATGTGTTTTGCAGCTGTCAAAAATATTTCAAAATGATTGAATCACACATATATGTGTTTTAAGGATGTCAAAAAACTGTTATAGTGATTTAATCATGCAAATATGTATTCTATGTTACTCAAAAAAAATTTATAGTGATTCAATCATGCATATATATGTTCTAATGCTGTCAAAAACATTTGTTAGTGATTCTACCATGCATATATATGTTCTAAGGTTGACAAAAAAATTTCATAGTGATTCAATTGTGCATATATGTGTTCTAAGGTTGTCTGAAAATTTTTACTGTGATTCAATCATGTATAGATGTGTTCTAAGTTTGTCAAAAAAATGTCATTGTGATTCAATCATGCATATATGTGTTTTAAGGTTTTAAAAAAAAAATCATAGAGATTCAATCACGCATATATGTGTTTTAAGTCTCTCAAAAAAATTTTATTGTGTTTCAATCTAGCATATATGTGTTCTAAGGCTGTCAAAAAAATTTCAATCTTGCATATATGTGTTCTAAGGCTGTCAAGCAAATTTCATAGTGATTCAATCATGCATATATGTGTTCTAAGTCTGTCAAAAAAGCTTTATAGTGATTCAACCATGCAGATAGGTGTTCTAAGTTTCTCAAAAAAAAATTATAGTGATTCAATCATGCATATATGTGTTCTAATGTCAAAAAAAATTTATAGTGATTCAATCTTGCATAAATGTGTTCTAAGGTAGTCAAAATTTTTTTATAGTGATTCAATCATGCATATATGTGTTCTAAGTCTATCAAAAAGGTTTTATTATGATTCAATCATGCATATAATTGTTCTAAGTCTATCAAAAAGGTTTTATTATGTTTCAATCATGCATCTAAGTGTTCTAAGGCATTCAAAAAAATTTCATTATGATTCAATCATGCATATATATGTTCTAAGGCTGTCAAAAAAATTTCGTAGTGATTCAATCATGCATATATGTGTTCTAAGGCTGTCAAAAAAATTCCATAGTGATTTATTCAGATATGTGTTCTAAGTCGCAAAAAAAAAATTATAGTGATTCAATCGTGCATATATGTGTTCTAATGTCCAAAAAAAATTATAGTGATTCAATCTTTTATAAATGTGTTCTAAGGTAGTAAAAACATTTTCAAAGTGATTTAATCATGCATATATGTGTTCTAAGTCTATAAAAAAGGTTTTATTATGATTCAATCTTGCATATAATTGTTCTAAGGCTATCAAAAAGGTTTTATTATGTTTCAATCATTCATCTAAGTGTTCTAAGGCGTTCAAAAAAAATTCATTATGATTCAATCATGCATATATATGTTCTAAGGCTCTTAACAAAATTTCATAGTGATTCAATCAAGCGTATATATGTTCTAAGGCTGTCAAAAAAATTTCATAGTGATTCAATCATGCATATATGTGTTCTAAGGCTGTCAAAAAAATTCGATAGTGATTTATTCAGATATGTGTTCTAAGTCGCAAAATTTTTTTTATAGTGATTCAATCATGCATATATTTGTTCTAACGCTATAAAAAAATTATAGCGATTCAATCTTTTATATATGTGTTCTAAGGTTGTCAAAAAATTTCATTGTGATTCAATCATGCATATATGTGT
Organism: Nuphar pumila; assembly: GCF_984573655.1. Lineage (NCBI taxonomy): Eukaryota > Viridiplantae > Streptophyta > Magnoliopsida > Nymphaeales > Nymphaeaceae > Nuphar > Nuphar pumila. The sequence goes on from NC_143258.1 coordinate 56,841,593, forward strand.
TTTAAGTTTGTCAAAAAAACTTAATAGTGATTTAATCATGCATATATGTGTTCTAAGTCTATAAAAAAGGTTTTATTATGATTCAATCTTGCATATAATTGTTCTAAGGCTATCAAAAAGGTTTTATTATGTTTCAATCATTCATCTAAGTGTTCTAAAGCGTTCAAAAAAAATTCATTATGATTCAATCATGCATATATATGTTCTAAGGCTCTTAACAAAATTTCATAGTGATTCAATCAAGCGTATATATGTTCTAAGGCTGTCAAAAAAATTTCATAGTGATTCAATCATGCATATATGTGTTCTAAGGCTGTCAAAAAAATTCGATAGTGATTTATTCAGATATGTGTTCTAAGTCGCAAAAAATTTTTTATAGTGATTCAATCATGCATATATTTGTTCTAACGCTATAAAAAAATTATAGCGATTCAATCTTTTATATATGTGTTCTAAGGTTGTCAAAAAATTTCATTGTGATTCAATCATGCATATATGTGTTTTAAGTTTGTCAAAAAAACTTAATAGTGATTTAATCAAGCATCTATGTGTTTTAAGGCTGTCAAAAAAATTTCAATCTTGCATATATGTGTTCTAAAGCTGTCAAACAAATTTTATAGTGATTTAATCAAGCATATATGTGTTCTAAGGCTGACAAAAAAATTTCATAGTGATTCAGTCAAGCAGATAAGTTTTCCAAGTTACTGAAAAAAAAATTATAGTGATTCAATCATGCATATATGTTTTCTAATGTCAAAAAAAATTTGTAGTGATTTAATCATGCATATATGTGTTCTAAGGTTGTGAAAAGAAATTAATAGTGATTCAATCACGCATATATAGGTTTAAGGCTGTAAAAAAAAATTTATTGTGATTCAATCATGCATAGATGTGTTCTAAGGCTATAAAAAAAAATTCGTTGTGATTCAATCAGGCATATATGTGTCCTAAGGTCATCAAAAAAAATTTCATAGTGAGTGAATCATGCATATGTGTGTTCTAAGGCTGTCAAAAAAAAATCATAATGATTTGATCTTTTATATATCTGTTCTAAGGCTGTTAAAAAAATTTCATAGTCATTCAATCAAGCTTATATGTGTTCTAATGCTGTCAAAAAGTTTTATAGTGATTCAATCAAGCATATATGTGTTCCAAAGCTGTCAAAAAAAAATTGTGATTCAATCATGCATATATATATGTTCTAAGGTTGTCAAGAAAATTTCATTGTGATTCAATCATGCATATATATGTTCTAAGGTTGTCAAAAATATTTCATTGTGATTCAATCATGCATATATGTGTGCAAAGGCTGTCAATAAAATTTAATAGTGATTCAATCAAGCATATAAGTGTCCTAAGGCTGTCAAAAAAAATCATAGTGATTCTCAATCATGCATATATGTGTCCTAAGGTTGTCAAAAAAATTTCACAGTGATTCAATCATGCATATATGTGTTCTACGACTGTCAAAAAAATCTCATAGTGATTCAATTATGTGTATATGTGTTCTAAGGCTGTCAAAAAAATTTCATAGTGATTCACTCATGCATATATTCATTCTAAGGCTATCAAAAAAATTTCATAGTGATTCAATCAAGCATATATGTGTTGTAACGTTGTCAAAAAAATTTCATAGTGATTCAATCAAGCATATATGTGTTCCAAGAACCTCAAAAAAATTTCTCGATGATTCAGTCGTACATATATGTGTTCTAAGGTTGCTAAAAAAAAATCATGGTGATTAAATCAAGCATATATGTGTTCTAAGGCTGTCAATTTTTTTTTATAATGATTCAATCATGCATGTATGTGTTCTAATGCTGTCAAAAAATTTTCATAGTGATTCTATCTAGCATATATGTGTTCTAAGGCTGTGAAATTTTTTTTATAGTGATTGAATCATGCATATATGTGTTCTAAGGCTGTCAACAAAATTTCATAGTGATTCAATCATGCAGATATGTGTTCTAAGGCTATCAAAAAAAATTTATAGTGATTCAATCATGCATATATATGTTCTAAAGCTTTCAATAAAATTTCATAGTGACTCATAAATGCATATATGTGTTCTAACATTGTGAAAAAAAATTCATAGTGATTCAATCATGCATATATGTGTTCTAAGGCGGTGAAAAAAAATTCATAGTAATTCAATCATGCAGATATGTGTTTTAAGTAACTCAAAATTTTTTTATAGTGATTCAATCATGTATATATGTGTTTCAATGCTTTGAATTTTTTTTTATAGTGATTTAATCATCCGTATATGGGTTCTATGGTTGTCCAAAAAGCTTTATAGTGATTCAGTCATGCGAATATGTGTGCTAACACTGTGCAAAAACTTCATAGCGATTCGGTCACCCATATATGTCTTTTAAGGCTGTCAAAAAAATTTCATAGAGATTCAATCAAGGATGTATGTGTCCTAAGTTTGTCAAAAATAATTTATAGAGATTCAATCATGCATATATGTGTTCTAAGGCAGTAAAAAAAAAATTATAGTGAGTCAATCATGCATATATGTGTTCTAAGGTTGTCAAAATATTTAATAGTGATTGAATCATGCATATAGTGTTCTAAGGCAGTAAAAAAAAAATTCATAGTGACTCAATCATGCATATATGTGTTCTAACATTGTCAAAAAAATTTCATAGTGATTCAATTAAGCATATATGTGTTCTAAGAATGTCAAAAAAAAATCATGTTGATTCAATCATGCATATATTTTGTTTAAAGTTGTTAGAAGAATTTCATAGTGACGCAATCATGCATATCTGTGTTCTAAGGCTGTCAAAAAATTTTGATAGTGATTAAATCATGCATATATGTATTCTAAGAATGTAAAAAAAAAATCATGGTGATTCAATATTGCATATATGTGTTCTAAGGTTGTCAAAAAAATTTCATAGTGATTCAGTCATGCATATCTGTGTTCTAAGGCTGTGAAAAAAAAATTATAGTGATTCAATCATTTATATATGTGTTCTAAGTCTGTCAAAAAAAATCTGTATTGATTTAATCATTCATATATGTGTTCTAAGTTTGCCAAAAAAATTTCATAGTGATTAAATCACGCATATATGTGTTCTAAGGTTGTCAAAAAAAATTCATAGTGATTCAACCATGCATATATGTGTTCTAAAGCCGTAAAAAAAACTTCATAGTGATTCAATCATATATATATGTGTTCTAACGCTGTCAAAAAAAAAATTCAATCTTGCATATATGTGTTCTAAGGCTATCAAAAAAATTTTAATCTTGCATATATGTGTTCTAAGGCTGTCAAACAAATTTCATAGTGATTTAATCAATCATATATGTGTTCTAAGGCTATAAAAAAATGTCATAGTGATTTAGTCATGCAAATAAGTGTTCTAAGTTACTCAAAAAATTTGTATAGTGATTCAATGATGCATATATGTGTTTTAAGGCTGTCAATTTTTTTTTAAAGTGATTCAATCATGCACATATCTATTCTAAGTTACTCAATTTTTTTTATAGTGATTCAATCATGCATGTATGTGTTCTAATGCTGTCAACAAAATTTGGTAGTGATTTAATCAAGCATATATGTGTTCTAAGGTTGTGAGAAAAATTTCATAGTGATTTAATCATTCATATATGTGTTCTAAGGCTGTCAAATTTTTTTTATTGTGATTCAATCATTCATAGATGCATTCTAAGGTTGTCAAAAGAAATTTATGGTGATTTAGTGGTGCATATATGTGTTTTAAGGCCATCAAAATTCATAGTGATTCAATCATGCATATATGTGTTCTAATGCTGTCAAAATTTTTTTGTAGTGGTTCAATCATGCATATATGTGTTCTAATGCTGTAAAAAAAAAATTGTACTGATTCAATCATGCGTAGTATTGTAAGGCTGTCAAAAAAATTTTATTGTGATTCAATCAAGCATATATATGTTCTAAGACTATAAAAAAAATGTCATTGTGATTCGATCATGCATATATATGTTCTGAGGTTGTCAAAAAAGTTTCATTGTGATATAATCAAGCATATATATGTTCTACGGCTGTAGAAAAAATTTCATTGTGATTCAATGATCCATATGTGTGTCGTAAGGCCATAAAAAAAATCATAGTGATTCAATCTTGCATATATGTGTCCTAAGTCTATCAAAAAAATTTCATAGTGATTCAATCATGCATATATGTGCCCTAAGCTTGTCAAAAAAAATTTATAGTGATTTAATCCAGCATGTATGTTCTAAGGTTGTCAAAAAAATTTCATAGTGATTCAATCATGCATATATGTGTTCTAACGCTGTAAAAAAAAATCATAGTGATTTAATCATGCATATATGTGTTCTAAAGCTATCAAAAAAATCTTATAGTGATTCACTCATGCATATATTCGTTCTAAGGCTATAAAAAAAAATCATAGTGGCTCAATCATGCATATCTAACATTGTCAAATTCTTTTTATGTTGATTCAATTTTGCATATATGTGTTCTAAGGTTCTTAAAAAAAATTCATAGTGATTCAATCATGCATATGTGTTCTAAGGCTGTCAAAATTTTTTTATAGTGATTCAATCATATATATTTGTGTTATAAGGCTATCCAATTTTTTTTATAGTGATTCAATCTTATATATGTCTTCTAAGGCTGTAAAAAAAATTTCAAAGTGATTCTATTCTGCATATATGTGTTCTAAGGCTGTCAAATTTTTTTTATCTTGATTCAATCATGCATATATGTCTTTTAAGGCTGTCAAAAAAATTTCAATCTTGCATATATGTGTTCTAAGGCTGTAAAAAAAAATTCAATCTTGCATATATGCATTCTAAGGTTGTTTAACAAATTTCAATCTTGCAAATATGTGTTCTAAGGCTCTCAAACAAATTTCAAAGTGATTCAATCATGAAAATATGTGTTCTAAGGCTGTCAAATTTTTTTTATAGTGATTCAATCATGCAGTTAAGTATTCTAAGTTACTCAAAAATATTTAATAGTGATTCAATCATGGACATATGTATTCTAATGCAATAAAAAAAATTATAGTGATTCAATCATGCATATATGTGTTTTAAGGTTGTCAAAAAAATTTCATAGAGATTCAATCATATATATATATGTGTTCAAAGGCTATCAATTTTTTTTTATTGTGATTCAATCACCCATAGATCTGTGCTAAGTTTGTCAAAAAGAAATCAATCTTGCATATATGTGTTCTAAGGCTTCCAAAAAAATTTCATAGTGATTCAATCTTGCATATATGCGTTCTAAGGTTTCCAAAAAAAATTCATAGTGATTCAATCATGAATATATATGTTCTAAGGTTGTAAAAAAAAATTCATAGTGATTTTGTAACGCCCCAACTTTTTATAGTAAAAAATTTGGAGTAAATTTTTTTTTTTGAAATAGCGGAATTAAGAAAGACACAAGGCGGGTGCATTACAGGGTAAAACAGAGAAGTACTAAAAGCATACCATTCATTAATTAAAGCATTAATATCATTAATTACATCCCATGACAAAAATATAAATATACTAATCAGAGTTCAAACAGAAAACACTGAATAACTGAGATATCTTGACTACTTCCATACGCGACGCCCACGATACTCATATTTAGTTGCTTCTTGAAAAATATTTAAAGCATAAGGGTCAGACTCCCCTGTTTGCGTAAGAAGCATTATATTCATATGTGGTGCTCAGTGTCCTGTGTACAAATATGTGCAACAACTGTAGATATAACTAGCATGAAAATTTATATCATTCTAAGGAAAAGATTATGCTTTCTAATTCATGATACAGTGCAAAAGATAACTGAATTAAAGATACAATTATTCACATTAGCAAAATCTGTAGATTCTACAAGTTTTTCGAAAGTCATATCATAAGTACACCATTCTTCAAGGATGAGTATTTCATTTAACTTAAATTATTTAATGTTTATCTTACTCTTATCCTGTGGGTACGCACAGGCATAGACCTCGTAGCGGACCGAGACCATACGGGGGTCTATTATTTAATAACCCGTATGACTAGCCGTACGGATATCCAAAGGGGACGGTCAGTGACCGAGAGAGAACTCCTCAATGGCTAGAACAAGTATTAGGATACATCCTGTGACATTCTGCAGAAGACTTGGATCTACCACCTAGGATACACTGGTAGTCCTGGCCCCCTAACTTCATGGATTGGGGACCTGGTGAGACGCCTAGCTCTCACGAAAACAAGAATGTCCACAAAGCTTGTACCACCTACCCTCTCCAAGGTAGACCATAGGTCCAATAACATACACCATCTCTCAGGTGTACCTAGAGCCCGCAGAATCCGGTAACATATACCGTCTTTCAGGTATACCCAGAATCTCAAAGGTTTTATGTTTTATATTTCACTTTCCATTTTTTCTCTATCACCAGGTGTGAGCTGTCGCACTACAAGCAGGTCCAGTAACATATACCTTCTTTCAGGTTTACCCAGAGCCTCATAAATCTCATATTTTGATTTCTCAATTATTTTCCTGTGTGAGCCATTGCACCACAAAGGATTCTCAAAGTCCCGAAGCCGACATTGTGCTCCCACAACTTGTATACACTTGCGAGTTAGGGTGCCTTAGCACCACCAAAAGTGAGATTTCGCAGGACTCAGCTCAACTCTAAAGCCAATATTTTTTTTTTTTTACAACTCTTAGCTAGTGTGCACACACATGCAATCCCATGGATTATGCCAGTCTTGTGGCTTAATTAATTTCTTATGTATACTATAGTTACGATCAAGATGACTCAGTGCATCATGACAATTACCTGAGTCCTTTACGCACCACGACCACTTGGTTGTCTGTATCTAGTCGGTCCCACAGTGTAGTACACGACTTGCCGCCAATCACTTGACATGGAAGTTAAACCCATAGGTCCCGCCTTCCACACCCAAGTGAGTAGGGACCCGAAATACCCTCAGCACCTTAAAGGGATTTTCTCTATTGCTGCTGCACCCATGTTAGTGGTGCAGCGTCACCATTGGATCCCGCAGTGTCATCACTACCTGCAGGGTTAACATCATCTACAAGGGGCGACAGGCCCTACCATGCCACTAAGTCTCGGGCATGATCTTCCTAGGTCAGATGACACTGGGTCAACCCAGGTCCGACTGGGACAAATCGACCCAATAGTCGACTTTGTCCCAGGTTGTAGATGTACCTGATAATGTGGTTGGGGTCAAACCGACCCGTGACATGCCTTTCCAGGTTTAATAAACTAAAATGCATCTACTGCTATATTAACTGGTGTACCTGAATGAATAATCAACATACCCTTAAGCTCTTTAAGTAAAGAATGAACTCCACTTAACATAACAATATTTAAACAAGACGTTAGTTTGACATGAAGGCATCACTATAGTATGAAACTTCAGCAAGAAAATAAGTCAGAGACTCTTTTTTTTTTGACATATATATGAAATCAAATTTATCATGAACAATATTCTACAAAAGAAAATATTATGAATGCTAACACATGCGATCTTGACATCCGATGCTCATAAAAAGAAATTGTTGTTAAGGAGACTCCCAAATATAGAATCATCATCAAAGCATCTGACTAAGAAAATTATTTACTCAAAGAAATCCTAATTACAAGCAATCTGAACATGAGCCATTGATATATGCCATGTGTCCATGTGTGCACTGTTTAAACAAAATGTTCAAATCCTTAGCTATCAGGTATTAATTTAATAAACTGTTGTATCACTTTTTGTTTTCTAAAACGAGTGACAAATTACATATGGATGGATCCCATTAGATCTGTATATATATCCACAAGAGAGATAATGAACCATGCCATGTTATGGTCATGCATATCACATGAATTCATCTTTATTAAACGCTTATTATATATACTATTTGACATCTATCTAACAAGAATAAAACATGCTCAATACATGAAATACAATCAAGTTGAACTCAGACGCAAGTGCATCAACTATTGATAAGCTTTGGCAGCGTCAGTTGTACCCATTATCATGAAATATCTGATGCATGTGGAAGCCACACTGCATATTCATTTTAAATGTGCTTACCCATTCAATACTAGAATGCAAGACAGTGGACCAGATTTCAACAACTAAATTCACTTTACGAAATAATTTTTGTCATCATTTTTTTTTTTATACAATATAGTCATACATAACCAGTTCAACTCAACAAATAACATCCTGTTGACAATTACAAGTAATTTACTGGTTTGATATGTATGCAGGTTAACAGTTTTGTTTTATGCAATTCAACCATTGTGTGCAACTATTCTGCCCCTATGAATCAAATGCCCAGTCATTGTATATGATACTTAGCATAGAAAAATTATTGCTACTAAATAATTATGAACCTATGTTGTGCATCCAAACCCCATTATAATTCAGTCCTTCCATTCTGTGTGAAAAGCCATGGCCAACAGACCATACCAATGTGGTGATGGTCAGTGCCTCCACCCTTTTTTTCTTTTTTTTTTTGTATATTGGGGACAGACCACCAGCGCCCCAATTGGGCTTCCTGCTACCAACCACCATTCCTGGCCGTTGGTGTTGCCAAGACCTACATTAGCCACACTGTACATATCCATGTGCAGGGCATCGATCATAAATATGTGGAGTAAAATCCCCATTATTCAGTTCTATCACAATGGAGGGTCCAAAGCTTATATTTGAAACCCTTGTGATGGTGGACTCACCACCCATGCTGGTAATGCCATGATGGGGCGTTAACCATTGTTGGGATCACATGACCATGATCAACCACACACAAATAACATGCCACTTACATGTTCGAAGCTTCAACTGGCAAAAATGTTGGTTTCTTCTTCCCGTTGGAGCCGTCACCCACACACCTTGATAATGGGAGTTCATGCCGTCCAACAATGGGGGGTCGACCACCACCGTGAGAAAGAGAGAGAGAGAGAGAGAGAGTAAATGGTGTCTAGAGTGGGTACTCGTTCTCTCTTGAGCCCCTCATTTAACGCCCCTTACTTTGGGGGAGTTATTGTTTTTTTTTTAACTCCAAATCTCCATCAAATCCCACGTTAGTGGGTGGGTGATTTCCATTTCCAAGAACCCCCCCCCTCTCCTTTGCAAAAATCTCTCCAACCTTCTCTAATTTTGCTTTAGTGGTACCCCTCTTCACTTTTTGGTGGGATTCCCCATGCTTTTTGGAAAAGGTGAAACCAAGAAGCTAACTCCCACACGTTTATTGTGGGAGATGGGTGGGGTGATAGGGGTTTAACCAACCCACGATTTTACCTTCTTCTCCTTTTCTTTTTTTTTAAAGTAAAAATTATCACTTTTTAGTGCAAAAAGGAAAAATCTATGCACAAGGGATTTTGAACCATGGTCATCCACCAAAGGGGCAATGAACCCCACCACTTATGCTATATTGTTTTTCGTTGCAAAGTGTGTGGATTAATTTGTACTTAACCCTTCTTGTTTAGTTTTGAGTTTTTTATGTAAAAAAGCAATATTTTACCTTTCTACGTGGGCACACCATGGGTTTTGAACTTGGGTTGTGGCTGCACACAACTGTGCGTCCTACCACAACACCACACCACTACTTATTGTTTACTTTTGCAAAGAAATTTCCTTTATATCTTATGGAGACGTTTTCCCCCATTGGTGGATTTCTCTCGTTACTACGTGGATTTTTTTCTGCCATTTGTTCCAAACTTGTACCCTCTCACCTTAAATGTGCTTCGGATCTCACGTTATCATCTTGAAACCATCAGTTTTTTTTTTGAGCCTCGTGAACCGGGTCAGATCATCGAATCTCGCTAAGGTCTGGATCCAAGTACCCCTTTCTAATATTCGTTACTAGGTTCGTTCTACTAACACTTAGGTGTCAATATCACATAGAATATTATAAAAAGCCTATTATTACAGATAAATTCTTATTTTTATTCATCAATGATTTCTTAGAAATTCACGGGTTTTACAGATTTAATCATGCACATATGTTTTCTAAAGCTGTCCAAAAAATTTCATAGTGATTCAATCATTTATATGGGTGTTCCAAGGCTGTCAAAAAAATTTCATAGTATTCAAACATGCATATATGTGTGCTAAGGCTGTCAAAAAAAATTCATAGTGATTCAATCATGCATATTTGTGTTCTAAGACTGTAAAAAAAATTTCATAGTGACTCAATCTTGCATATATATGTTCCAAGGATATAAAATTTTTTTTATAGTGATTCAATCATGCATACATGTGTTCTAAGGTTGTCAGAAAAATTTCATATTGATTCAATCATATATATGTGTGCTAAGGCTGTCATACAAAATCATAGTGATTCAATAATGCATATATGTGTTCTAAGGCTATAAATAAAAATCATAGTGATTCACTCATGCATATATGTGTCCTAAGGCTGTCAAAAATATTTCATAGTGACTCAGTCATACGTATATGTGTTCTAACGTTGTGAAACAAATTTTGTAGTGATTCAATCTTGCATATATGTGTTCTAAGGTTGTTAAAAAAAATTTATAGTGATTCAATCTTGCATATATGTGTTCTAAGGTTGTCAAAAAAGTTTCATAGTGATTTAATCTTGCATATATTTGTTCTAAGGCTGTCAATGTGTTCTAAGGCTGTCAGAAAAATTTAATAGTGATTTATTCATGCATATATGTGCTCTAACATTGTCAAAAAAATTTTATAGTGATTCAATCATGTAGATATGTGTTCTAAGTTACTAAAAAAAAATCATAGGGATTTGATTATGCATATAGTGTTCTAAGGGGGGCAAAAAATTTTATAGTGATTCTATCAAGCATATATGTGTTCTAAGGTTGTCCAAATATTTTAGTAGTGATTCAATCATGCATATATGTGGTCTAAGGCAGTTCAAGAAAATTCATAGTAATTCAATCATTCATATATGTGTTCTAAGGTTGTCAAAAAAATTTTAATCATGAATATATATGTTTTGCGGCAGTCAAAAATATTTCAAAATGATTCAATCACGCTTATATGTGTTTTAAGGATGTCAAAAAAATGTTATAGTGATTTTTAATCATGCAGATATGTGTTCTAAGTTACCCCAAAAAAAATTATAGTGATTCAATCATGCTTATATATGTTCTAATGCTGTAAAAAAAAATTGTTAGTGATTCAATCATGCGTATATGTGTTCTCAGGTTGTCAAAAAGAATTCATAGTCATTCAATCATGCATATAGAATTTTTTTTTTGTGATTCAATCATGTATAGATGTGTTCTAAGGTTGTCAAAAAAATGTCATTGTGATTCAATCAAGCATATATGTGTTTTAAGTTTTTCAAAAAAAAATCATAGCGATTCAATCACGCATATATGTGTTTTAAGGCTGTTAAAAAAATTTCAGTGTGTTTCAATCTTGCATATATGTGTTCTAAGGCTATCAAAAAAAATTCAATCTTGCATATATGTGTTCTAAGGCTGTCAAACAAATTTCATAGTGAATCAATTATGCATATATGTGTTCTAAGGCTGTCAAAAAAGCTTTGCAATGATTCAGTCATGCACATAAGTGTTGTAAGTTACTCAAAAAAAATTATAGTGATTCAATCATGCATATATGTGTTCTAATGTCAAAAAAAATTATAGTGATTCAATCATGCATAAATGTGTTCTAAGGTAGTAAAAAAAAATTCATAGTGATTCAATCATGCATATATGTGTTCTAAGGCTATCAAAAAGGTTTTATTATGATTTAATTATGCATATAAGTGTTTTAAGGCTATCAAAAAGGTTTTATTATGATTCAATCATGCGTATAAGTGTTCTAAGGTTGTAAAAAAAAATTGATTCTGATTCAATCATGCATATATATGTTCTAAGGCTCTCAACAAAATTTCATAGTGATTCAATTACGCATATATATGTTCTAAGGCTATAAAAAAAAATTGATAGTGATTCAATCATGGATATATGTGTTCTAAGGCTGTAAAAAAAATTTCATTGTGATTTTTTCAGATATGTGTTATAAGGCTGTTAAAAAATTCATTCTAATTCAATCATGCATATATATGTTCTAAGGCTCTCAACAAAATTTCATAGTGATTCAGTCATGTATATATATGTTCCAAGGATGTCAAAAAAATTTCACAGTGATTCAATCATGCATATATGTGTTTAATGTTGTCAAAAAAAAAATATTGTGATTCAATCATGCATAGATGTGTTCTAAGGCTATAAAAAAATTGTCATTGTGAGTTAATCAGGCATATATGTGTTCTAAGGTCGTCAAAAAAAATTCATAGTGAGTCAATCATGCATATGTGTGTTCTAAGGCTGTAAAAAAGAAATCATAATGATTCGATCTTTTATATATGTGTTCTAAGGCTGTTGAAAAAGTTTCATAGTCATTCAATCATGCATATATGTGTTCTAATGCTGTTAAGAAACAAATGTGATTCAATCATGCATATATGTGTTTTAAGGCTCTTAAAAAAAAATCATTGTGATTTAATCTTGAATATATATGTTCTAAGGCTATCAAAAAAATATCATTGTGATTCAATCTTGCATATATATGTTCTAAGTTTGTCAAAAAAAATTCATTGTCATTCAATCATGCATATATATGTACTAAGGTTGTCAAAAAAAATTTATTGTGATTCAATCATGCATATATATGTTCTAAGGTTGTAAAAAAAAATTCATTGTGATTCAATCATGCATATATATGTTCTAAGGTTGTCGAAAAAATTTCATTTTGATTCAATCATGCATATATGTGTGGAAAGGCTGTCAAAAAAATGTAATAGTGATTCAATCATGAATATATGTGTCCCTAGGCCATCCTAAAAATTTCATAGTGATTCAATCGTGCAATTATTTGACCTAAGGTTGTCAAAAAAATTTCACAGTGATTCAATCATGCATATATGTGTTCTTTGGCTGTCAAAAAAATCTCATCGTGATTCAATCATGTGTATATGTGTTCTAAGGCTGTCAAAAAAATTTCATAGTGATTCACTCATGCATATATTCATTCTGAGGCTATCAAAAAAATTTCATAGTGATTCAATCAAGCATATATGTGTTGTAACATTGTCAAAAAAATTTCATAGTGTTTCTATCAAGCATATATGTGTTCCAAGAACATAAAAAAAAATTCTTGGTGATTCAATCTTACATACATGTGTTCTAAGGTTGTTAAAAAAAAATCATGGAGATTCAATCATGCATATATGTGTTCTAAGGCTGTCAGTTTTTTTTTATAGTGATTCAATCATGCACGTATGTGTTCTAATGCTGTCAAAAAAATTTCATAGTGATTCAATCTAGCATATATGTGTTGTAAGGCTGTGAATTTTTTTTTATAGTGATTGAATCATGCATATATGTGTTCTAAGGCTGTCAACAAAATTTCATAGTGATTCAATCATGCAGATATGTGTTCAAAGTTACTCCAAAATTTTTTATAGTGATTCAAATATGTATATATGTGTTTCAATGCTTTGAATTTTTTTTTATAGTGACTCAATCATCCGTATATGTGTTCTATGGTTGTCCAAAAAATTTTATAGTGATTCAGTCATGCAAATATGTGTGCTAAGGCAATCCAAAAATTTCATAGCGATTCAGTCATGAATATATGTCTTTTAAGGGTGTCAAAAAAAATTCATAGAGATTCAATCATGCATGTATGTGTCCTAAGGTTGTCAAAAAAAATTCATAGTGATTCAATCATGCATATATGTGTTCTAAGGCAGTAAATTTTTTTTTATAGTGATTCAATCCTGCATATATGTGTTCTAAGGTTGTCAAAATTTTTAATAGTGATTCAATCATGCATATAGTCTTCTTAGGTGGTCAAAAAAATTTCATAGTAAATCAATCATGCATATATATGTTCTAACGTTGTCAACAAATTTCATAGTGATTCAATCAAGCATATATGTGTTCTAAGAATGTCAAAAAAAACATGTTGATTGAATCTTGCATATATGTGGTTTAAGGTTGTTAGAAGAATTTCATAGTGATTCAATCATGCATATCATTGTTCCAAGAATGTCAAAAAAAAATCATGGTGATTCAATCTTGCATATATGTGTTCTAAGGTAGTTTAAAAAATTTCATAGTGATTCAGTCATGCATATCTGTGTTCTAAGGCTATCAAAAAAAATTATAGTGATTCAATCATTTATATATGTGTTCTAAGTCTGTTCAAAAAATTTGTATTGATTCAATCATGCATATATGTGTTCTAAGGTTTCCAAAAAAAATTCATAGTGATTCAATCATGCATATATGTGTTCTAAGGCTGTCAAAAGTTTTTTTGATGATTCAATCATGTATACATTTGTTCTGAGGCTGTCAAAAAAATTTCATTATAATTCAATCATGAATATATGTGTTCTAAAGTTGTCAAAAAAACTTCATTATAATTCAATCATGCATATATGTGTACTTAGGCTTTCAAAAAAAAATTTAATCTTGCATATACGTGTTCTAAGACTGCCAAACCAATTTAATAGTGATTCAATCATGCATATATGTGTTCTAAGGCTATAAAAAAAATGTCATAGTGATTTAGTAATGCAAAAAAGTGTTCTAAGGCTATAATTTTTTTTTAAAGTGATTCAATCATGTGAATGTTTGTTCTAAGTTACTTAAATATTTTTTATAGTGATTTAATCATGCATATATCTGTTATAATGCTGTCAAAAAAATTTGGTAGTGATTTAATCATGCAATTATGTGTTCTAAGGTTGTGAAAAAAATTTCATATTGATTCAATCATGCATTTGTGTGTTATAAGGCTGTCAAATTTTTTTTATTGTGATTCAATCATGCATAGATGCATTCTAAGGTTGTCCAAAAGAATTTTATGGTGATTTAATGATGCATATATGTGTTTTAAGGCTATCAAAAATAAATCATAGTGATTCAATCATGCATATATGTGTTCTAAAGCTGTCAAAAAAAAATTATAGTGGTTCAATCATGCATATATGTGTTGTAATGCTGTAAAAAAAATTTTGTACTGATTCAATCATGTGTATCTGTGTTGTTAGACTGTCCGAAAAATTTCATTGTGATTCAGTCAAGCATATATATGTTCTGAGGCTGTCAAAAAAATGTCATTTTGATTAAATCATGCATATATGTCTCGCATGGCTGTCAAAAAAAATTCATAGTGATACAATGATGCATATATGTATGCTAAGGTTGTTAAAAAAATTTCATAGTGATTCAATCTTGCATATATGTGTTCTAAGGTTGTCAAAAAAAGTTCATAGTGATACGATCATGCAAATATGTCTTCCAAAGCTGTCAAAAAAAATTCATAGTGATTCACTCATGCATATATGTGTTCTAAGGCTGTCAAAAAAATTTCATAGTGATTCATTCAAGCATATATGCGTTCTAAGGCTATCAAAAAAATTTTATTGTGCCTCAAACATGCATATATGTGTTCTAACGTTGTCAAAAAAAAATCATACAGATTCAATCAAGTATATATGTGTTCTAGGAATGTCAAAAAAATTTCATGGTGATTGAATCTTGCATATATGTGTTCTAAGGTTGTTAAATTTTTTTTATAGTGATACAATCATGCATATATGTGTTCTAAGTCTATCAAAAAAATTTATAGTGATTCAATCATTTATAGTGATTCAATCATTTATTCAATCATCCATATATGTGTTCTATGGTTGCAAAAAAAAATTCATAGTGAATTAATCATGCGTATATGTGTTCTAAGGCTGTCAAAAGTTTTTTTTAATGATTCAATCATGCATAGATATGTTCTGAGGCTGTAAAAAAAAATTCATTGTAATTCAATCATGCATATATGTGTAATTATGCTGTCAAAAAAATTTTAATCTTGCATATATGTAATCTAAGTCTGTCAAACAAATTTCATAGTGATTCAATCATGCATATATGTGTTCTAAGGCTATAAAAAAAATATCATAGTGATTTAGTCAAGCAGATAAGTGTTCTAAGTTACTTTAAAAATTTGTATAGTGAATCAATCATGCATATATGTGTTTTAAGGCTGTCAATTTTTTTTAAAGTGATTCAATCATGCAGATATCCGTTCTAAGTTACTTAAATTTTTTTTATAGTGATTCAATCATGCATATGTGTGTTCTAATGCTGTAAAAAAAATTTGGTAGTGATTTAAACAAGCATATATGTGTTCTAAGGTTGTGAAAAAAATTTCATAGTCATTCAATCATGCATATATGTGTTCTAAGGCTGTCAATTTTTTTTTTATTGTGATTGAATCATGCATAGATGCATTCTAAGGTTGTCAAAAGAATTTTATGTTGATTTAAAGATGCATATATGTGTTTTAAGGATATAAAAAAAATCATAGTGATTCAATCATGCATATATGTGTTCTAATGCTATAAATTTTTTTTTGTAGTGGTTCAATCTTGCATATATGTGTTGTAATGCTGTAAAAAAAAACTTGTACTGATTCAATCATGCGTATCTATGTTGTAAGGCTGTCAAAAAAATTTCATGGTGATTCAATCAAGCATATATATGTTCTACGACTGTAAAAAAAATGTCATTGTGATTCGATCATGCATATATATGTTCTAAGGTAGAAAAAAAAGTTTTATTGTGATTCAATCATGCACATATATGTTCTAAGGTAGTCAAAAAAATTTCACTGTGATTCAATCATCCATATGTGTGTCCTAAGGCCATAAAAAGAAATCACAGTGATTCAATCATGCATATATGTGTTCTAAGCCTGTCAAAACAAAATTCATAGTGATTCAATCATGCATATGTGTGTCCTAAGGTTGTCAAAAAAAATTCATAGTTACTTAATCAACCATATATGTTCTAAGGTTGTCAAAAAAATTTTGTTGTGATTCAATCACGCCCATATATGTTCTAATGCAGTAAAAAAAAAATCATAGTAATTTAATCATGCATATATGTGTTCTAATGTTGCCAAAAAATTTTACCTAAATTTTGAAATCCCTAACCCTAATTTCATATTTTTAATCATGTCATAGCATATTTGGTTTAAGTTTATTCCATTCAAATTTCAAAACTTGCATTTTATCAAAATATCTTTCTAAAAACCCTAATTTCAAGGCCATAGTCTTGTTATTAGGGGTATTTTGGTCATTTGGACCCCAATTTCGAAATTTCATGTCTTATCTTCCTTATTTATTCCATTTTATTTCATACTTTATCACTTTTGATTTAAGGGAATCATGGCAAACAGGCTTATATCTAGCAAAATCCAACAATTTCCTGATAGTGTTGGATAAATCTAGAAAAGCCAACATATTTTCATTAATCAAGTTTTCTAGTTTTGCAGGTACATTGAAGACTTTATTTTTCATGTATTTAAATTTCAATAGTGATGTAACTTGTAATTAAACTTTGGAATAAGAATTTACATTTCCTGCTTAGCTTAGGTTGCATTGCATATAGTTTATTTATTTATTTTATAATTTTAATGTGTGATGGATGATGATTCATGCATATTTTTACAAATTCACCATGGTCTACACGAACATGCACTAGCTTTTATGAAGTTTATAAACTTGGTGGAATTTGTATTTATGGCCATAGTCAGAATATGAATGATACTTAGATTTATGATCTTCACATTAGCCACATTCAGCCTACACTCTTAGGCTAACTTCAAAATGCACTGCATTTCTCAAAAATACAAAAAGTATTTCTCAATTCTTCAAATCCATATTCATTCATTTCATGCATTTGCCAATTCCAATTCAAATTTCAATTCAAAGAAGTTTATTTTTCTCAAAAATTTTCTAAGTCTTATTCAGAAATCGATTTTCTCAAAATATGGATTTGTCAAAGAATATTTCAAATATTTCCCAAGTTCCAAATTCAAATTTTCTAAGTTAGAATTTCAATTTCAAAGTTTGAATTCAGAGAAATCAAGTCTCTCAGAGTCGATTTCACCAAATGTCAAGGATTTCTCAAAATCGTTTTTTTATTTCTCTCAGAAGTATATTTCAAATTCCAATTCACGATTTTCCATGTGATACCTATTCTAAATATTTCAATCATTCAAAGCAAACATCATGTTTTCAAAATGTGCATTTTCTAAAAATTCATAGCACATGCCTGATTCTATGTGCATTTAGAAATTAGAATATGATTTAGACAAGTTGAATAGAGTAGAGCATAAGATTGATCCTTGGTTCAATTACCCCTGTTAAAGGTGGCAGGAACGGTTGAACCTCGTACCGACAGGCGAGTCCCATTCTACGGAATTTTCCCGCATTTTAAAAACGGAGGCGAGTTATTTTCAAAAACTATTTCAAAGGTCAGTTTAATTTGCAAAAGTAAAATTTTGCGATGATAACAGGTTTGGCGACCGTGATGGGACCTGTCTTCGCCTGATCAATCTAATGCTCTACTTAGTTCAAATTGTCAAAATCGATTTCCATGGAATGTCAGCTTTGCTTTATGATATCATGTGAACCTAGGAGCCTAGACTTGAACCCAGCTGACATGGAATGCATATAGACTAGGTATGGTTTGGTAGGACCATATTGAGGAGGAAATTTTCATGCTCACATAGACTTAGGTCAAATACAACCCTCCTCAATCTAGGTTTGATTGAAAACAATGCTTGCTTCTTCAAATATTTCAAAATTCTATCTCTTTAGGACTTAGAGCCTTCTGTTTGATTGCATGTGCTCATGTTTTTCAAAAACCACCCCACCTATATTGTCCCGGTCTTCACGTTGCTGGGCTCTCTTCCAGAACCATAGTTCAGGACAGAGCCTCACAACTGGGCCACTTATTTGGGTGAAAACCCCCCTGCCACGTACCAAGGGCCATAGTCCAACGTATATCGGCAGGTGCTCAAGGATGTTTGAAAACTTGAACCTAGAACCGGAGAAATTAATTTTATGCCACGTACATCGAGCCTTGGCTTGAGTATATAGGCATAGCATGATTGGACACAGATGATCTGAACCTTAGAGTTAGGATTAAGGTCCTACAGCTATTTCAAAACTTGTGCATCTAGAGTCAGCTTTTAGGGAGTGTTGTATGTGCATACTTGTTTGTGCAGGATGTGATTGAATGTGTCATAGTTATTTCCTTTTTATTTTCCATATTTTCCCCAATTTTCTAAAATACTGGACGATTTTCTCAAAATTCCCCAATCTATATCTATGTACTGTCCCTGTTTTAAACCTTGAATGATTTTCCAAATACTTCACTTTTCATTTATTTCTTCATATTTCATCAAACCCTGGACGATTTTCCAAATTTCCCATAATTTCCTTCAAAACTCCAGGTGATTTCCCATCTTTCCTTTCTTCTGGATCTCGAATTTCCTGCTTTATTTTTATCCTGCCTGCATTTTTCTCAAATTTCCTGTATTTTCCCAAGTCTTATTCCAATTTCCATGTCTTCCAGTCCGATGGCATCCAGTCAACTTGATTCAGTCTTCCCTGAGGGTCACATCTCCTACGAGGTGCGACAAAGTCTTCCCGAACATCGAGTCCTAAGCACCGGATCCTTCTTTCCCCGGTGGTATTATTCATGGTTCAAAAACTTCTCTCGTATGTTTCCGGACCATCTGGACGAGTGTGGATTGGAATTGGCGTCCACAGTGGGAAAGCAGACAGTCAACGACAACTTGATCCATGCACTAGCAGAGCGGTGGAATCCGAGCACTTCTACCTTCTGGTTCCCGTGGGGCGAGATGACTGTGCTGATGGATGAATTTTCAGAGATTATGGGATTGCCCGAGCCAGCCAGTCAGCCTGGAGATCCATTGGAGAAACAGTTTCTGATTAATATTAAGGGTCTGGACCCTAAGAATGCCTTAGCTCGCATGACAGGACGCAAGTCTTGGCCTCTGATTGAAGAAGATGGAAATGAATATGTGGATCTGCTCGAAATCTACAGACAGCATGGGGCATTTGTGGAAGTCAGTTCGTTGTCCAGGACAGCTCGAGAGAGAATTCGGCACGCGATGGTTCTGTGCACGGTGGGATTAGCTTTCTTTCCCGATGGGCGAAATTACATGGATATCAGAATAGTTCAGCTTCTAAGGAGATGGAGAAGTCGACAGACCAGCCGCCTCTCAATAGCCATGGCCGCACTCGCCTTTCTATACCGAGGGTTGACTCGTTTCGCACTCGGAGAATCGATTCTAGTCGAAGGGTGCACCTATGCCTTGCAGTCTTGGTTCCTCCAGCATGTGCCAGTCCGAGCCAGTTTATTCAGATACAATGGAGAGAAGCTTCTTCCAGTTGCACGATACCGGTTCTTGATCGACAACCTTTAGGAGGAAGAAGTCGTATGGGACTACTTTGATCGTCAGAAATCACCTCCCAGATACACTTGTGCTTATGGCAAGCGATTCAGACTACTTGGCCCCTTTTTCTGCGCAGAGCGGTGTGTCAGGCAGTTCTCTCAGAGGCAGAAGTGCGTAGAGATTCGTCCACTAGCAGGGGTTCTGCTAGAATTCAACCTCGCATCAGATCAGTGGTCCGGAGCATACCATTCTGCCAGACATGGCTGGGATTTCTTTGTCAATCTTACTATTTTTCCTGGTCCTCGAGTGTCCTCTGATTATCCAGAGTGGTGGAAAATTGTTTGTCCCCCTCCCCTCTGTCAAGAGTATTATTGATAAAATCATGTTTTTCCCCTAAATAAAATTCCTTTATTTTACATCTCATCTTGGTTTGACGACCTCGCCTAGGTAACAAGGCATATTTCCAGTTGTTTATTTTGCAAAGAATAGCAGCGCAATTGTCGTAATTCCAGCGACGACTCAATCCCTAATAATGGGATACTCTTTCAATTGTCTACCAAAATTCTCAACAGATATTTTCCTTCAACCAAATTTCCTTCAAAAGCCTAATCATCAGTTCTACCTTGCAGAGAGCATCAGTAATATCCAAGAGAACATTTGCGATACCTGATGGTTGATACAAGATCCAGAAAGAAAACCTCATCAGTTGAAGGCGTTGCATACTCAGTCACTTCAGAAGAGGAAATGGACTCACCCCGATCAGTCAGAAGTCAAGGTCAGCAAGCAGAGGATGACGTTGATCCTCAGATATATGCTATGTTCAAAGAGATGATGACCAAAATGTTGACAGAACAAGCTGACGCTAGTACAGAAAAGATCCAGGTCAAGCAGAGGGCAAAAGGCCGGTCAGCCAAGAAAGTTTTAAAACTATCCAAGAAATATATCCAACACAAGGATACATCTGATGAGTCAGAATCAGTAGGCGGCACTGATAAAGAGTATGAAGTCTGGCAAGCACTTCAAAGATCCCCTCATAGGCAAGGGACAACCTATAAAGGGAAAAATCAACCAATGGATGATCCGTTCCAAATACAGCTGAAGGAAATGGCAAAGAAGATTAAAGATTTGCAAGCCCGCGACAAGGGCAAGAAGGTCTTCAGGAGCAAAGATTTCTACAAGAGCATCACTCCCGTCAGGAATAATCAAGATTCAAAAAAGATAAATTCTGTTAAGGCCCACCGCGAGGGGTGCAAGGATAACAAGGGCAATCATACAAGTCAGAAAGAGAAATCTTTAAAGCAGAGTGAAAAATTGAGTCAACAGAAAGAGAAGAAAAAGCATGATGGTTAGGGTTACGATCGCGAATTCACTCCTCTAGATCAGCCCCTCGAAGAGGTCCTTGAATACATGCTGAGCAAAGGAATGGTTAAGCTTCCAAGAATTGCTAATCCTCTGGTCGCCCTAGGGAAATGGAAAGACCGCTTCTGCAAATTCCACCAAACAACGGGGCACGATATTGAACATTGTTTCGTCTTTAAGAATATCATCCAAGATCATATCGACAAGAATCTCTTCATTGAAAATGAGAAAGAGTACTGGTCAGCTGTCTTATCCAAGTCTCAACAAAAATCAAGTACTCGACAAGAGATGCAGCGTGATGATCCAAACCAGGACCACAAGATGGCCCCGTTAGATCAAATACTCGAGAGTTTCTTGGAATACATGCACACAAAAGATACAGTCAGGTCTCTGAAGGCTCACTCCACATTTTCTACCAATTCTATCAGAAGTAGCAATGGACAAAACAAAAGAGGAGGTAGAAAAAATCATACTGGAGGCTCAAGAAATCCAAACTCAGAGAAAAATGACCTCGCAAGTCGGAAGGATAAAATGGACAAGCGAGATGACAAGTCTTCCTCAAGTGTCCAATTCGAATTAAAATTCCAAAGAAAACCAAAGCATGATGGTTGGGGGTACGATCGCAATTTTACTCCCTTAGAACAGCCACTGGAGCAAGTTCTGGAATACATGATAGCCAAAGGGAAGGTTAGACTCCCCAAGATAGCAAATCCTCCTGTGACCATGGGAAAGTTTAAAGATCAGTTCTGCAAATTTCATCGGGCAATGGGTCACGATACTGAGCATTGTTTTGTCCTTAAAAATATTATCCAAGACGTCATTGACAAGAATATTCTCGTTGGAGATGAAAAGGAGGACCATTCATCCTGATCATGTTTCTCCCCAATCATTCAAAAAATTGATAACACTAGCACTTTCCTAATTTCTCATCTTGCTTTTATTATTTCAAAGGGATGATGTAATCTCGTCTGTCTTTCCTCTATTTGTTACCTTTCCTTCAATACATCAATAAAGTTGTCAGTTTTTCTCGCAAGCTCGGTGCCATTTTTTTTATTCTCCTCGGCAAAATGTTCTCTTATGAGGAATGACCTCTTCAGAGTCTCTTCTGAATCAATCAAAAGCCAATTGTCGTGTCACCTTCAGAGAGCGCTCCTCAAACATCAATCATTTATCCTTTTGTTCAAATTCTTCTTTCCCAGTTACATTGAGGCATTTTCAAAATTTTTATTTTATCTTCAAAACTTTCTGTATGCAGGCAGGATAAACAAATCTCTCATTTCACGCACTTGTGCACGCATGTGCACCCATTTACATTCATGTGCATTTGCATACATTCATTCGCATTCATCTGCATCAATTTGCATTTGCATCGATTACCCATTCAGGATAAGGGATAAATCCTGAGACCCCGACATTTGTCTAGGTCAGCGTGAGGGTAAAAGATTGAAAATCTCACATTACAATCATCAAGCGCTTTCTAAACACCAACCTTTTTCAAGTTTGTCCTGCGGACCGAGTTTTTATCAAAACCATTTTTACCGGTCAACCTTCGGGTGAAGCGAACTTTCTAAATCCAATTTTCACTGGTCGAACTTCTTAAATCCGGTTTTTACTGGTCGAACTTCCTAAATCCGGTTTTTACTGGTCGAACTTCCTAAATCCAGTTTTCACTGGTCGAACTTCCTAAATCCAGTTTTCGCTGGTCAAACTTCCTAAATCCGGTTTTTACTGGTCGAACTTCCTAAATGCGGTTTTTACTGGTCGAACTTCCTAAATCCGGTTTTTACTGGTCGAACTTCTTGAATCCAGTTTTTACTGGTCGAACTTCCTAAATCCGGTTTTTACTGGTCGGACTTCCTAAATTCAGTTTTCATTGGTCGAACTTCCTAAATCCGGTTTTTACTGGTCGAACTTCTTGAATCCAGTTTTTACTGGTCGAACTTTCTAAATCCGGTTTTTACTGGTCAAACTTCCTAAATCCGGTTTTTACTGGTCGAACTTCTTGAATCCAGTTTTTACTGGTCGAACTTCCTAAATCCAGTTTTCACTGGTCGAACTTCCTGAATCCAGTATTCACTGGTCGAACTTCCTGAATCCAGTATTCACTGGTCGAACTTCCTGAATCCAGTTTTTACTGGTCGAACTTTCTAAATCCAGTTTTTACTGGTCAAACTTCCTAAATCCGGTTTTTACTGGTCGAACTTCTTGAATCCAGTTTTCGCTGGTCGAACTTCTTAAATCCAATTTTCACTGGTCGAACTTCCTGAATCCAGTTTTCACTGGTCGAACTTCCTGAATCTATTTTTACTGGCCGAACTTTCTAAATTCAGTATTCACTGGTCAGACTTTTTCAAAGCCCAGCGTTCGTGCGGGTACTTTTTTTTAAATCCAGTGCTCGTACTGGTAACCTTCCAAAATCCAGCGCTCGTACTGGTAACCTTTTAAAACCCGGTGCCCGTACTGGTAATCTTTTAAAACCCAGTGCTCGTACTGGTAATCTTTTAAAACTCAGTGCTCGTACTGGTAACCTTTTAAAACCCAGTGCTCGTACTGGTAACCTTTTAAAACCCAGTGCTCATATTGGTACTCTTCCAAAATCTGATGCTCGTACTAGTTGAACTAGTCCCAAATGTCATCTTTATACTTATCAACTTTTTTTTCCTTTAAATGTCCAGAATTGGTCTAGAAGAGTCGAGTTCCGATTCGAATCTTCTTCCAAATCCAATTCAGAATTGGTCTAGAAAATCCAAGTCCCGACTTGAATTTTCTTACAAATCCAATTCGTATAATTTTCTTTCCTCTAGATTTTAGAATTGGTCTAGAAGAGTCGAGTTCCGATTCGAATCTTCTTCCAAATCCAATTCAGAATTGGTCTAGAAAATCCAAGTTCCGACTTGAATTTTCTTACAAATCCAATTCGTATAATTTTTTTTCCTCTAGATTCTAGAATTGGTCTAGAAGAGTTGAGTTCCGATTCGAATCTTCTTCCAAATCCAATTCAGAATTGGTCTAGAAAATCCAAGTCCCGACTTGAATTTTCTTACAAATCCAATTCGTATAATTTTCTTTCCTCTAGATTCTAGAATTGGTCTAGAAGAGTCGAGTTCCGATTCGAATCTTCTTCCAAATCCAATTCAGAATTGGTCTAGAAAATCAAAGTTGCGACTTGAATTTTCTTTCAAATCCAATTCGCTTGGTTTTCCTTTAAAAGTTTGAACTTCTACTTAAACTTTCCTGCAAATTTGGCAATTGGTCTAGAAGATCCGAGTTCCGACCCGAATTCTCTTTAAAAATCCAATTCATCTAGTTTTCCTTGAAGAGTTGAATTCCGATTCGAATCTTCCCTCAAAAACCCAGTTTAGCACCTGGTCCATTCAAAGCTCACAAGTTGGAATCATTCCTTCTTAAGCTATGATCCTTAAGTTGAATTCCTATGGAATTGATAGTTCGTAGGTCGAACCCATGCGAAACCAATGTCGTTCTAAATTGAACCAATGTCGTTCGTAGGCTGAATACCTATCGAACCCATGTCGTTCCTAGTGAACCAATGTCGTTCTAAATTGAACCAATGTCGTTCTTAGGCTAAATCCCTATTGAACCCATGTCATTCCCAATTTCGACCCTTTTGGGTCACCCAATACCAATTTCAATCATCTTCTCTTGCGAGGGACCCTTTTTCCAGGGAGAGTTCGAGGGAGCTCATTCTTTTTCGCATGTCTTTATTGTACGTTTGTTGAACCCTTTTTCTAGGGAGAGTTTGAAGGGACTCATGATTCACGAACAGTTTGCAAAACAATCTTTATTGTCACACAAGGAACCCTTTTTCCAGGGAGAGTTTTGACGGAAGCTCGTCCTCCTTGTAACCCTAAATGTCTTTTGTTAGGCCACCCCCGTCGTCGAGGACCCTTTTTCCAGGGAGAGTGTGATGGACTCGTTCCTCTATGATATCCTTTCAATCTTTGTTAGCGGCCCCCTTTCCATAAGAGAAGCCTAGAAATAGGGAGTTTTGACGAAAACTCTATTTCTCTTCGAAAGTTCGTTTTGCAAACACCTCCTCTTCAGGGAAGAGAGGAGTATCTTTTGTTACCCGTTCAGGTAAGGGTTAAGCCTGAGTCTCTCCTTTGGGGAAAGGAGAGAAGAATCTAGCCACGGATGTGTCATTTAGATCTCAAGTGATTTCTTTCACCAAGGATTTCAGGAATATTTTGCCAATTTGTCATGAAAAATGGTTGTTGATCCCAAAATCTTTATCGCATAAAATTGTACCTCAGAATACCTTCAGTATTACTTCCGAAGTGACAAAGCTTTTGCGAAAAAGGATTCAAAATTCAAAATCTTTCTATTGGCCAACCAAAAGGATGAAGAATAAATCCGCGATATGGCCAGCAAAGAAAATTCAATGTTGTTGCAAAGCCATGAATGATTGATATTGATCGCAGTCAATGGCGCATTTTTAAAGACCATTCTTGAAAAATAAGCAGTCAAAATATCCTGGGTGATACAGAAAAATCCACTCAATCTCCATATCTCCTCAATCACCTAAGCTGCAATTAAATATCTGCAAAAGGGATCTCTCAACTGTCGTCAAGATGAAGGCGAATTAGACGAGTCGACCCCCGGGGCTAAAGAAGATTTGGATCATCTCCAAGATGACGGATCCTTCCAGGGAAAGTTCAGATCACCGTCGAGATGAAGGCGAGTGTGATGAGCCTACCGACAAACCCTAAAAGATATTTAATTTCTGCTATCATCAAGAGATTCCCAACCAATGAGCCAATAACCGTCAATATAATCCCTGAGAGAAAAGAAGGATCGGAACATCTCTGAGATGAAGGAGTTTGTGACGTACCCTTCCAAAAAAAATAAAGAGAGAAAAGCCAGGACATCTCCAAAATGAAGGATGATGTAATTCCCAAAAAATCCCAGAGAGCTCCAATTCTGTCAAAAAGAGAGTGCAGAAAGATCATCATGAGAAGAGAATCCCAGGATATCAGACTGCCGAATTTATCAAGAATCTTCATTAATTTTGTGAAATTCTTTTATCAATATCGTTTCGCTAATAGCACTCGCAATATCAAGAATACATTCTTTTCCATCCATATCAATGAAATTGATAGCCTCCTTGAAGGAAAGTCAATTGCAAGTAATTTGAATTCGAATCTTGATTCTACGGAGTTAAGCCCAGTCGGAGGTAATACTTCAGGTAGAAAAGAGGGAATATTTTTCATATATATATGTGCTTATCATTCTTGAATTAACTACAATTTTTATCTTATTGGCAATCTTTTTAAGTTATCCTGACATGAAGTGAGAACTTGATGTTTATTTTGATGTATCCAGGCGTTGTTGTTATCCCTTTTAGGATCGGATGATGGGAGTTGTCCAAGATCCTTCCCTTCTTGTTTTGATCTGAGTGCCTGGGCTCTCAGATTCGCACACTTCCCTGTGCTCCCCACTGTCCCACCATAGACAATTCCCGTTCAGGTTAAGGGTTAAACCTGAATTTTTCTGCAAAAGGTCATCTGTCTTAAAAGCCATTCAGTCTTAGCAATGAGACGTCCAAGATCAATCCCTTTTCAAGCTTTAGGGAACCCCCTTTCTTCCTTTTGCAAACCCCTCTCGGATTTATTGTGCAGAATTCGAAGGTCCCATCATGGTTTCTTCATTTGAGGATTCCGTATATTGTCCCCTTTCAGGTTAAGGGTTAAGCCTGAGCCTCGTTTTTCCACGAGGTATCGTCCCCTTTCAGGTTAAGGGTTAAGCCTGAGCCTCATTTTTCCACGAGGTATCGTCCCCTTTCAGGTTAAGGGTTAAGCCTGAGCCTCGTTTTTCCACGAGGTATCGTCCCCTTTCAGGTTAAGGGTTAAGCCTGAGCCTCGTTTTTCCACGAGGTATCGTCCCCTTTCAGGTTGAGGGTTAAGCCTGAGCCTCGTTTTTCCACGAGGTATCGTCCCCTTTCAGGTTAAGGGTTAAGCCTGAGCTTCGTTCCATACGAGGTATTTCATGTCCCATCCAGGTTAAGGGCAAAACCTGAATCTCACTTCTTTTCGAAGTAAAATTTTCTCCTTATTCTTCATTTCATATCTATCATCATCCTTTGAACTAATTCTTTCATACCCAGTCAGATTCATCTAACTGGGGCATTTTTATAGTCCAAATTTGGTATGTTTTCTTTGCCACTAAGCTCGGCTTTCAACCGGCTTAGACCAAAAAGGGGCATCTGTAAACACACCAAATTTTTACCTTCATCCAGTGTTTGTCCATTTCATAAGTCATCACAGATCATTGCATGTCATTGCACGTATTCTGCATAGCATTGTATGACATTGCATCTCATTTTCGAGATCCAGCACTCCTATTTCAAAACATTCAATCCAGATTTGAATTTTAAAGCTTTATTTCAAAATCAATTTCAAAACCTGGGTTTTTATTCAATACTCTGTCATTTTCCAACCCCAGGACTTTGTATTTCGAAATATTTTCTCAGAAAACAATCTGGATTCCTTTCAAATTCAAACTTTAATCGATTTCAATTCACATATGAGACCAATTTAGATGGTGTCGCTTCTGAATGCCTCTATTCATCAAATTTCTCAAATTTTTGAAAGTTTCAGTCCGATCAGGACTCTGTCTCAGAGTCCTAATCCGGTCAGAAGTCTGGTTTTTAAGTCTGTTTTACTTCCATTCTCAATCTTTTTCGTTTGTTTTCGAAATCTAGGTCATTTCACAGAGTCCAGTTAGTTCAGGACTCTATTTTAGAGTTCGGTCGAGTTGGGAGTCTAACCCTGACTGTGTTTTCTGACTTATTTCATCATTTCTTGATAAAATCTTTTGAAAATTCTTTCATTTGGCTTTTAAAATCTAAAATCTCAGAGTCCTAAGAGTTCAGGACTCTAACCCGGAGTTCCAGTTCGCTTGAGACCCTATTTTCAAAGATCTTGAATTTCAAATACTGATTTTAACCCCTTTTCAAAGCCATTTTCAGTGTTTATTTCAAAAATGTTCAAAATTCGATGTGGGCCCACTCAGTTGGCACCATATCCAGAGGAATTCTAACTCAGTTAGGACCTTATGCCATTTCAAAAATCCTAATTTTAAGTTTACTTTTGAAAATCTTTTGAAAACTCCTTCAATTTCAAGTTTTAAAATCGCTTTTTGAAAAAACTCAAGTAGGGCCCACTCGGGGTGGCGCCATATTCGAGTAAGTCAGGGCTAGACTAGGGTTAGTTGATGTCTTGGTTAGTGTTAGAGGTTTAGAAGAGTCAAAACCATTTTGAAAAACTCATTTTTGAAAGTTAGTTTTTAAAACTAGTGTTTTTAAAGGTTTTTAAAAGTGTTTTAAAAAACCCAATGTGAGAGAATGCCAAGTGGCACCACATTTGGGGGATTCTTAGGTTTAGCTAGGGGTTAATTAGGAACTATTTAGGATAATTTAGACTAGGGGTAGTTAGGTAACTCCACCCCAAAATCGCCCCCCCCCCCCCCCCTTTAGAGTCCAAAATTTTCAAAATTGTCAATTTTTAAACCTAATTTTTTTATTATAAATAGAGGCATAAGGGGGGTCGATTTTATCATCTCTCTCCTATTGGATTCTTGGAGCTTCTCTCTCACCTCCACCTTCCTCCATTGCAGCTGCAAGCACCAAGGTAATATTTTTAATATTTTTTAGTTTTATTTAATACTTTTTCATGTTTTAAATCAATTTTAGCCATTGGTGTCATCCCCTTCATGGATTAAACCATGGATTCAACCTCAAGAACCATCAAGAATCAGCAAGAACGATCCAAGAAGGTGATCTAACCCTGTTTTGGGTGATTTACAGGGATTTTAATCCATTAGAATTGATTTTAATATGGTTCTTTACATTATTAACCAATAAAATATATGATTTACCCTTTTTAATGGGTTAAATCTATGTTTTAAAGGTGATATCAAATTCCAGCCATTGATTCCCTGTTTTTATTTTATTTTAATGGTTTATTTATGTTTGTTTTACGTTCTATAGCATAGAAATAAGTTTTATTTACTGTTTTATGGTTTATTTTATTTATTTACATTAGTTAATGCATGGTTTTTCAAGTTTCTTAAATTTCTGTGTGTTTTAGGTTTAGAACAGTAAAGATAATGTTATTTCGGATTGAAGTTCTCATTATTTATTTCTTATTTTTTTATATGTGGTGCATGCATGAGTTATTGAGTTACTGTAGAAAAATCAGAGGTTTTGGATCTCGGGAACCCTGTAAAAAAAATCAGACATCAAATCGGGTTTTTAAAACTTTAAAATCGTGGTTAAAATCAAGAAGGTAACTTGCTGTGATGATATTTCTCTCATCTTATATCTGATTTTAGATCTGTAAAGTGCTATGGATTCACATTGAATAGATCTGTCTGCTGTAAAATTTTCGGAATTTTTGACCACTGTTTAGTATTTTTCCCTCTTTTAGAGAATCTGTTTTTAAATTTAAAACTCGTTAGGGTTTACCAAAACCCTAATCAGACTTCTGTTAGTCATAAATCCCAAACCACAGATCTTATTTTAGATCTGTAAAAAGTGAGTATTGTTATTTTTCTGTCTACTGTTCACCAATAAAATTTCATAGATTTTTGTTTAGAATTTCTATTTATGTCTGTATTTTCAATCTGGAATAGCCGTTTTAATCCCTGTTAAGAGTGATATATTTTAGCTCAGATTGCCGGAAGGGTTTCTCCCTAACCGGAGATGATTTTTCCGATCTGTAAATTTGGAAATCTCCTTTTTTCTTTCTAGTTAGTCTTTGTAAAAGTTCATAAATTTCCATGGAGATTTGACCCCTGGTTCAGGTCTTAGACTGAGACTGGTCGATGAATTAGGTCAAAAATAGCATATTTTAGGGTTTAATGCAATTTTCGGATTAATTTAATGTCAAAAAATTATTTTTATAATTCCAATTCGACATTAGAGTTATAAAAAGTGCAGGTACCAATTTTTATGGATTTTGAAATCCATTTGATGGCTGAATTAATAAAATTGCAAAACCGGGTTCCTGAAAGATCCAAAAACACTGCTAAAATCACAGTTTTTGTGATATTATTGGATTTTCGTGCATAAGCATATATTTTTAGGGTTTAATCATGTTCATAATCATGTTAGGATGCTTTAGGTTTAATTTGATGCTCATTTGATTTCATTTAGTGCATAAAACCTATGTTTTTACCAAAATCTATTTCAGAAAACCCTAATTTCAAGGCCATAGTCTTGCCATCGGGGGTAATTTGGTCATTTGACCTAAATTTCGAAATCCCTAACCCTAATTTCATATTTTTAATCATGTCATAGCATATTTGGTTTAAGTTTATTCCATTCAAATTTCAAAACTTGCATTTTATCAAAATATCTTTCTAAAAACCCTAATTTCAAGGCCATAGTCTTGTTATTAGGGGTATTTTGGTCATTTGGACCCAAATTTCGAAATTTCATATCTTATCTTCCTTATTTATTCCATTTTATTTCATACTTTATCACTTTTTATTTAAGGGAATCATGGCAAAAAGGCTTATATCTAGCAAAATCCAACAATTTCCTGATATTGTTGGATAAATCTAGAAAAGCCAACATATTTTCATTAATCAAGTTTTCTAGTTTTGCAGGTACATTGAAGACTTTATTTTTTATGTATTTAAATTTCAATAGTGATGTAACTTGTAATTAAACTTTGGAATAAGAATTTACATTTCCTGCTTAGCTTAGGTTGCATTGCATATAGTTTATTTTTTTTTTTATAATTTTAATGTGTGATGGATGATGATTCATGCATATTTTTACAAATTCACCATGGTCTACACGAATGACACATGCACTAGCTTTTATGAAGTTTATAAACTTCATGGAATTTGTATTTATGGCCATAGTCAGAATATGAATGATACTTAGATTTATGATCTTCACATTAGCCACATTCAGCCTACACTCTTAGGCTAACTTCAAAATGCACTGCATTTCTCAAAAATACAAAAAGTATTTCTCAATTCTTCAAATCCATATTCATTCATTTCATGCATTTGCCAATTCCAATTCAAATTTCAATTCAAAGAAGTTTATTTTTCTCAAAAATTTCCTAAGTCTTATTTAGAAATCGATTTTCTCAAAATATGGATTTGTCAAAGAATATTTCAAATATTTCCCAAGTTCCAAATTCAAATTTTCTAAGTTAGAATTTCAATTTCAAAGTTTGAATTCAGAGAAATCAAGTCTCTCAGAGTCGATTTCACCAAATGTCAAGGATTTCTCAAAATCGTTTTTTTATTTCTCTCAGAAGTATATTTCAAATCCCAATTCACGATTTCCCATGTGATACCTATTCTAAATATTTCAATCATTCAAAGCAAACATCATGTTTTCAAAATGTGCATTTTCTAAAAATTCATAGCACATGCCTGATTCTATGTGCATTTAGAAATTAGAATATGATTTAGACAAGTTAAATAGAGTAGAGCATAAGATTGATCCTTGGTTCAATTACCCCTGTTAAAGGTGGCAGGAACGGTTGAACCTCGTACCGACAGGCGAGTCCCATTCTACGGAATTTTCCCGCATTTTAAAAACGGAGGCGAGTTATTTTCAAAAACTATTTCAAAGGTCAGTTTGATTTGCAAAAGTAAAATTTTGCGATGATAACAGGAAGCCTCTCTTACTGTATATTTTCGTCAATCAGACTGCCTGTGGTGGATTCCTCGCACAGTATAAAGAAGGCAGTTTGATAGAACACGCCATCTATTATGTGAGCAAAACTTTTATTGATTATGAAAAGAAGTATTCTCAAATGGAGGAAACTTGTCTAGCCCTGGTTTGGATGTGCCAAAAATTAAGACATTACTTGTTGGCGTCTGAAATCAAATTCTTATCAAAGCTTAATCCTCTCAGATATATTCTTGAGCAACCTTTTCTCACTGGGCAGATTGCGAAGTGGCAGGTCCTTCTAATGCAATATGACTTAGAGTATGTTTCTCAAAAGTCGATTAAAGGCCAAGCGATCGCAGATTAGTTGGTGGATTTTCCTTTAACAGAAGAGATTAAAGCAGAGGATGATTTCCCTGATGAACACATTTGCAATGCCCAACAACCTCCAGTTTGGAACCTATTCTTCGATGGATCTAAAAACATGTCGGGCATAGGGATTGGAGTCTTGTTAATCACTCCAGAAAAAGAAATGATCCCTTATTCCTT
Organism: Nuphar pumila; assembly: GCF_984573655.1. Lineage (NCBI taxonomy): Eukaryota > Viridiplantae > Streptophyta > Magnoliopsida > Nymphaeales > Nymphaeaceae > Nuphar > Nuphar pumila. Next base: position 56,874,390 of record NC_143258.1, read on the forward strand.
CAAACTTGGTTTCCAATGCACACATAATATGGCCGAGTATGAAGCGCTAATACAAGGCCTCAAAATTTTGCAAAATTTTAATGTCAAGAGAGTGCATGCCGTTGGCAATTCTTTACTTGTTGTCAGTCAAGTTAACACTGAATGGCAAGTGAAAGATTCCAAACTGATTCTGTATCAGAAGATCGTCCTAACTCTTGTGGATAGCTTCAAAGAATTTCAGCTCAATCACATCAGAAGAGAGCATAATCAGATAGCCGATGGTTTAGCCAATCTGGGCTCCATTTTATCCTTCAAAGGCAGTGAATCATGTCGTTCTTTTAAAGTTGGCAGACTTGAGCAACCTGCTTTCATTTCAACTATGCAAGTAAACCAGGTCAATCAGAAGGAGAAGCCTTGGTATCAAAATATCAAAAATTTCATTAAGACTAGTGAATTTCCACCAGAAATGCCAAAAAGGGAGCAACGTGCAATTCAACGTATGTCTACTCGTTATTTCATTTTGGCCAATGTCCTCTACTGCCATGGTTTCAGTTTTGAGTACGCAAGATGCTTAGACAAGGAAAAAGCTATGAAAATTATCCAAGAGGCACATGAAGGGATTTGTGGTGGCTATGTCAGCTATTAAACTCTTGTCAAGCAGATCGTCCGTGCAGGGTACTACTAGAATACCATGCAGCAGGACTGTCATCAATTTGTGAAAAAGTGCGTCAAGTGCCAAATGCACGCACCTTCCATTCATGCACCGGCCACATATCTACAATCAGTTGTTTCTCCTTGGCCATTTTTTATGTGGGCTTTCGACGTCGTAGGCTCAATTACCCCTTCTGCTTCAAACGACCACAAATACTTTCTGGCTGCGACAGAGTATTTCACAAAATAGGTTGAAGCTGTTACTCTACGCACAGTAGAAGGCCGCCATGTGGTTTCTTTCATTCACAAGAACATTCTTTGCCGCTTTGGCATACCACATGACATTGTTTCAGACAATGGAAGCCATTTTAAAAATGAGAGGATGAAAACATTTTATTCTAAATTCAAAATTTGCCATCATTTCTCAGCTCCCTACTGTCCTCAAGGGAATAGCCAAGTAGAAGCCACCAATAAGATTTTGATCCGTATTGTGGAAAGGACTGTGAAGACAGGTCGAGATTGGCATGAGAAAATTCATGATGAGCTTTGAGCGTACCGAACCACCATTCGGACTCCGACCAACGCCACTCCTTCAGAACTTGTTTACGAAACTGAAGTGGTATTACCTCTCCATGTCCAAAAAACTACAGCTGGATCTATTGGATGAGAAGAGGCTCAAGGCAGCAGAGCACGCTCAAGCTTATCGACAAAGGATAGCTCGACACTATGCCAAGTCCTCATTGAGAGAAGATTTTGAGTTAATGATTTTGTGCTCAAATCAACTGCTCATCTCAAGCATCGACCACGGAGAAAGTGGTCACCCAATTGGGAAGGCTCTTATGTGGTTAGGGAAGCATTGCCTCGCAATTCTTATCGTCTGATTAATGCAGACGGGGTGGAAATGCCAGATCCTGTCAATGCTTTGCATTTGAAGAAGTTTTATATCTGAAATGTTCATTCTAAAGCCTTTTGTACTATTTAAAGAACCATTTTCAATAAAATAATGATCTTCTATCAATTCTGATAACCTTCTCCATGATACTGGGGCATTTTTATTTGTGATCTATAATCATCTTCCTTCATCATATGCAGGCAGGATTAGACAAAATTCTTTCCTCAAACTTTACTAATTTTCAAATGATCTTATAATCTCTAATGATTTCATTCATATGGTTTATTTTCTCAAAATTAATCAAACTTTCATCAAATTATTATCAATGTTTGGCAAAGTTTTAAAACAATTTTCATCAATCTTATCTTTTTGTCTTTAAAAAGATACCCTTTCAGGTTAAGGGATAAACCTGATGCCTCCTTTAAATGAGGTATTCTTTTTGTTACTTCCCCCGATAAGGGGATAAATCCTGAATTATCTTCTCAAAACTCATTTTGAAAATCTAGCTCATCTTCAGAACCCGGTCCTCACACTGGTTATCTCTCAAACTTTTTCAATCATATATTGAGCTCATTTGGAAAATTCGGTTCTCATACTGGTAAATTTCTAACATCAGCCTTCTGATCAAATACCTTCCTTTTGAAAAATTCAAGTTTTGACTTGAACTTCCCAAAATTTGATATATTTCCAAAAGATCCAGCATCCCGCTGGTCATGTATTTTCCAAAGGATCCAGCATCTCGCTGGTCATGTATTTCCAAAAGATCCAGCATCTTGTTGGTCATATATTCCAAAGAATCCAGCTTCCGCTGGTGGTGTATTCCAGAAGATCAAACCCTTAGGGTGCGACTTCTCAAATCTATCATTTCCAAACCTTCAAGATCTTCAATCTCTCAAATTCTATCAGTTTCCCAACCTCTGGTTGCAATATCTTCAAAATCTCAGCATTTTCTCAACCCTCGGGTTATAATCTCCCAAATTCAATCACTTTCAAACCATTAGATTAAATCCTTCATTTTCAAAATCCAGTATTTTTCACTGGTCGGGATTTGAAATCCAGTATTTTTCACTGGTCAGGATTTGAAATCCAGTTTTTTTCACTGGTCGGGATTTGAAATCCAGTTGTCATAACTGGTCGAGATTTAAAATGCATTATTTTTCACTGGTCGGGATTTGAAATCCAGTATTTTTCACTGGTCGGGATTTGAAATCCAGTATTTTTCACTGGTCGAGATTTGAAATCCAGTTGTCATAACTGGTCGAGATTCAAAATCTAGTATTTTTCACTGGTCGGGATTTGAAATCCAGTATTTTTTACTGGTCTTGATTTGAAATTCAGTTGTCATAACTGGTCGGGATTTCAAATCCAATTTTCATAACCAGTCGGGATTTAAAATCTAGTATTTTTCACTAGTCGGGATTTGAAATCCAGTATTTTTCAATGGTTGGGATTTGAAATCCAGTTTTCATAACTTGTCGGGATTTGAAATCTAGTATTTTTCACTGGTCGAGATTTTAAATCCAGTTGTCATAACTGGTCGGGATTTGAAATCCAGTATTTTTCACTGGTCGGGATTTGAAATCCAGTATTTTTCACTGGTCGGGATTTGAAATCCAGTTGTCATAACTGGTCAGGATTTGAAATCCATTATTTTTCACTGGTCGGGATTTGAAATCCAGTATTTTTCACTGGTCCGAATTTGAAATCCAGTAGTTTTCACTGGTAGAGATTTGAAATCTAGTATTTTTCAGTGGTCGGGATTTGAAATCCAGTATTTTTTACTGGTCGGGATTTGAAATCCAGTATTTTTCACTGGTTGGGATTTGAAATCCAGTTGTCATAACTGGTCGGGATTTGAAATCCAGTTGTCATAACTGGTCGGGATTTGAAATCCAATTTTCATAACTGGTCGGGATTTGAAATCCAGTAATTTTCACTGGTCGGGATTTGAAATTCAGTATTTTTCACTGGTCGGGATTTGAAATCCAGTATTTTTCACTGGTCGGGATTTGAAATCCAGTATTTTTCACTAGTCGGGATTCGAAATTCAGTTGTCATAACTGGTCGGGATTTGAAATCCAGTTTTCATAACTGGTTGGGATTTGAAATCCAGTTTCTTATAACTGGTCGGGATTTGAAATCTAGTTTTCATAACTGGTTGGGATTTGAAATCCAGTGTTTTCACTGGTCGGGATTATCAAAATCCAGTTTTTTCATGACTGGTCAGGATTTTCAAAACCTAATGTATTTCATTAGTCAAGTTTTCTAAAGTCTGATTCTTACACCATTTCTTTAAATTATGGCTAAAGGTCTCATCAAAATCTATATTGAGTGATTATTTCACAAAAAGAATTCTGGAACATTATGCCAATTTGCTAAAAACACTTGTTGATTCTAAAAATCTGAGTACACAAAAGAATTATCTCAGATTACCTCTAGTATTCTTTCCAAAATGGTGAAACTTTTTGCGAAAAAGAGGTAAAATTCAAATCTTTTCCTGTTGATCAACCAAAAGGATGTAAGAAATGTCCTCGGTATGATTAGCAAAAGAAATATTCAATGATATTGAAAAGCCAGAAGCGAATTGATATTGATCATGGCTATGGCGCATGTTTTAAGACAATTTTTCTGGCCATCAGGCAGTGGAAATATCTTGTGCTATAAAAAGAATCCACTCAATCCATGTCTTCTCATTTATTTAAAGTTGCAATCAAATATCCGCAAAAGGGATCTCTCAACTGTCGTCAAGATGAAGACGAATATGTGAGCTAGACCCCCGGGGCCAAAGAAGATTTTGATCATCTCCGAGATGAAGGAGTTTGTGAAGGATCCTTCCAGGGAAAGTTCAGATCACCGTCGAGATGAAGGCGAGTGCGATGGACCTACTGACAAACACTAAAAGATATTTGATTCCTGCTATTATCTAAAGACCCTTTTAAGCCTATATTATCAATAGAATTCCTGAGATAAAAGAAGAATCGAAACATCTCTGAGATGAAGGAGTTTGTGACGTACCCTTCCCTGAAAAAGAGAGAAAAGATCATGACATCCAAATGAAGGATGATGTAAAAGCCCGAGAAAGTTCAATGACTCAAAAAAAGAGTGCAAAAAGATCATCATGGGAAAACACCCAGATATCAAACTGCCAAAGTTGCCAGAAATCATCTTTTCTCATGCAAAATTCTTTTATTAATATTTTCTCACTACTTGTTTTTATGAAATTAAGAATATTTCTTCTCTTCTCATATCAGGGAAATGGATTGCTTCCTTGAAGAAAATCATCAGTGCTAAAATTTTGAATTTAACTCTTAGGACCGAGGAGTTAACCTCAATGGAGGAAATACTCTAGGTAAATAGGGAATATCTTTTGCACATACATGCACATTTTCAAGTGTTTGAGTCAACCATAATTTTATCTTATTGGCAAAATTTTCTAGCTATTCCAAGAATGAAATAAAAATTCAATATTCATTTTGATGCAACCTAGCATTGTTTATATTTTCCAGAAGAGTTGCCTCCTTCAGAAGAAGTATCTCTTCCTGTCCCATCATGGTTTCTTCATTCGAAGATTCTGCGTGGTAGTACCCACTCAGGTTAAGGGTCAAATCTGTATTTTCTGTGAGAGGTCATTGATTTCAAAAGCTATTTTAGTCTCAGCAATGAGACACCCCATTTTGTCCCCTTTTCAAAGCTTTAGAGAACCCTATTTTCCTCCTTTTCGCAAAACCCCTTTCGGATTTGTTCGTCCAAACTCTGAAGGTCCCTTTATGACTTCTCCATTTGAGAAATTCAGATGGTAGAATTCCCCTTTTCAGGTTAAGGGTTAAGCCTGAACCTTGCTTCGCGAGGTATCTTCCTTTTCAGGTTTGGATTAAACCTGAGTCTTGTTCCAATGAGATTCCTCATTTTGACGAGATGTTTTCTTCAAGTTCCATCATGGTTTTTCCTATCGAGGAATCCATGCTTTGTATATCCGTCTAAGAAAGGATTCCACTTGAGCTTCAGTTCACGAAGCATTTTTCCAAAAATGTCCCATCAAGGTCCTCATGTATTCCTTTCCCCATTCAAATACATCTTGATATATCTTCATTCCTTTCCCCATTCAAATACATCTTGATATATCTTCGTCCCATCCAGGATAAGGGCTAAACCTGAATCATTTCAAAAGCGTATCTTGTCTCACCCATGAGACTTGATCGAAATTCTTATTTTCCACCATTTCGGGATTTTCATCTAAAGTCCCATCACGATTTCCTCATTTCTATTATTCAGTCATGTCATTTTCGAGGATTTTGTCCCCCCAAAACCATTCAGGATAAGGTTTCAAGCCTGAAGTCATATTTTCAAAATAATTCTTCCACACCCAGTTCAGATCTGCTGACTGGAGCATTTTCAAAATTTAGAGTGTTATCTTTGCCACTAAGTTCGGCTTTCAACTGGCTTAGTAGCAAAGAGGGGCATCTGTGAACACCCCAAATTTTTCAAAGTTTTATAAAAATAACCCTTTTGCCCCTGACATAATCTTCTGAGAAAACCAAAGCTAAATTTCAGTCATTCTTCAGGTTTTCTGGATTAAATTTCATATTGATATATTCAAAATCAATTCCGGATCCGAACCCAGTGTTTTAAACCCAAATCTGAGCCTCGTTGTCCAATTTTCAAATTAAAATTACAAAAATACCCAAAATGGTTTTGAATGACTCGGGCAGTTCATCCGTCATCCTCTTGGATCCACGACCCTATATTTCTTAGTTCGAGGTTGTAAACCTCAAATATTTTGAAAAAATTCGGATATAAACCCATTTTCTGAAGAAATTTTCTCAAAATAGCTTTTTTCTCAAAAAAATTCCCTTTTTGTAAATATTTTTGCAAAAACACAAAAAATTAGTTTTAATCGTTGTCTTCTCGTAAAACTTTTAGGACTTTATTCTAAAAAAATGCAAAAAAATGGAAAATTAACCCAAAAACCAATAAAATTGGAAAAACTACGAGAAAAACAAATGGTTTTGAAGCTTTTTAAGATAATTTTTCTGAAAACCTCATTTCTTAACCATTTTATAATTTTTTTTTTAAAGGGAATCCTCTTTTTGGAAAAGAGGAAAAGTTCCAACGGACTCCTCCCGCGCATTTCCCTCTCCTCTCTCCATCGTTCGATCTTCAACAACCTTCCTCTTTTCCACCTTCCATCTTCAACAGGTTTTTCTCTCGAATCATCCACTGCTCCTTTAAGAGAAGGCCTCCACTGCTTCTCAAATCATCCATCTTCACGCAACAATTTATCCTACAGCATCCATCTTCTTTGAGTAACATCCGTTACGAACAACCTCAATCTGTTCTCATCCTTCATCTATTACTTCCCCTTCTGCTTCCCTTCTTCTCATCATTGGATCAATTGGGGAGAACTCTGCAGCATAGTAAAGCAAGCCAATTTCTTCCTTCCTGGTCGACCGAAGAAGCTTTCATCTTCAGTCTCCAGAAGAACCACCCAATCCATGATTCACTCAATTGATCAATTTCTTCTGGGGATCAACTTCTCTGATATCGAGTTTTTCCATTCACTCCGACTTCATCCTTCCCCTTTCCTTCCTGAATTTTCTCCTCTGCAAGAAGCCGGTAAGAGCCTCTCCCTCCCATTTCTCTTTGTTATTTCTGATTTTGTTTTTCCTTCTTTTTTTTATTTTGCTCTTTCTTTCTTAGTTTTCTTTTTTTTTTATTTAATTGTCTCATCAGAGCACTACTGTGGTGTTGGTTTTGCATATAGCAAATACCGGCCCACACATTTCGTGCAATATCAATGGAGTCTTTAGATCTCGACATTTCCTTTCCTTAGTTATAAATTTTCTTCAGTTTTGTTTTTTTTGGTTTCCTGTTTTCACCACACATTTTCTCTTAGGTCTTATCATTTTAGTTGCTTTCCTGTCGCTATAATAGTCGTTTTGATGTATGTCCTCCCATTCTAGTTCATCGATGTTGTTCTTATCCTCTGAATGTCATCACAGTGTTTGGATTGAAATTACATTAATGTCTGTCAATTCTTTTTTTTTCCCACCATTCAGAAAAATATCCATATTAGCAATATATTTGGTTCATTAGAATCGTTGCATTATCTGTATAGCCATAAACCCTTCTCCCAAGACTCTAAGAACCCACTAGATCCAGAAACAGAAATGATCGAGACAGGGGAATGGTAATACCCTGGGAGCATCACCCGATTCTAGGGTGGATGAGATCTCTGGGATTCTTGATTTGAAGAAAATTAGACTAAAGAGTATTCTCGTGCATAGAGTTGAAGCAGATGGATACCTCTGCTGCTATTAAGTCTGAAATTGAAGCGGACTCTGAGTGCGGAACTAATCGCAAGCTTGAAATTGGGACTCCCATGATATTGTTTCTGATATGAAGTGTATAGCAGCTGCAACAAACTTTCTAAAAGTTGTAATCCCCTGTTAAGACTTCTCCAAACATCATCTGATTCAAATTGTTAAGGTTATTTGCAGGTGATGGATCATCCACCATTGAGAATATGTCTGACGTTACATCTTGCCATATAGTTGAAGAAACATCTTGCTCTTCCCCAGTGTTTGCCATGACCTCAAAAACTTCAAGGCCTAGAAGAAGTTTCTGCTTTGGATGGATTTCAAATATCAACGTAGCTAGTAATATGCAGTTTGAAGCATCCTTTGTTTTAAAGCCCTCCAGCAGCTCCCCACTTATATAGGCACAGTACAACAACCTCCCTTGCACCTCATGCATTAGTACATGTTTATTCATTTCGGTAGCTCTGAAAGATCATTTATTACATTCATTTTCTGGTAATAACCCAACAGTATACACTTGCTTGTTGCATTCCATCTCTGATTTCTGCACCTCACGACTCCTGTAGCTTTGGATTTCAAAGTAACATTGGAGACAACCACCATGGAACACTTCCAGTTCAAATCTTGACAATGCAACTCGCATTGGCTAATCACCAAACTTGTCTTATGCCTTAGGAGTATTATCTCTGTTTGCTGGTTATTGAATGTTTTATAGTTTACACATTAATGATGCATTGGCATTGACCAAGTCATTCAATATCTGTTTTAAGATGGAAGCAGTATTTTTATCTTTCACTATTGCTTTTAATCAAGGTGGCAATATATATACAGGGTATCCGTGAGATCATGAGAATCATCATTTCTCAAGCCAACGTTTCCTCTTGTTGGATTACTGTGCTTTCCATGTTATGTGCAAGAAGAAAGGTTATAAAAAGTAAAAGAGATGGTGAAATCTTCAATGATATTTCCACTGACAACCAGTTCCACCCCCTCTTTGTTGTCTTGAACTAAGGATTTCTTTGTGTATCTATATATATATATATATATATATATATATATATTTCGTTATTTAGGGTTTTCCTTGTGATTTTTATCTCTGGACTTCAATCTGAAATCCTCATTCATTTACTTATGGTATGAGCATTACATTCCACAACCTATACCTACAAACTATCATTCCACCTTCAATACCCACCTGCTGCAATTCACAGCATCTTCATACTGCGGTAAGTGCACAATATATATTCACTAGGGATCTCTAGCAGAGCAGTCATCTGCTATACACTTACTTAGATATAATCCACTGTGTACCTGCCCAACCATGTATACTTATGGCCATTTCCACCTCAACTTATTTCAAATCAGACTACCTTTCAGGCACTGATGATCCTGGAAATGTTGTTAGCACCAGTGTTTACAGTTGCCCAATATTCGGCAGAGACCAGTCTCGCAGATGCCACCACCTTTGCAAGATAGTCACGTTTCGTCATCACAGCAGATCCCACCTCCATCGCAGACTAGCCTGCAGTATGGAGTGCTGAAGAGGTCGCCAGAGGGGAAGTTTCCTATGGCACTTCAGAAATCTTCTGTTGTGCATTCTTCTGCTCTACTTCAAAATACATCGAGGCAGCCCAGACTTCAAGTTGTGTAGCGAATACCAATCAGGTTCCCACTACAGCTTGGGTTATCTGCAGGTCCAATAGCCCAAATTCAACCTTTTACTGGTTTTTCAGTCTCACGGTCACCAACTCCCGTGGCAACTTCCAAGTCTTTACAGCAGCAAATGCAAACACCTTGTTTTGCTGTAAATATTTTCTGCAAACCTCTTGTTTTGCTGTAAAAATTTGCAGTAAACATCTTGTTTTGCTATAAATACCTACAACAAACACCTTGTTTTGTTGTAGATACTTACAACATATGCTTCACATGGTTGTAAGCATCCCAGCACACACTCTCTGCCACACTTCACCATCACTTTGTGCTGTCACTCTCTTCTCCATCGGTACTTATGCCTAGTCATTTGTACACAGCAATACGCTACATCCTCACCAATTACCCACTCATTTCCTACACTTACCTATGGTAGCCCATAAAGTCACACAGCCCCTGTTTTTCTTGCACAGCCGCCTCCATCAGCTGGCTATTATCAACGCTTCCCACATCCGCCTTCCCACGTCTCACAGCAACTGCCTCATTTGTTGTAGCTTAACACCACTGTCATTCAGCTTCACTACCTGCAGCCCATTAGCTCATCTCCTCTCTCATGCTATGTATATATATATATGTATATATACCTATATATATAACATATGCATGTATATGTATACGTATGTATAAGCATATATATCATTTCTTCTATCTTTCCATCATTCATATCTTGGTATATGAACATTTTTGTAGATATCCATATGATATATACCATTTTCTTCCATTTTTATGTTAATCCAGTTGTTTTGCAGGGAATATGAGGAGAATATCATCACTTGAGATTTGAATTTTCAAATTTAAAACTTGTAATAAGTTAGGCCTTAATGAGAATTTACATTTCCTGTTTTAGATAGAATGAATGAGCATTGTAAATATCATGAATTGCGTGTTTCCATCCTTTTTGTCTTCATTTTTTAAAATCTCACCACAGTGAAACATGAATGCGTGCACCATTTCGTAAGAGGTAATTAATCCTAAGTTGATGATTTACATCAATGGCCATAGTCAGGATGTAAACAAAACTTAGTATTTTTATCTTTTATAAAATAACACTGGATCCACACTGGATCCTTTTCAAAATTCATCATGTTTTCTTTAAATATTTTTCCTCTTTTATCAGAGTTTAGCTTAAAATTGATTCAATATATATATCAATGGCCATAGTCAGGATATATTGAGAATTAATTTCATTTTAAACCCTATAAAAGCACCAAAAATGTATTCTATTCTTCACTTGAATTTAAATGTGGTTATTATATAATACATTCAATGACCATAGCCAGGGATGTATTATATCTTCAATCTCATTTTTAATTCATTTAAAGAATGAAATATGATCTTCAAGTCCAATTTCAAAATTATGTGAATTCATTCATCATTTAGGATAGAATTGCATCATATTTTCAAAATTCCTTTTCCAAAATTCCAAGTGATTCTTTTTCTTCATTCCCCGGATCAAATCTTATTCATGGATTTAAATTCAATTTTATCTCATTTCAAGGTTCAAAAATTCAATTTCAAAGTCCAATTTGACTTTGAAATCTCAAAATCATTTTTACATTCAAACTTCAAATTTCCAATTCAATTCAAAATTCAATTTCAAAGTTCAAATTAACTTTGAAGTTTCTGATTCATCTTCTGATTCAAAATCAAGTTCTATCTTCTTACCTCTAGATCCAAAATCCATTTTAGGATCCAGAATCCAATCCTGCCTTGGATCTTAGACTCCAGATCCAAAATCCATTTTAGGATCCAGAATCCAATCTCATCTTGAATCTCAGACTTCAGGTCCAAAACTCATTTTAGGATCCAGAATCCAATTTCACTATGGATCTCGGACTTCAGATCCAAATTCCATTTAGAATCCATAATTCACTTCTATTTCGGATCTCAGACTTCAGATCTGAATTCCATTCCAAAACTTCAGATCCAATTCCATCTTGGATCTCAGATTTCAGATCTAATTCTCATTTAGGATTCTAAATCCAGAATCCAATCCCACCTTGGATCTTAGAGTCTAGATTGAAAATCCATTTTAGGATCCAAAATCCAATCCCACCTTGGATCTTAGACTCCAGATCCAAAATCCATTTTAGGATCCAGAATCCAATCTCACCTTGGATCTTAGACTCTAGATCCAAAATCCATTTTAGGATCCAGAATCAAATCCCACCTTGGATCTTAGACTCCAGATCCAAATTCCCATTTTAGGATCCAGAATCCAATCCCACCTTGGATCTTAGACTCCAGATCCAAATTCCATTTTTATTCCAAAAATCCAAGTTTATCTTGATTCTCAAAATTCCAAAAACCAATTTTATTCCTCAATTCTAGTTTGATTTCCAAAATCTTATTTTTAATTTCAAGCTTTTCAACTGAAATTCAAATTACATTCCAAATTTCATCTCTATCTTGATTCAAAATTCTAAATTTAAAGTCCATTTATGACTTTGAATTTTCCTTTCTTCTCCTTTTATCTCAACTTCAAAATCATCGCTTTCAAAACCCAGATTTGTTCTTTTCAAACTCTGATTATTTCAAAAATTTAGAACTTTAAATCTTAAGTTCTAAAGTTAGAAACCATTTCTTCACTCTATTATCAAATTCATCTCAGAAACACTTGGGAATTTTTCAAATCATTTTTCAAAAAGAGCATACATCCTTGCATTTGCACAAGCATGATTCTTTGTGCATTTGGACTTAGGATAAATTCTTAGGTAATATTTAGGCAAAGAAAAAGGCATGAATTCGACCCTTGGTTCCATTACCCCTGGTAAAGGCGCCAGGAACGATCGAACCACGTACCGACTTGCGGATCCCGTCTCCCAGTTTTCCCACAAATATTTCAAAACGGAGGCGAGTTATTTTCTTAAATATTTTTCAAAATTAAAGTCAAGTGAGACCCCGCAAAAGAGTTTCTCTTCTCTTCTTTTCTTTTCTTTTCTCTTCTCTCTTTCTTTATGTCTTTCATTTTCTCCCTTCAAAATAGAGAAAATAGAGGTTGCAAAGGAAAAGAGATAGAAGAGAGAGAAACACCAAGAGAGGAAAAATTTTGCGATGATCACAACAACTTCCATGGCTTCATCCTTATCTAAGCATCTGGCATACTCAGAACTAAATCCACGGCGGTAAAGGGTATTGGCGAGGATGAAATAAGGGGGCTGACATGCGCTGAATCACACATTGCTCCTTTCTTGGCATTTTCGATGGAAATTTACAAGTTTCGATAAAATTTTTGATGTCTTGGTATCAAGGCTTCTCTTTCTGAGTGACTTGGTTTACTTGCTCAGCCGGAATGTAGGCAGGTTGATCAAGTTTGCCAATCTCGAAGGAACGACAGGATTCACTGTCTTTGAACGACAAGATAGAGCCTAAACAGGCTAGGCCATCGGCTATATGATTGTATTCCCTCTTGATATGGTTGAGCTAAAATTCTTCAAAGTTGCCTATGAGAGCTAAGGCAATCTTCTGATAGGGAATCAATTTTGAATCCTTGACTTGCCATTCAGCATTAATTTGACTGACAACAAGCAGAGAATCGCCAAAGGCATGTAATCTCTTGACATTGAAGTCTTGCAAAATTTTGAGGCCTTGTATTAGAGCTTCGTACTCGGCCATGTTTTGAGTACACTGAAAGTTGAGCTTGAGGGAATAAGGGATCATCTCCTTTTTAGGAGTGATCAACAAGATCCCAATCCCTATGCCGGATATGTTTCTGGCTCCATCGAAGAATAGAGTCTAAACTGGGGACTCCTGAACACTACAGATGCGGTCATCGGGGAAATCATCTTCTGCCTTGATCTCTTCTGTCAACGGGAAATCTGCCAACTGATCTGCGATGGACTGACCCTTGACTGACTTCTGAGATACATACTCTAAGTCATACTGCATCAGAAGGACTTTCCATTTTGCAATTCATCCTATAAGAAAAAGTTGTTCAAGGATGTACTTGAGAGGATTGAGTCTTGATAGAATTTTAATTTCTGAAGCTAAAAGATAATGTCTCAGCTTTTGACACATCCACACTAAGGCTAGACATGTCTTCTCTATCTGAGAGTATCTTTTCTCATAATCAATGAAGGTCTTGCTAATGTAGTAGATGGCATGCTCTATCCGGCTGCCTTCCTCATACTGTGCAAGAAATCTGCCACAAGCATTATGGTTGACGGAAATGTATAAGAGAAGCGGCTTCCCTAGTTCCAAAGGCTTCAGAACTGGTGGATTAAGGAGATACTGCTTGATGCGCTTAAATGAGAGCTGATATTTTGATCCCCACTCAAATTTCACTTCTTTTCTCAGCAAGTGATTGAAGGGCTCACATCTCATGGCCAAATTAGAGATGAAGCGTCGGATTGACTGAATGCGACCCTGAAGGCTTCATAGTTCTTTGAGATTGGTAGGAGGTGGCATATCAATGATCGCTTTTGCCTTGGCAGGATCCACCTCTATGCCTTTCTTGTTGATCATGTAGCCAAGTAGTTTGCCTGACTCTACTCCGAAGACACATTTTTGCGGATTGAGTCTCAACTTGTACAGAATAAGTTTTTCAAAGACTTGGCCGAGAGCATTAAGATGATCCTCTCCTTCTTTTGACTTGACCACAATGTCATCCACATAGGCATCCATGTTCTTGTGCATCTGGTCATGGAAAATAACTGCCATTGCTCTCTGATAGGTTGCCCCAACATTCTTGAGCCCAAACGGCATGATTGTATAGCAAAATGTACCCAAGGCGTGGTAAAAGAAGTTTTTGATTGGTCACGAGTGACCAATTTAATTTGATTGTAGACTGAGTATCCATCCATAAAGGAAAACATGGCGTGGCCCGCCGTGCTATCGATCAAAAGATCGATGTTGGGGAGTGGATAATCATCTTTTGGGGTGGCCTTGTTCAGATCTCTGAAATCAATACAAATCCAGACTTTGCCATTCCTTTTGGGAACTGCCACGATGTTCGCCAACCAGTCTGGGTATTCAATAGTCCAGATGAATCCTGCCTTTAGCAACTCTTCAAGTCCTTCTTTAACTTGCGGTGCTACTCGGGAATCCATTTTTCTCGATTTCTGCTTGATTGGCTTGCAATCCGGCTTCAGCACGAGACGATGCTCGACTAGTTTGGGATCTAAGCCTGGCATATCCTCATAAGTCCACGCAAAGACTTCTTGATGCTTTTTTAGAAAATAAATGAGCCTTTCCTTCTCATCTGGACTTAAGCTGGAGCCAATTTTGAGGATTTTTGGATCATCTTCCGAACCGATGTTGACATCCTCTGTCGGATCTTGAACCAACGGTGATGGTTCGTCCTGCTTCTGAATACTGGCAAATTTTGGCAATTCTTGAATCGCTGAATCGAATTCTGCTAACTCTTCGATCTGCCACGTTATTTTGCTGACTTCTGCCCCTGCCTTTGCCTTGCAGATTGTAGCCGGTTTGGATTTTATTTGAGAAAAGTTGGTATTGACAACGAGCCTTTTGAGCGGTTTAGGAGCCATGATTCCGGCAATCCTGAAAGCGCAAAGAAGGTTTTTTGAGAAAAAGGTAAGATATTTAAAAATAGCCTTTTGTACGGAAACATAGAATGACAATATAGACAAGGATATAAGCAAAGAATTCGTGTACATTAAGATGAGCAGAGGAAACAAATTTTCATTGATTAAGTAACTTTGATATTTACAGATGATTGTTGAAGGAAAGAAAGAAACCGGGGCAGATCTTTGCCCCTTACAAGATGACATTTGAAAAGAAAAGAGAAAACAAAAAACACTGGCATTGTCTTCTTCACTGGACTCCCTTGACGAAGGTGGTCTTTCCGCCGGATGATTGACCTGTGAAACCCAAGCCTGTATTATCAACATGCCGAGCGGGGACGATCGACTCTAGAATGTCGTCTTCATTTCTGCCCAGACCCCTAAAGGGCTGATAATCGTGCTTCATCAGAAGATCAAACCCTCTCTTAGTTTTCGAGAACTGAGGAAACATAGGGTGATCCTTGAATGAAGTGTAATCAAGGCGCCCACCTAGCTTGAAGAAGCGAGGTCCCTGCCACTGGACCACTGCTGCAACATT